>NC_059272.1:15903485-15918485 GCF_017591435.1 Portunus trituberculatus | reverse complement strand
CCTCCCCTTACTGGGCTTCCGTGTCACACTAATGTTCCCGTGGCGAATGACAGTCTGGGAAATACAGTCACACACACACACACACACACACACACACACACACACAC
Source organism: Portunus trituberculatus (assembly GCF_017591435.1). NCBI lineage: Eukaryota > Metazoa > Arthropoda > Malacostraca > Decapoda > Portunidae > Portunus > Portunus trituberculatus. The sequence goes on along the minus strand of NC_059272.1, from coordinate 15,918,378 downwards.
ACACACACACACACACACACACACACACACACACACCAGCATAACGCACAATAGAAAACGAAGAGGAGAAAAATGTGGATAGCAGGTGAGCGCAGGTGAGAGAAAGCCAGAGACTGAGAACGCACACACAAAAAAAAAAAAAAACAGAAAAAGAACAAAAAAACGAGAACTAACACTAACTTACCGGAATAATGGAGTGACACGGGGCGACAAAATTCCCTAATTCACGGTGTTTGGGGTCGTGAGACGTGTTGATTCTCCATAAACTACACCCGGAGAACACTCAGCGAACCCGGAGTATAAATTGCCCATGGAACATAAACTTGGCCCGGGCACCTTCACTCCCCACGGCGCGGCCCACACGACCCTCCGTCACGCCACGCCCGGCGGGGTGCGCTGGGTGGCGCCGCGCTGGTCATTGGAACTGCCGAGGTGCCGCTGAATATTGCACGTGGATGGCAGCGGAGCGAGGGTGTGGTGTTGTGCGGCAGGTATGGGGAGAATGGGTGTAGGATAGGATGAGGAGATGGTATAGGGTGTATGGAGGAGATAGGATAAGGGTGGTAGATGGTTAGTGGGTAAGAAATGGAGAGAAAGCTAGTGTGTATGCAAAGACAAAAGAATATTGTGTGATAAAGGGATAGGATGAAGAGTGTCTAGAAAAGAGAGGGAAAAGTATAGGATGAAGGATGGGAGGCATAAGGAAGAAGGAAAGATAAATGTGCAGGAATGATATGGGTAAAGATAAAGATCAGAAAAAGCTATATAAGAAGATAGAGAGAAGGAGAGAATAGAGAACAGGGAAAAACGGACAGACAGACAGACAGACAGACATAGACAGTGAGAGAGAAAGCGAGAATGAATGTGCTAAGAAAAACAGACACGTCTATCTTTCTTATCCATTTTACGAGTGTCACTTCAGCTGCAATTTTCTCCCTCCCCTTCGTGCTTCTGGTGCTTGGCTGGCTGCTTAATTGTCCTTCGTGAGAGAGAGAGAGAGAGAGAGAGAGAGAGAGAGAGAGAGAAAGTGCTGTTATGTGCCTGTTGTGAAAAAGCTATAAAAATCATACTGTGCGTTAGATTGCATGCATTTTGCAGATACTCTCGTGTGTGTGTGTGTGTGTGTGTGTGTGTGTGTGTGTGTGTGTGTGTGTGTGTGTGTGTGTGTGTGTGTGTGTGTGTGTGTGTGTGTGTGTGTGTGTGTGTGTGTGTGTGTGTGTGTGAGAGAGAGAGAGAGAGAGAGAGAGAGAGAGAGAGAGAGAGAGAGATAATACGGTATGTTCATATATTTTGAAAGGAAAGAAAATCATCATTATCTCTCTCCTCTTCCTCCTCTTTCTTCCTTTCTTCCCTCTCTTCACCTTGAAAAGAAAAAATAGAAAAAACAACCTCAAATAACTCAGATTAGCATCCATATTAATTAAAGTCACGTTTTCTGTTGCTTTCCGATTAGCTAAATGTTTGGTCGGTGGCGGCGGTGGTGATGGTGGCGGTGGCGGCGGTAGTGGTGGTGGGGGAATCTATTATAAATTCCCCTAATAGGTAAAGAGAGGCGCTGGGAAGACCTATAATTTGTGGGGTTGGGCTACTCAGATTCCTTGCCCCGGAGAATATTTTAGGTGATTTACGAGCGCGTGGTTTAATCCTCCGTGTTGCTGGCTGGAATTAACCTCGCCTTACTTCACCTTGTTTTGACCCGCCTGCTTGTCTTCCTGTCTGTCTGCCTCCCTGCCAGTCTACCTCCCTGCTTGCCTGTCTGCCTGCCTGTCTGCCTCCCTGCCTGTTTGCCTCCCTGCCTGTCTGCTTGCCTACCTGTCTGTCTCCATCCTTGTCTGCCTGTCTGCCCTTCTGCCTGCTTGCCTGTCTCCTTGTCTGTCTGCCTGCCTACTTCCCTGCCCGCCTGCATGCCTGCCTGCCTGCCTGACCCTCTGTCTGCCTGCGTCCTTGCCTTCCTGTGTACCTGCCTGTCTGGTTGCCTCCCTGTCTGTCTGCCTGCCTCACTGCCTCCTTGCCTCCCTGTCTGCCTGCCTTTCTGTTGTTAGTGTTGCTGTGTTTCTTTGGTTAGTTGTTCTATTCTTAGTGTTATTTATTTTTCTGTTTTTTTTCGGAGTGTTCTTTGTGTGTGTTTATTGTGCTTGTCAGGAGGGTGTTGTTGTATTCTCGGTGCTGTGTTTGTTTATTTTTGTGTTCTTGTTTTGTTGGTTTATGTTTTATTTATTTTTTTTCTGTTTGTTGTATTTTTCTTCTTTTTCGTTTTTTGCTTATTTTTTTCATGGTTATTGTTTTTTTTTCTTCTTTGTTGTTGTTTTTTTCTCTCCTCCATTACATCCTCTTCTTTCTCCTCTTCTCCTATCCTGTCATCTTGCTTTCCATCACTTCCATAACATCTCGTCACATTTCTCTTTCTCCTCCGCATTCCATCTCTTTTTTTTTTTTTCTCTCTCTCTCTCTTCTTTCCTTCTTCATCCTCTTCTCATCCTCATTCCAATCTTCCTCCTGTTCTTCCTTTTCCATTTTCTTTACAAATCCTCACATCTTTTCATCTCTCTCTCTCTCTCTCTCTCTCTCTCTCTCTCTCTCTCTCTCTCTCTCTCTCTCTCTCTCTCTCTCTCTCTCTCTCTCTCTCTCTCTCTCTCTCTCTCTCTCTTTTCCTTTTCCTTCTTGATGAAAGCTCACCACCACCACCACCACCACCACCACCACCACCACCACCACCAAAATCTTATCAGAACTCCAGGATATGAAAGAAGTATTAAAAAAAAAGCGAGAGTTAGATAAGGGGGATGATGACGGTCCGGCTTGAAGTAAAGATGGTCCTGAATACTTGCGCGATAACCGGATTGTTAGGCGGGGTATGTGGCGCGTTTTATGGATTTTTGATAACATTTTTGATAGCATTTTGAATTCCTCCTCTCATCCTCGTCCAGTTTTCCATATATTTTTTTTTTTTTTTTTTTTTTGGTATGAAATGGAAAGAAAGAAAAGTGAGATTAACCTCTTTAGTACCATGACGCGTTTCTATATTTATTTTGCTCACTGTTTGATTTTATACAGCTTATGTGGGAAAGTAAAATAGTGAAGACTGTGGCCATGAATCTTCTGACCTCCATACACCCTCTCCCAAATGTCAATAAAATGGTCTAGTCGCACACAAATCTCAAGGTAAAAATATGTCCCAGTAGTGAAGGGGTTGAGTACGTAAGAGCAGATGTACACAATGGAAGGTTTAAGAAGTTGTGGGGCCTACACGTGGCAGACCTTGGAGAGAGAGATGGTTATTATGCAGATCTCTTTCTTATGGTACGTACTAAATACAGTCTCTCTCTCTCTCTCTCTCTCTCTCTCTCTCTCTCTCTCTCTCTCTCTCTCTCTCTCTCTCTCTCTCTCTCTCTCTCTCTCTCTCTCTCTCTCTCTCTCTCTCTCTCGTATTTTCTTCCTTCTTTGCATTCATTCGTTCCTTCTATTTTCTTTTCTTCTCCCTTTCTTATTCTCGTATTTTTACATGTTCTTTTACTCTCTCTCTCTCTCTCTCTCTCTCTCTCTCTCTCTCTCTCTCTCTCTCTCTCTCTCTCTCTCTCTCTCTCTCTCTCTCTCTCTCTCTCTCTCTCTCTCCATTTATTATTAAAGGGAATCTCAGTCTACAACATTTAGCATTGAGATCATTACACTTTTCCATGCTCTGTGCCCTCCTCCTCCTCTTCCTCCTCCTCCTCCTCCTCCTCCTCCTCCTCCTCCTCCTCCTCCTCCTCCTCCTCCTCCTCCTCCTCCTCCTCCTCCTCCTCCTCCTCCTCCTGCAATAATGACTCCTCTCTAGGCTTGAGTTCCATTGTCGTCACATGTACCACACACACACACACACACACACACACACACACACACACACACACAGAGACAGAGAGAGAGAGAGAGAGAGAGAGAGAGAGAGAGAGACATTATAGTACTTGAAGTCTTGTAGTTTCTCTTTTGTTTTAGCTGTCGCTGTTTCTCACTCTCTCTCTCTCTCTCTCTCTCTCTCTCTCTCTCTCTCTCTCTCTCTCTCTCTCTCTCTCTCCGGTGGAAGAGGTTTTGATGGTACGAGAGAGAGAGAGAGAGAGAGAGAGAGAGAGAGAGAGAGAGAGAGAGAGAGAGAGAGAGAGGCTGGATAATGAGTTGGGTACTGTAATTGTGAGAGGGAGTGTTGCATTTTCTGTACTTTTGCGTTTTAAGCGAAGCAGGAGGTGAGAGTTATGACGTGTGTGTGTGTGTGTGTGTGTGTGTGTGTGTGTGTGTGTAATTCAATATTGTTTCCTGGCACTTCATCTTCATTTGGTCCATCTCTCTCTCTCTCTCTCTCTCTCTCTCTCTCTCTCTCTCTCTCTCTCTCTCTCTCTCTCTCTCTCTCTCTCTCTCTCTCTCTCTTTGTCCCTTGTTCTTCTTTTGCTCTTTTTACATCTTTCAACTCTTCCATTCTTTGTTTTTCCCTCTCCCAGTCTCCAAGTATCCTGCTCTTACTTCTCCTACTCCTCTTAACCTCTTCAGTACCATGACGCGTTTCCATCTTCATTCTGGCTACTATTCGATGATTTTATACAGCTTCAGATACTTATGTGGAGGATTAAAATAGTGAATACTCTGGTCATTAATCTCCTGTCCTCCATAGACCCTTCCTAATGTAAATAAAATCATCCAATCATACCAAAAACTCATAGTAAAAAATGCGTCCCAGTACTGAAGGGGTTAACTGCTCGTTTCTTCACCCATCTGAGGTTAGCCAATGAGCCTTTACAGTTTTAGCTTCACTCCACTCTCAGATTTTTAATGAAGAGCTTGGGATGAAAATTGTACGTTAATCTGGCTTAGTAAAGTGCCTCGTGTTGTTTTTGTAGGGTAAGCAAAGACTGGAGGGATTGGAGAGTGACAGTTAAATAGTCACCATGTTAATAGATTAATCTTGTACTATCTCACTTAGTGAATTTCGGAGGAGCAGCTTACAACTTCTCTTTAGATGCTGGTGGAACACTGAGAGGTAGGATATGTTTGGGTTTTACAGGGAAAGTGAGAGAGTGGCAGAGGGGTCAGGGTGGCAGGGCAAGTCTGGTGAAGCATTGAGGTAGAGTAGGTAAAGCTATGAGAGACAGTGAAGAAAGTGTAAGGTAGAGTAAGGTAAGAGAAGATAAGGTATTGAGAGAAAGGTTATGTTGAGTTAGAAAGGTAGAGCTGATGAGGTAGGGAAGGCATGGTTGTGTACAGGTGGGGTAGGGAAGGTGAGGTGTGTGGAGGGAGGGTAGAGTAAGGGTGGGGATAGTTGAGGAGTTGATGGAGGGAAGGCATGGGGTGTGTGTGTGTGAAGTTTGGTAAGTGAGGGAGGTGAAGTGAAGTGCATAGAGGGGGAGAGAGAGAGAGAGAGAGAGAGAGAGAGAGAGAGAGAGAGAGAGAGAAGAGAGAAGACAGAGTTACATAGACAGATAAGTCATTGACCACAAATTAGTACTTAAACAAAAATTAATGGTCCTCAGAATTACATTTCTATAGTTATTGCTTACAAAACTTGCCCTTCACACATGGACACAATCATAAGCACACACACACACACACACACACACACACACACACACACACACACACACACACACACACACACACACACACACACACACACACATATCCATGCAACACTTACACACACTAATCTCACTCTCACCGTGCAATCTCCCCTCTAGAACTCAGCAGAAAAGTAACAAGGTCCAACTCACTCACACACTCTACTCTCTCCCCCCAAAAATGCTTCAAAATACGCGCCGGGAAGCGAACTACTTATCATTCCTGGTGGACGAGGGGGAAAGTTACCGTCGCTGTTGTTGTTTCGTGGGTTAATCTGTAAATTTTACTTGACAACTCAACTCGTCCCCGCGCACACACAAGTTGACCGTCCCGCGAGCCACGCAGCACAGTTTACAGTACGCGTCCCTAGCAAACTCCGGCAGCTGGAAATGAAAGGGGCAGTGAGTTTCGCGCGACGTGTCTGTCTGTCCTTCTGTACTTTGCTAGTGAGGGAGGGAGAGTTTGATGGAATGAGGGAGTGAAGGAGTGAGTGAGGGAGTTGATGTTCTGTGTCTCTTTGTTTCTCTTATAGGATTCATTTGTTGTATATTCTTATTCTGTATTCTATTTTACTGTTATTTTCTATTTTCTCTCTTTTATTTGAGTTTTTCCAGTTTTTTTCTACTTTATGTCTTCGTTTTTTTTCTGGTCGTTAATCTTTTTCCTTCGTTGTCTCTTTTTATCTTTATTTTCCTTTAATTTCCTTCTTGATTCTCTCCTTACCTTCCTTCCTTATCCTTTCTTCCTCCTTCTCCTTCTACCTTCTCCTATCACAACTTTTCTTGATTCCTATTTGCCATGTCCTCCCTTCATTCCTTCTTTCTCTCCCATCCCTTCCTCTCTCACCATCTTTCGTTCCTTCCCTCCATTCCATTCCCCATTACCGTCTTCCTCATCCCCTCTTCTATCACAATCTTTTCTTGCTTGCCTCTTTTCCCGCCTCCATCCCATCCTTACCCTCCTCATACCTTCTATCACAATTTTTCCTTCTTTCCTCCTTTCATCCTTCCTTCATCTCTTTTTCTATCACAGTTTTTCTTGCCTTCCTATCTTCCTGCCCTCCTTCCCTTACCTTCCTTACCTCCTCCTCTTTCCTTATCCTCCTACCTGCTTCCTACAACAGTTTTTTTCCTCCTTCCTTCTCTGCCCTCAGCCTTACCGACTTACCTTCCCGTCCCACACCCCCAGTCGTGTCCCTGGCGTGCCTGCAATAAGCCCTGACGCCCTCTTTTGCTCCCTGGGAAAAGTACTGATGTGTCTCAAGCTCCGGTAATCAGGGCCACGAGAGAAGCGAGAGGGAACGAGGAGGAAAAGAAGAGAGGGAACCGGGAGAAAGAAAAGAAGGAAAGATTGATTGGTAGTAAGAGAAGTGAAGGGAAAGAAGATGAGGGAACAGAGGAAAAGAGTAAAGGGAACAGTGGATTCAAGAGGAGTAAAGATGGAAAGTAGAGAATAGAGGAGAGGGATGGAAGACTGGATGGTTGTGAGAAAAGGTAAAGGGAAGGATAGAAGATGTAAATAAGGAGGAGCAGGAAAAGGTGGAAAAAATGCGAAGAAGGAAAGTGAGAGTAATAAAAGAAAGTAGATGGAAGAAAGAGAGAGAGAGAGAGAGAGAGAGAGAGAGAGAGAGAGAGAGAGAGAGAGAGAGAGAGAGAGAGAATACAAGAAAGGTGAGAGAGTAGAAGAAAAATGGAAGAAAATGAAAAAACAGTAAAGAAATGAGAGAGAGAGAGAGAGAGAGAGAGAGAGAGAGAGAGAGAGAGAGAGAGAGAAAGTAGATTGAAGGAGGAAAGAGCAAAGAAAAGGGAAGGAGTATCTGAAGAGAGAGAAGACGAAAGAAAATACAAGAAAAGAAAAATGAGTAGAAGAAAAGAAAGGAAGAAAAAGGAAAAATAAGTAAAGAAATGAAGGAGGGCAAGTAGAATGAAGGAGGGAAGAGTAGAGGAAAGGGAAGGAGTGTCGGAGGGGAAGCAGAAGGAAGGGGAGAAGAGGGAACGAGGGGCGCACGCTGCCTGCCTCCCTGGTTACCTTCCTACACATACTAGCAATATTTTGTTCAAAGTTCCTTCCTGTGGCGGGAGGGAGCACAGGGTCTAATTCCCTCTACACCACCACCACCACCACCACCACCACCAGGAGAAGCAAAAGCAAAAGCAGAAATTCAGTGTTTATGTTGCAATGTGTACATGAGCATATGTACTTTTGTATGTGGATATGTATGTAGGTATGTATGTGCTGTGTTATTGATTCAAGTGTGTACGTACGTGTTTCTGTGTGTCATTGTTGAAAAAGTGTACGAGTGTGTCTTTTCTTTGTGCTCTGATTGAGAAAAGAAAAGATGTAATTGTTTCCCTGTATTGCTGTAAAAAGAAGGTACAGTATACGTGCGTGTCCGTGTCTCCATTCCAAAGTGTCCGTCGTGTGGTTCCGTGTCCATATCCTTAAAAGATGCACGTGTGTTTGTGTGTGACTACTAGAGTGTAACCTCCAATCAGTGTGAACGTGTCTGAGGAGAAAGAAAAGGAGGAGGAGGAGGAGGAGGAGGCAAGTCGAGGAGAAAAAAGAAAGAAAGAAAGAGAGAGAGAGAGAGAAAGAAACTCCTTAGCGGCAAACGTGTCTATAGACCTTCACACACCCATACACACTTCCCTCACTTCCAGGAATCCCGCGTGGCCACAGTGATACATTTACCCCAATTCCCTCCCCGTCCCTGCCGCAGCCTCCCTCATTATCATAGGCTTCTCCTTCCACGCCCCGCAACGCATCACCTAATGGATTGAGTCTCGCCCTGTTTATTGCCACGTTTTCCTTGAGTCGTCTTCTACCCAGGCATTACTCTAGCTAGTCCTCCGAGGCCGGTGTGTGGAATGGGAAGCGGTGAGGGTTGGCTGAGGAGGGACAGAGGGAGGTAAATGCCTGTCATCTCCTTTGGTTTTTATTCTCTGGCGATGCTTCTGTTTGTGGTGCAGGATGATGTGGTGGTTGTTGTCTGGGAGTGTTGGTTGCTGGTGGTTTGAGGGAGGGAGTAGGAAGGAACGGGGCTGGTGGTGGTGGTGGTGGCTGGTGGTTGATGGCTGGCTGGGTGGCTGGGAGGGACGAGGAGGGGGCTATGTATACGAGGAGACTAGACGAGGCTTTTGTGGGGAGTTCAGTTTACTTAACACCTGGGACCTTGTACACATACGCCCACTCGTCCACACACACACACACACACACACACACACACACACACACACACACACACACACACACACACACACACACACACACACACACACACACACACACACACACACACACACACACACAGAGTCTCTCTCTCTCTCTCTCTCTCTCTCTCTCTCTCTCTCTCTCTCTCTCTCTCTCTCTCTCTCTCTCTCTCTCTCTCTCTCTCTCTCTCTCTCTCTCTCTCTCTCTCTGCTTCTTCTTACAACACACCACTACATTCCACCAAACAAACTCACCCACCATCTTTCCACCCACCCTCTCTTGCCTTTCCTGCGCTTCACTATTTGTCAGATGAAATGCCACTCATTAGGAGGTCAGAGAGTCGAGTGATGGGCTTCCGTGCTGGGCGGAGTGAGAGTAACGCGTGAGGTAGAGGCCAGGCACGCGACGGCCGACCCTGATGGATAGGTAGCGAGGGAGCTGAAGGAGGTAAGGTGGATGTGCAAGAAGGGAAGTGAGGGATGAGAGGAAGGTGCAAAGAATGAAGGTATTTGGTGGTGGGTGCTTAGAAGTTATAGTTGTATTTATTGAGTGTGGGAAAATAAGGAAAGCTGCAAAAAAGCCATCAAAGGGAGGGAGCCATGTTGGTGAGTGTTCTTTGTGGGATTTTAATGATGGTAAGAAGGTTTGTGGTGTTGGATGCTTTAAAAATAATGGTGTTTGATGTATTTTTAGTTTAGGTTAGGTGTGGTTAGGTTAGGTGTAGTGTGGTGTGGTTGTGTTCATCTACTATAAAAATAAAGAGTGTTCGTGGTACTGGATACTTAAAAAGATATGTATGTTAGGAGTTGCATCACTTACAGTTATTTGTCTATTGTACAAAATAAACACACGAAAAAATAGTAGAATATGAGAGAAACCATGAACACTACACATGTGGAAGCTCCTATACAAAACATTCCTACGTACTTGTATTTCCACCTATCATCCCTATCCATTAATTCCTCCAATGTACCCTTAATTGCACCCTGCTGACTCGGCACTAACAGCTTCATTACTAATTATATCCCTTCCTTCCGCCGTTCTATTTGATGTGTCTAACTATGTGTATATCTAGCTGGTATTGCAAGAGATTATAAAGTGATTTCCAACAGACATTTAGATCGTTAACTCCTTCAATACTGGGACATATTTTTACCTTGAGATTTGTATATGATTAGACCATTTTATTGACATTGGGAAGGGTCTATGGAGGTCAGAAGATTAATAACCACAGTTTCCAGTATTTTAAACCCCACATAAGTTTCTGAAGCTGTATAAAATCACCAAATATTAAGCAGAATGAATATGGAAACGCATCATATTACTCAAGGGCTTAAATGTAAACTTCACAAATGACAACAGAAGAAACATTGCTAAGAAACAGATAGAAGAGACTAAAATAAATGTGAAAAGACGAAAAAAAACATGTCAGGAATATCAACAAGAAATAGGAAAGAAGGAAAGATAGATAGAAGCATAGGAAGGGATGATGATGGGCAGTGATGGGCATTTGTTTAGGCGGGAAGAGGAGGGAGAGAGAGGGAGAGCGGGAGAGAGGAAGGGTGACGGGTGATAGGATGCTGAGAGTGAGAGAATGAGAGGCTGTGAGGGTGTGAGGGTGTGAGGGGTAGGTGAGTGTGTGTTGGGGTGTAGCGTAATGGTTTAATTAAAAATAAAGGGGTGTAAGATATTTATAGGTGAAGGGAGAGAGTGTAGAGGGAGATTGAGGGAGAGTGAGGGTGTTGTGGTGGGGAGAAAAGGGGAGATGAGGGGAAAAGAGAAGGGAGGGCTCAGGTGTGGGTCTACCTCTCCCTTCTCCCTCGCCCTCTCTCTCTCTCTCTCTCTCTCTCTCTCTCTCTCTCTCTCTCTCTCTCTCTCTCTCTCTCTCTCTCTCTCTCTCTCTCTCTCTCTCTCTCTCTCTCTCTCTCTCTCCTGTTCGTTTATTAGTGAAGCTGTGGTTGTGATGATAGTGGTGGTGGTGGTGGTGGTGGTGGTGATGGTGTGGTGGTGGTGGTGGTGATGGTGGTGGTGTTAATAGATGCTATTTATGTTTATGGTTGATTAGTGGTGTTATTATCGTTGTTGTTGTTTGTTGGTGTTGTTGTTGCCGATGATGATAATGATGGTGATGAAATTGGTGGTGTTAATGATGCAGTAATTTGTGTTTTGTTTTAATTACCGGTGTTGTTATTATCATTGTTGTTGATGATGATGATAATGATGGCTGTGGTGTTGAAGGTGGTGGTGGCTGTGGTGGTGGTGATGTTATTGGTGGTAATGATAGTGCTGAAAGTGGTGAGTGAGTTGCCACCACTATCACCACCACCACCACCACCACCACCACCACCACAACAACAACAACAACAACAACAACAACAACAACAACAACAGCTCTTCAAAAACAGATGCAGCTAAGCAATTCTTCTCTCCCCTCTCTCTCTCTCTCTCTCCCCTCTGTCTCCCCTCCTCCCCTTAGATCCATTTCTCCCCTTGCTTAGCTCCCCTGTGCCTCCTTCTCCCCCCGTGGTTTTCCCTCAATCCCTTACATGCGTTCCTTTACTCCTCTCTGTCCCCTCTTCCTTCCCCTCTTCCCCTCACATTCCTTCCCATATATCCTCTTTATTTCCATATCTCTCCCCTTCTGCCTCCTTATCTTTTACTTTAGTATCACTTTCACATATTCCTTATCTCCATTTCTTCGTTTTTGTGTGTTTTTGTTATCAGATCCTGCCTATTTCTACTTTTCCTTCTTTTTTTTTTACTTTTTATACGTTTCTGTCTATTTTTGTCTTTTATCTATTGTTCCTTCTTTCCATCTTTCATTTCTGTTCTAAGTGTATTACCGGTCTCTCTCTCTCTCTCTCTCTCTCTCTCTCTCTCTCTCTCTCTCTCTCTCTCTCTCTCTCTCTCTCTCTCTCTCTCTCTCTCTCTCTCTCTCTCTCTCTCTCTCTCTCTCTCTCTCTCTCTCTCTCTCTCTCTCTCTCTCTCTCTCTCTCTCTCTCTCTCTCTCTCTCTCTCTCTCTCTCTCTCCTATTCAATTCGTTTTCATTTTCTTCCTCTTCTTCAATTCAATGTTTCTGGTTCCTGCTCTTTCCCCTTTGCTATCTTCATTTTCTCTTTCTCACTGCTGTCTTATTCTTGCTCTTTCTCCTTCTCCTCCTCCTCTTCTTCCTCCTCTGTTTCATTATTTTCCATTTTCTCTCTCTTCCTCCTCAGCCTTCTTCCAGTTCCTCTTTACCTTCTGTCTCTCTCTCCTTTTCTCTCGTTTCGTTTCTGTCTCTCCCAGACTTACTTCTTCCTCATTCCATTTCCTCTTGTTCTATTCTCTTTCGTGCTTTCATTCTTCCCTCTCCATTTCATTCATTTGCGTTCTCTCCTGTTTTATCTTTCAGTTCCTTCACCATCTTCTTCATTCCTTCTCCCCCTGCTGTCTCTTTCCTTATCCCATTTCTTCTTTTTGTTTCCTTGTATTGCTACTTCCTTTCCTCCCACATTCGTTCTTATTTTCATCCCTTCTCTATTCCATTCAATTATCTTCTATTTTGCATTGTGTTGCCTTTACCATATTCCTCCTTCTTCCTTCTCCATCTTCTTTCCTTACTCCATCCTCTCTTCCTTCCTTCCTATTTCTTCTCTGTGCTTCGTTCTTATTATCATCCTTCCTCTCTTCCATTCAATTATCGTCTCTTTTGCATCCTATTTCCACCACCATATTCCTCCCTTCCTTCTCCTTCTTTCCTTACCCCATTCCCTCTTCCTTCTGCTTCCTTGCATTATCCTTCCATTCCGCTGCTACCTCCTTACTCCCTCTCTTTCTCTCCCTTCTGCCTCCGTGCACTCCTCCGCTCCGTCAGAACCTCCCGGGCCCTGCAGGAGGCGCCTCGACCCTGCAGCGCCTCGCCTACCTTTGATCTTGCAGGTTAGGGCCGCGGGGGGCGTCTCCTTTATATTGGGTTTTTGCTCTCTCAATCCGGAGCGGCGCGGGGCAGAGGGCAGAGGGAAAGGGGAAGGAGTGTTTAACCTAAATGCATAATATTGAAGAGTGGAATTCTATTAAAGGTTCAGTGAGATTTTAGGTTTTTGATTTGTGTTGGTTGATTGTGTTGGTTTTGGTTTGCTATGGAGCTGTTGGGTTTTTTCTTGGTTCTATTAGTTTCTTTTGGGTTTGAGTGTGTTATGAAGAGGAATTTAGTTTATTTGTAGGTTCAAGGAGGTTTTTGAGCGGTTTTTTTTTTTTTCCATTCTTTATCGTTGAGTAGATATAGATTGATATAGATAGACTGATGTGTTGATAGTATTCATAGCTTTCATGTGTCAGTTTTTTTTTTTTTTTTTTTTTATCACACATATATGAATTTTTTTGCTTACCTTCAATGCATGATATTATAGGTGGAAAAATAAAAACTCTTTCCTTTACGTATAAAACTGAAGATCTTTTTTTTTTTCAAGATACACGAATCTGATTTGCTATTCTTAATCATAAGCAGACACACATTTTTATCTTTCTCGCCCTACATGCACGATATGAACATTGGAATAGTCAGTGAATAGCAAAGAGACTGGAAAAATTTGTAGTTGCGCTCTTTATTTTCCCATTTCAGTTAAGCCAGTCAATTGAAATAGTCAGTGAATAGCAAAGAGACTGGAAAAAATGTGTAGTTGTGCTCTTTATCTTTCCCCATTTCAGTTAAGCCAGTCAACTCGGTTTCTTACAACCCCTCAAAATAACATAATAATATTTACTCACCCTAATTCCATCTGTCCTTTTTTTCATTCACTTATTTTATTTATTTTCTGACAGGAGGGAATGGACGAGAGGGGAAAGACAGGGATAAGAAAAAATGACGAAGGGGAACACAGGGATGAAAATAAAAAAGATAAAAATGAGGGACTGAATTATGATGGGCTTGGCAGTGGATGGGAGGGAAGGACATTGATGCGTGAGTGATTTGGAGAAGGGACGAAGGGATGATGATGATGGGGAAGAGAGAGAGAGAGAGAGAGAGAGAGAGAGAGAGAGAGAGAGAGAGAGAGAGAGAGAGAGAGAGAGAGAGAGAGAGAGAGAGAGAGAGAGAGAGTGTGTGTGTGTGTCTTTCAAAACAACTACTTCAAAAACAAAAAGGACATAAAACACAAGATTCTAGATTTAGGTGTATAACATTATCATCCTCTAGAGAGAGAGAGAGAGAGAGAGAGAGAGAGAGAGAGAGAGAGAGAAAAGATGAAACTGTTAAGTAAGAAGACATAAGAGCGAAAAGAAAATAGGAAGTGAAAAAAAAAAGAAGAATGAAGAAGGAGGAAGAAAAGAATACGTGAAACAACTTATTAACAGGAGATATGGAAAGAGAAAGAAGAAGAGAAAAGACGAGAAAAAAAAAGAAAACACAGAGAAAGAACCAGATGAAAAAGACACACTGATAGATGGAAGGATAAAAAAAAAGGAAGTGGAAAATGGAAAATGGAAAGAAAAAGGGTAAACAAAAATAGGTAAGGATGTTAAAGAATAGAAAAGACGAGAGGAAAAAAACACAGATGAAAGAATTGGATATAAAAAGATATACTGGTAGAGAGAAGGAAAAAAAAAGAAAGTGAAAAGAAGAAAGTGGAAAAAGGAAAAGGGCCAAAAAAAAAGTAAGTATGTTAAAGGAGAGAAAAAAAGACGAAAGAAAACTAAGAGAAAAGAACTAGATAAAAAAAAAAAAGATATGCTTGTGGCGAGAAGGAAATAAAATGGTTGTGGAAAGTAGAAAAGGAAATAAAAGATTGAAAAATTGATGAGAATGTTAAAGAATAGAAAACGACGAGAGAAAAGAACTACATGAAAAAAGACATACTAGTAGAGACAAGAAAAAAAAGCAAATGAAAAGCAGAAAATGAAAAGAGGAAAGGAGTGAAAAGAAGAGAGTAAGAACATTGAAGATGAAAAAAAAGACAAGAGAGAAAAATAAAACAGAAAGAACTAGATAGAAAGAAAAGACGGACTGGTATAGCAAAAAAATAAATAAAGTGAAGTGAAAAGTGGAAAATGAAAAGAGAAAAGGGGTGAAAAGAAGAGGTAAGGAAGTTAAAGACTACAGATAATTTCCCCGGCGGCCTCATTCGT
>NC_059272.1:15875985-15898485 GCF_017591435.1 Portunus trituberculatus | reverse complement strand
AGAGAGAGAGAGAGAGAGAAGAATAGCATAGAATTAATAGGAAAGAGGAAGGAAGAGGAAGAAGTGAAGGAAAAAGAACATAATGCCAAACAGTGGAATAGTAAAAAGGAGAAGAGGAAATAGGGAAAGGAGGGGAAAGGCAAAGCAGCGATAAGGAGGAAGGAAACTGGTGAAGGAAGAGGAGGAAAGAGGGGAGAATGAGGTGAGGGGAGATAACAGTAGCGAGGAGAGAGGCCGAGGAAGAAGGGAATAGGGAAGGAGAGGAAGAGAAGGATAAAAGGAAGGAGGGAATTGAAGGATATAGAGAGAAGGAGAGGTGGAAGGAAATGCAAGAAGGAGGGTAAGCATGAAGGAAAACAAGGAAGAGAGAGAGAGAGAGAGAGAGAGAGAGAGAGAGAGAGAGAGAGAGAGAGAGAGAGAGAGAGAGAGAGAAGGAAAGGTATCTACGGAACGAACGATGAAAAGAAGGGAAAAATAAAGAAAATAGAGAAGGTGAAAAGATGATAGAGAAAAAAACGAAAAGGAGGAGGAGAAAGAGAGACGACAGAAGGAAAATAAAAGAAAAAAGAGGAAGATAACTATGAAGGAAACACGGAAGGAGGGAAGGTAAGCGATGGAAACAGGAGGAGATGAAGGAAGTAAGGAAAGATGAGGGTGTAATGTTTGTGTGAGGGCGTAAGATGAATGACTGGAGGAAAGAGAGAGAGAGAGAGAGAGAGAGAGAGAGAGAGAGAGAGAGAGGAGAGGCGGAAGTAAGCGTAACGAAGGAAGGGGCGTGAAGGAAAGTGTACTCATTACCTGAAAAACATTGAAAACTGGCATTCCTTAACCACCACCATCACCACCACCACCACCACCACCACCACCACCACCACCACCACCACCACATTTGCATCACCACCGTAAAACCTACAGTAGTGAGTGACGTGATTACTGGCGGTGGTGTGTGAGTGACGTGCTGCAGGGGAGGTGAGGGCGAGAGGAAGAGGCCGAAGTGGTGAGGGAAGCTGCGAAAGTGTTGGCTACTCCATGTGAGGTTTATTGTAGGTGTGGATGGAGTCAAGGCTGTTATGGCTAGCGGATTAAGTGTTGAGGTTACAAAGGGGTTATAGAAAGTCACTTATTGGCCTTGATATTCTTGTTGTCTTTATGTTCAATCTCTTCAGTAATGGGATACATTTTTACCTTGAGATTTGTGTACGATTAGACCATTTTTTTTTTGACATTAGTAAGGGTCTATGGAGGTCACAGTCTTCACTATTTGAATCCCTTTAATACTTGGAGACATATTCACCTTGAGGCTTATGTACGATTAGACTATTTTCTTGATATATGGAGGGGTCTAAGAGGGTTAGAAGATTAATGGCCACAGTCTTCACTATCATGATCCCCCGATATGAGTTTCTGAAGCTGTATAAAATTGCCAAATGGTAAACAATGAATATGGAAACGCGTCTTAGTACTGAAGGGGTTAATTATTGATAGCTATATACTGTCACGTATTTACATTGATATTCCTGTTGTGTTTATGTTTAAGTGTGGTAAAAATAACGTTGTGTTGATAATGAGTTGTCTGTTTACGAATTCATGCACCGTTTCACTGATAAACTCTGGAACTCTCTGTCTGTATGTGTATATTTATCCCGCAGCTCTTGGCCAGAACCTCTTTTTACATAAATAATAAGCGTTGAAGTGTTTAAGGAGCAGAAACTGGAACTACCACTGAAAAAACAACATGAAATAACATAACAAGTTTCCTCTCCACCCATTTCTTAACCTCTTCAGTACCATGACGCG
Source organism: Portunus trituberculatus (assembly GCF_017591435.1). Classification (NCBI taxonomy): domain Eukaryota; kingdom Metazoa; phylum Arthropoda; class Malacostraca; order Decapoda; family Portunidae; genus Portunus; species Portunus trituberculatus. The sequence continues at coordinate 15,896,688 of NC_059272.1, read as the reverse complement.
TTTCCATACTCATTCTGCTTACTATTTGGTGATTTTATAAAGCTTCAGAAACTTATGTTGGGGATTAAAATAGTGAAGACTCTGGCCAATAATCTTCTGACCACCATAGACCCTTCGTAAGGTAAACAGAATCGTCTAATCGTACCTAAAACTCAAGGTAGAAATGCGTCCCGGTACTGAAGGGGTTAAGGACCAGATACCAAACCCACCACTGAATACACGTGCAAAGAGCAAACATGTGGAAGAACAGGATATAACAGAAGAAGTCTCCTCCCCACCAAGCTCTCCCTATCAAAGCGTGCTGGTGGGAAAGATTTTAGACTAGAATCCCATATACTTTGAGGAAAACGAGGACATAAGGATGGTTGATGGGAAAGGGGGATGTGAAATGTGACAGGGCGGACTGATAAGGAGGCAGATATGTGGCAGAGGAGGAAGCAATGGGCGAAGAGGAGTTAATGATGAGAAAAGAGGTGTATGATGGTGGTGGTGTGTGGTGTGTGTGGCGAGGGAAGAAGAGGTAAGAGGAATGAGTGTTAGAATAAATTGTTCACTCGTGTTTCCTATTTCAGTTTATTTTTTTTAGGGAATGTGATTGTGAACTGAGGTTATTAATTTGTTTTTCTCTTTGCCGATTTTCCTTTATTAAAATATGAGAAGTAAGGAAAGAGGAAGAAGAAGAGAAGAAGGAGAAAGAGGAAGAAGAAGAGGAAGAGGTAATAAGTAAGGAAACAATAACCACACCCTTAATTTTTCTCATGCGATTTGAGGGGAAACTAATCCATTCTATTTTTATTTTCTGTGATGCAAGCTTATTTTTATCATGCATCCCTCTCCCTCTCTCTCCTTTTTTCTGGTCTTCCGGCTCGTCTATCTCCCTCTTGCTTCCTCCCTTCCTTTCCCTTCCCTTCCCTTCCCTTCCTGGCCTTTCTCTTCCCTTCCTTCTCATTGTCTCCCTTCCTTGCTCCTTCCCTTCTTTACATTCCAATATCCTTTTCCTTTCTGTCGTGACATGGCTTTCTATTTTTGTCGGGTTATGTGTCTTCTCTCTCTCTCTCTCTCTCTCTCTCTCTCTCTCTCTCTCTCTTGTTTCAGTGACTTCTTTATTTTTGGTTTTGCATATTTCATTTTCCTATTGTCCTTTTCTGTGTCCTCCTCCAGTGCATGGTAATTCAGAGTTTATATTAGAGCAACGTTTGAAGATCACTATTAATTGTTGTATTCTCTTTTGCAGGTAAGCACTGAAGAGTAGCCGACCGCTGTGTGTGCGTGTGTACGTCTGTACGGTAAGGGACTGTGTGTAATTAATTCACTGTTTGATCTGCTGCAGTCTCTGACGAGACAGCCAGACGTTACCCTACGGAACAAGCTCAGAGCTCATTGTTTCCGATCTTCGGATAGGCCTGAGACCAGGTACACACCACACACCGGGACAACAAGGTCACAACTCCTCGATTTACATCCCGTACCTACTCACTGCTAGGTGAACAGGGGCTACACGTGAAAGGAGACACACCCAAATATCTCCACCCGGCCGGGGAATCGAACCCCGGTCATCCGGGTTGTGAAGCCAGCGCTCTAACCACTGAGCTACCGGACCGTGTGTGTGTGTGTGTGTGTGTGTGTGCTTGCGCGCGTACGTCTCTCTCTCTCTCTCTCTCTCTCTCTCTCTCTCTCTCTCTCTCTCTCTCTCTCTCTCTCTCTCTCTCTCTCTCTCTCTCTCTCTCTCTCTCTCAGGATAGTTAACACACACACACAGCCTACACACACACACACACACACACACACACACACACACACACATGTGGCACTCGATTCCAAGGCCCACCAACTTAATTACAAAAGTCTCACCACGGACCCATTGCTTTAAAACCCCCGCCTAGGTACCCAGGAAGTTAGGCTCAACACAGCAGTAACCCACGGCCACGCACTAAGACCCATAGTCCTTGTAACGCTAATGGGGGAGTCGCATTAAGGAGTGATGTGACCGAGAGGTATTGATGGCAGGGCGGCGAGACTCACAGCTGTTCTAATGATCCTCTCCGGCGGGTAATGAGTGGCGAGGGGCATGAGTCCTGGCTATAAAGTGATCAGGAACCCCCACCAGGAGCGCCCTTTCCCGTCAGGACCCCAGCCATGACCGAAACACGTGTCCCAGAACCCACGATTACGGAGGGGGAAGAGGGATGGCTGTGTGTGTGTGTGTGTGTGTGTGTGTGTGTGTGTGTGTGTGTGTGTGTGTGTGTGTGTGTGTGTGTGTGTGTGAAGAACTAGGGAGGACTGGATGTGATGTTTGTGTGCGTATGTGTGTGAGTGGTAAGGAAAGATTTTCGGGTTGGATGTGGAAAGGTGTGTAAGAGAGGGAAGATAGTGTGTGCGTGAAGGGTATCTAAACAACACACACACACACACACACACACACACACACACACACACACACACACACACACACACACACACACACACACACACACACACACCGTTCCCCAACCTCCGTGTCACACCCCTAACTTTTAATAACCAGTCTGTGACAACACCAGTTAATGCTTTGATGTTTACGACTTCCAGGGGCTTTTCTTACTCTCTCTCTCTCTCTCTCTCTCTCTCTCTCTCTCTCTCTCTCTCTCTCTCTCTCTCTCTCTCTCTCTCTCTCTCTCTCTCGTTTCCCTCCCGTCTCCCGTTTCTTATTATGGACGTGGATTGCCTGAGAAAATATTATGTACTTATTTATTCATCGATTTTTCGCTGTCTAGTATAATCTTTCATCTCGATATTAAGCACAGCGGCGGCCAGAATACCTGCACTCGCTCGCCAGGTCGTTGTAAATACTGCAGTGACGTGATGCAATGAGGGGAATGCAGTCTGATCTATGCTCTGTTAATCGTGGGTCGTCAGTGCTGTGAATTGTTGCATTGGACTGATTGCTTGAGGGAGGAAGAGAGAAGGAATGTGTGGCAGGGTAGATGCTTGGGAGAAGAATGAGAGGGTGTGGTGGGATGGATGTTTGGGAGAGTAGAGAGGGAGTGTGTGATAGAATGGTTGCTTAGGAGAATTGTGAGGTAGTGTGTGGTGGGATGGATGTTTGGGAGAAGAATGAGGGAGTGTGTGAGGGTTCTTCGTGGCGCAGTGGATAGAATGCCGGTCGTTGGAACTTTGAGTGTTAGATGCTACTGTTCGAATCCCACTAGGGACATGTAAAATAGATTAAAAATTAGATATGTGCATTTAACAATAAGAAATGTGGTAGGATCAGTCCTTGAGAGAAGAATGAGGGAGTGTGTGGTAGGATGGATGTGTGGTAGAAAAGAGAGGGAGAGGTGACGGAGTGTGTTTGTATGTGTTGTGTTGAAGGTGAATGTTGTAATAGATAAGTGGATATTTTTTTTTTTTTATAGTAGTCTGTCTATAGTGCTTGTAGGTCTACTTCAAGAGTATGGAAAACGCTGTCCAACTTCCTCCACCCATTAGCGGCGCAGGCAATCTTAATTATAGTGCACCATGGTACCCATATTAGGGCCCATATCATCACCGAAGGGCATCTTTGGTGTAAGGCAATTACACATCTTCCTAGAACCTGGGTACCCTGGTGACATGTAGGTAACTTTAAACCATTCGAGAACGTTTCAAGGCGGCACGTGGTGGGATTCGAACCTGTGCATGGACGTTTGTTTGTCCAATCCCACGCTCACCACCTTATCTACTGCGCCACCGCCTCCCTAAATACGTGCATACATACATACGCATGTACATACGTCCATACATACATACATACATACATACATACTGTACTTACAACCTTACACATTTATTTCATCTGTTTTACTTAGTTTTTTTCTATTCCTTTCTTTGTTTTTTTTTTTATCTCGTTTCGTTTCTTTTCATTATTTCACTTCTCATCTCCTTTTGCGTCCTCTTTTCTCTTCTTTTCCCTCTCTTTCACGCCTTCCTTCTTACCTTTTCTATTTCCCTCTTCCTCTCTCTCTCTCTCTCCATCCTTCGTACATTTTTTTCCTATCTCTCCATCCTTTTCTCTCTCTTTTTCCTTCCCAGCCACCACATTTTCCTCCCTCCCTTCCCACACTCCTTCCCTCTCTCCCTCCCTCCCTCCCTCACCTGGCCGGCTGATCACAGGTGAGCTCAAACTCTCTCAAAGTAATTAGCCGGCCAGGTGTCCTTAAGGCCGCTACGGAAGCCCTCTCGAGCCCTCCAGCCAAATATCTTTTTAAGCATTAGAAACTTTGATCTTATTCAGTACCATATTGACTTCATCTTTTTTCTCCCTCTCTTTTCTCATTCTCTCCCTTTTTATTTACATCATCGCCAAAGAAAAGATGAGATCGGACAAGGGAAAAATGATAATAAGGAAAAATTCATCAAAGGTGTTGTAAAGGAGGGGAAAAAAAATTGTTTTTTATTTTTTATTTTAGCAAGAGTGATTCTTCTAAACATAACTTCCCTTGAAGGTCGTACTCCAAAAATTAGTTTCCCTCCTCTTCCTCCTCATTCTCCTCCTCTTGCTCCTCCTCTCCTCCTCCTCCTCCTCCTCCTCCTCCTCCTCCTCCTCCTCCTCCTCCTCCTCCTCCTCCTCCTCCTCCTCCTCCTCCTCCTCCTCCTAATACTTTCATACACCTTATTTTTTATTCCGTCCGAGAAAACACTATTTTTTTTCTTTCCTTGTTATATTTTTTTCTCTTCTCTCTTACAAATAACACACTTCAGGGCCGCTTTAATTCTTCTCCCCTTTGCGGTACACATGTTTCCCCTACTCGTCTGTTTTCTCCCCTCCCTAAAGAACCACTACAGACTTTTCCCCCATAGAATTTTTCCCTTATATCTTTTCCCTTTTCGACACTTGGATCACTTCAGAGAGAGAGAGAGAGAGGAGAAAGGGAGAGAGGTGTTGGCCTAGCTCAGGTAAGGTGTGGTTCTCCCTCTCTCTCTCTTCGCCTCTTCTTTACCTGTCCATGTTAATTAATTAATCTCATTTACTCAAGGTCTCAAGGAGGTGAGCCTTGGCATCCTTTCCTCTTCTATTACTTCTACACTTATTTTTTCCTTCATCTGGACACTTTCTACTTTTATTTTCTGTACTTCTAAATGTATTTCCTTTCTTTGCATCCTTCTTTTAATGTAACTTTTCTCTCTACACTCTCCTAACATCCTAAGTATACTGTTAAACTATTAAACTCTTCCTCCTCCTCCTCCTCCTCCTCCTCCTCCTCCTCCTCCTCCTCCTCCTCCTCCTCCTGCTCCTGCTCCTGCTCCTGCTCTTCCTCGTCTACTTCTCTCGTTGCTTCGCCCCATTCATCTCAGTCAGCCTCACTCACTGCCTTTCCCTGCTCATTTATCCCCACTCTACGAATACTGCAGCGTGGCTCTTTAATTCTATCCACCAACGCATCTCCTCACTTCATCCGCTCCCTCTCTTTTGCAGTAGCAGTAGCAGCAGTGGTAGTAATAGTAGTAGTAGTAGTAGTAGTAGTAGGAGGAGGAGGAGGAGGAGGAGGAGGAGGAGGAGGAGCAGCAGCAGGAGTAGCAGTCTCAGAATTAGTAGGCAGAGCTGAGTTTCCAGACGGATGTGAGCCCGATGAGAGAGAGAGAGAGAGAGAGAGAGAGAGAGAGAGAGAGAGAGAGAGAGAGAGAGAGAGAGAGAGAGAGAGAGAGAGAGAGAGAGAGAGAGAGAGAGACGTTTGCTAGGAATAATTACAAAGTTTATCAGGACGGCTTAACTTAACGCTCTGACGAGGCTGTGCAAGGAGAGAGAGAGAGAGAGAGAGAGAGAGAGAGAGAGAGAGAGAGAGAAGGTGAAACACACACGAATGAAGGAAGAGAATGAATGAAACAGCAAAGATAACAATAACGAAGATAATTAATGGAAGAGCAAGAAGAGGAGCGAATAATGAATACTCGAGGAAGGAAGGAAGGAAGAAAGAGAAGAAGGAAACAAAAGGCAGTAAAAATGTAAAATAATAAAATAGAGAAAAACGAAGAAAATAAAAAAAATCTACAAAATAAACAAGAAAAAATAAACAAACACAAGAGAGAGAAAAAAAAATACCGAAAACGAAAGAAAATAGAGGAAGGGAAAGAATAATTAAGAGACAAACCACTAAACAGGAAGTGAGCAAGAAAATTAATAGTGTGTGAAGGAAAAAGAAGGAATAGAAGTGAGAATAAAGGGGAAGGAAAGCGAGAGGGAGGGAAGGTAAAGCAAGGTGTTAGGAGGAGGAGGAGGAGGAGGAGGAGGAGGAGGAGGAGGAGGAGGAGGAGGAGGTGCCGAAACGGGTTGCTGCCGCCTCTAGATCATTAGTCTAATTGGTGAGGAGTGTGTGGAGAGAGAGAGAGAGAGAGAGAGAGAGAGAGAGAGAGAATCTTACAAAAATTGCTAGAAAATTTCAGCGTGCAATAACAAGATAACGGTTAAGTAATGAGAGAGAGAGAGAGAGAGAGAGAGAGAGAGAGAGAGAGAGAGAGAGAGAGAGAGAGAGAGAGAGAGAGAGAGAGAGAGAGAGAGAGAGAAGAAGCAACTTAAAATCAAATTACACACGCATATCTTCAAACAACGGGTCAAAACACACAGACACACACACACACACACACACACACACACACACACACACACACACACACACACACACACACACACACACACACACACACACACACACATAAAACAACACACTCCTTTTAAAACCAGAGAAAGCACGAGTAAGAAGAACCTAATGGCAATAAAACATACACACACACACACACACACACACACACACACACACACACACACACACACACACACACACACACACATAACTAAGATTTCCCAGCAGACTTTACCAAACCAATAGAAGATAGAGCGAGAACACGTAGGGAAACAATAAAAATATCAAGGAAAAGGTAATTTTAGCAATGTGAGGGGGCGATCTAGAGACCAGAAGAAGGGAAAGAGAAAGAGATAGAAAGGGAGAAAAGGAGAGAACATACAGCTACTTATATGCCCCAGAGAGGTGATGCAGCCCCGGGGGAGGAAGCGCAAGCTCAGTAGGGTGTGGGAAGGCAACGGATGGGTGAGGAAGTGGGGGTTGATGAGGAAAGGTTGCGTGGCAGGGCAAAAAAATTAATAAGTTATTGTGATGCACGGGTGAGTGAAGGAAAATGTGGGAGCTTTTGAAATAATGGGGTGGTTAGATGAGAGAGAGAGAGAGAGAGAGAGAGAGAGAGAGAGAGAGAGAGAGAGAGAGAAAGAGAGAGAGAGAGATGGTATCTGAGACTAGCCTTGCTCACTCACTAGTCGGGGTTTACAGATAAGATAAAAAGATTTGAGTGGAAAACTACTTCTCAAATCTTGTGTGTTGGCGAGTCATTGACGCTAACATATTACTGCGACACACACACACACACACACACACACACACACACACACACACACACACACACACACACACACACACACACACACACACACACACAGAGAGAGAGAGAGAGAGAGAGAGAGAGAGAGAGAGAGAGAGAGAGAGAGAGAGAGAGAGAGAGAATGTTAATTAATGTGATAGTTGTAGAAGGGACGTGATGAGTTCGTTGAGAGAGAGAGAGAGAGAGAGAGAGAGAGAGAGAGAGAGAGAGAGAGTCTTTCAAAACAACTACTTAAAAAACAAAGGAATATAAAACACATGATTCTAAATTTAGGTTTACAACATTATCATCCTCTTAACCTTTCTCCAGTTTCTCTCTCTCTCTCTCTCTCTCTCTCTCTCTCTCTCTCTCTCTCTCTCTCTCTCTCTCTCTCTCTCTCTCTCTCTCTCTCTCTCACTACATTACATTTTTCTTACATCCTTTACCTTCTCTTCCACCTCCTCTTCCTTTCTCCTCCTCCTCCTCCTCCTCCTCCTCCTCCTCCTCCTCCTCCTCCTCCTCCTCCTCCTCCTCCTCCTCCTCCTCCTCCTCCTCCTCCTCCTCCTCCTTCACCACCTTATCCTCTCCTCCTTCTCCTTCCCTGCACGTGGCTGTCCATTCTCCAAACACAGGTGATAACACAGGTATACAAGGCCCTTCTTAATGAGGATCACAAGTCGCAGGTGAGCTGACAAGGTAAAGCCATTTGAACCCAACTCACTCTGGCTACCTCTCCTAACCCGCTCGTCTCTCCCAGCTCTCCATCTTCTCTCCCCCTCTCTCGCGTGCTTGCCTCCGCTCACTCCTGGATGTTCTGTGATTAGTGGCAGCTTCATGATACGAGTAACAAGTGGCGTAGCGTGTCCTGTCTGTGGATTGGTTAGAGAAGGTGGGAAGTGATGCGAGGAATAGTGTTCAGTCTTCTTTATTCTATCAAGGGGTTAGTTTCATTTGGTTTAAGGGCTGGGTTTTGTAATGTGTTCTCTCGTTGGGTGTGTTTTCAGGGTGTATTGTTAGTTGTCTGGTTTTTAGTAAAGGAAGATGGAAGCTGCTGTAAGGATTAAAGGTTTTTAGGTCTTGAGTGATACAGTGTGCGTCGGTGACTTTATGTTATATGCACGTATGCTTAAGTACTTTGCTCTCTCTTTTTTTCAACGCAAGAGGGGAAGCCGGCGAAGAGCAAAAACAATAAAAGAAAAATATGAGGCCCACTTGATTGCCAGTTCCCTTGAAGAGTATAGTTTCTCGTGGGTGTTTTCAAAGACCATAGAGATGATTTGCAATGTTCTCGTGATGATTGTGCATTAGTATCATATTCAGAAACAAATAATTCTATCTTACTGTATTTGTCACTGTACGAACGTTAGTATCATGGATAAAAACAGGGTGTAGGGGAAGAGGAACATAATGGTGTAGAGCAAGTTTTTTTCTCTTATATAAGGACAATAGACGACTGAAAAACATGCCCACTGAAGCTGCCGGTCCCCGAGTCAAAAGGATTATCCAAAAATATTAGATAAGTAGATGCAACTCGTATAGGAATGTGAAAGGCATGGTTGTAGGAATGTGAGGTGGTCAAATCAAGGTTGTTGGAGTGTGAAATAATAAATCGTACGGTTTTAGGTGTGTGAAGTCAAATATTTATAGGTGTAAAGTAAAGATTGTAGGGGTGTAAGAGTGTAAAGTCAGTGTTGTGGGAGTGTAAAGTAAAGGCTGTAGGAAATTAAGTTGATGAATCAACGTTGTAGGAATGTAATGTAAAGAATTGCCCGGCTTTAGGTGTGTGAAGCCAAAACTTTAGAGCTGTAAAGTAAAAATTGTAAGGGTGTAGAGATGTGAAGTCAAAATTTAAGAGGTGTAGAGTAAAAATTGTAGGGATGTAGGGGTGTGAAGTCAAAATCTCAGAGGCGTCAAGTAAAAAATGTATACGTAGGTGTAAGGATGTGAAGTCAAGGTTGAAGTGGTGTGAATTAAGGTTAAAGGGTGTTTCTTGACCGTTTTAATTTATGGTCTATTACAAGGCTAGCAAGGCGTGTTCAGGGTGTTGTTGGCGCCTGCGGAAGTACAGGGAGAGCATCCGTCCGCCGCCGCCAGCCAGGTAGGCCACCAAGAGTTCATTAGTCGTGTTTCTACCTGGTCGAGCCTCATTTGTCGGCTGGGGCGTGGCGGGGTGAAGGGCGCAGGGGGAGATGGGTGGGGACGGACGGATAGCATTCTCTCTCTCTCTCTCTCTCTCTCTCTCTCTCTCTCTCTCTCTCTCTCTCTCTCTCTCTCTCTCTCTCTCTCTCTCTCTCTCTCTGTGTGTGTGTGTGTGTGTGTGTGTGTGTGTGTGTGTGTGTGTGTGTGTGTTGCTCGTTTTTCTCCCTAACTTTCATCATTCCTCTCCGTTTTTTCCTCTCCAATTCTCTTCCTCTTACTCCTCCTTTCCTAACACCTGCTCCAATTCCTCTCCTCCTCTTCCTCCTCCTCCTCCTTCTCTTCTTTCTTCTTCCTCCTCCTCCAAGCTCCCCGGAGTCCTTCAGTCCTCCAAACCTCTCCTCCTTGTTTGTCTCACTTTTTCTTTCCAAAGTCGCCGCTCCTCATCTCTATTTCTCTCACGTCCTGCGCCCGTCCCGTCCTTTGACAAATAGACGTCCTTTGAGAAACAGAATTTAAAGGTGGTGTTTAATATAGTAGGTCCCACTTACCTGGCCCTTAGCGCTCTCTTTCCTCCACGTTCTCTTTCTCACCTGTTATATAATGCACCTTAGCTCACCTGCCGGGGCTCAGATGACGGCTATGAGAGGAAGGTGAAGGAAGAGTGGTATAGATGATGAAGAGTGGTAAAAGGAGTATTTTTGGAGATATATGTTTATTCTCTTTCTTTCCTGGTTTATAATGCACTTAGATAAAGGAAGGTGGTAAAAGAAGGTTGTTTTTTGACATATATACTTATTCTATGCATTCTCTCTTTCTCACCTGGATTATGATGCGTCTTAGCTCACCTGGCAGGCCTTGAATGACAGGTGTAAGAGAGTAAGGTGAAGAAGGTGATATAGATGATAGAGAGTACTAAAAGAAGGGGTGGTTTTTCGTAAGATATTTATATTCTATGTATTCTCTCGTTCTCACCTGGTTTATAATGGATCTTAGCTCACCTGGAGGGCCTTAAATGACAGGTATAAGAGAGTAAAGTGAAGAGAAATATTTATATAATTGGTGTAGACAAAAATGAGAGATATCTTTGTTATATATACTTTACATATTTATTTGTCTCCTATATGTCTTGACCTAAACTTAGCTAGAGGCTTTCATAAGACAAATATTGAAGAGAGGTGACGTAGATGATGAAGATAGCAAGACCAGAGGTATTTTTGTTATATATACTGTGTACTTTTTTCTTTCTCACCCGTATGTCATCATCTAAATCTACCTGGAGACTTTAAGAAGACAGAAAGGAGAGTCTTACGACGAATAAAAGTGAAAAAAAGTTATGTAGATGATGTTGAAGGTTTAAATAGGCTCCCTTTTGCTTTTTACATACATAACTGTACATCTGTATGACTAAACCTGAAAGTAATTAGGGACTCTAAGATAACGCCTTCAATATTGGGACACATTTTTACTTTGAGATTTGTGTACGATTAGACCACTTTATTAAGATTAGGAAGGATCTATGGACGTCAAAAGATTGATTGCCAGGGGGATTAATTGCTATTTCAATCCCCCACATGAGTTTCTGAAGCTGTATAAAATCACCAAATAGTAAGCAGAATGAATAGGGAAACGCGTCTTGGCACTGAACAGGTTAAACGACTGCTGTGAAAAAAAAATCAGGTAAATATTGCCTGATTTATATTACCCAGGTGAAAAGATAAGAGTTTTTTTGCTATTATATTTCTAGTACATTTTATTTTCATTGGTGTAGCTTTACCTGATATTGCCTGGTGCTCTCAGATGGCAGGTGGGAGAGTGATGTGAGAGAGGCGGCGACATAAATGATGCAGACGAGACATAAAGGCGTTGTTGCTATAAAGTTTAGTAGCTCAGATTTTCAAAACCCACGAAATTCCAAAATGTTCTCGTACAATAATTCACGTCACAAGATTTTCCGCGGGAATTTCGAAGGTAAAACGTGACGGGGATGTGAAGGAGCTAGGCAAAACAATTTCTGTCCGCCTTCCTTCCTTTCTTCCTTTTTCTTTCCTTCCTTCCTACCATCCTTTTTCTCTTTTTCTTTTTTTTCTTTTTCTTTCTCTTTTCTTCCCTTTTCTTCATTTCCTCCTCCTCCTTCATTCTTCCTTCCTTCTTTCTTCATTCATTCATTTTTCTCTTTCTTTTTTCTTCACTTCTTTCTTCTTCTTCTCCATTTCTTGCTTCTATCCTTTCTTTCTACCCTCCTTCTCTCCTTATGTCCTTCTCTTCCTTCCATCTTTTCCTCCTTTTCCTCCTTTCTTCTTCTCCTTCCCTTTTTCTTTCCTCCTTAAGTCTTCATTCCTTCCCCTCCCTTCCTCTCTTCTTTCCTTCTTCCTTCTCTCCTCCATTTTTTTTCCATTTCTTCGTTCCTAACTTCCTTTCTTCTTCTCTTGCCCTTTCCTTCCTTCCATCTTTCTTTACTACCTTACCTTTCTCCTTCCATCCATCCATCCATCCTTTTTTTTCTCCCCTCTCTCCTCTCTTCCTTCCCAACCTTCCTTACCTGCTGGAGGGCTCGACGAGGAGAAAGACAGACTCCTCCTCCTCATCTCCTCTCTTCCTCCTCGTCCCCTTGATGGTGGACACATTGAGAGAAAAATTTACCTTTCCTCCACTGACCACCATGCTAAGTAGTGTTCCTCAAGGCTGTTTTCCTTCTGAGCCCCGTGATTCTGTGCTGGCTGTCAATATTAGGGTGGGGTTGTATTTAGAGGTTGTGTTTTACGTTATGGGTTCTGTGAGGTTTGTTGTGGTTTGTGGTTTTGAGTTTTTTTTTTCTGTTATTTTTCGTTAGTTTTATTAGTTTATTTTCAAAGTCTTTTTTTTTATTTGGTTTTCTTGATTTTTTTTTTTTTCATGTGGAAAAGTGTCATAATAGTTCGGATGTTTATATGATTCAGAAGTGTTTGTTTCTCTCAAAAGATGAATGTGGGTGACAGCTGTGTCTTTTTGGCTGTCCTCCACATCCTTCTCCTCCAATTTTCCTCCTCCTCCTCCTCCTCCTCATCCTCTTCCTCCTCATTACACTTTATTATCTGCAAGAACGAGACGCCGTAAGATAGATGGATAGATAGATAGATAAACCAGAATTCCGTCCACAGCGAGGCAAGAAAAAGACAACACAATTTAATACCAGAATACCAACGAAATGAACTGACAAATAGCAAATACCAAAGCACATGAATCATTATGAAAGAGCACATCCCGACACACACACACACACACACACACACGTGACTTATCTAATCAACGTCATTCTCTTAGATAATATTGCGTAGCTGTCTTGAGTGGCGTCCTTCAGTCCTTCAGTCTCACTCCCGTTAAGTCTGATGTGCACGTATTGCCTGCCGGGTGACGTAGAAGGAGGAGGAGACACACTCAACGCCGCCTGCTGTTACTCGTTAATTTCCTTGACATCGAGATAATTTTGGCTGCCTCAAGTGGTTCCCGTCAGCAGTCGTATTAAAGTGTTCACGTTTTTAACTGTTATTATCTTTGCACCGCTCCCACGGACATAAAATGATACTTAACATACGTACAAATCATCTCCATATCAATAAACAGTAGTAGTAGTAGTAGTAATAGTAGTAGTAGTAGTAGTAGTAGTAGTAGCAATAGTAGTGGTAGTAGTAATAGTTGTATTGTAGGAGATGAAGGTAAAGGAAGGGGAGAAGGAAGAGGAGGAGGAAGAGGAGGAGGAAGAGGAGGAGGACGAGAAGGAGGAGGAGAAGAAGGAGGAAGAAGAGATGTTGTTGTTGTTGCTGTTATTGTTGTTGTTGTTGTTGTTGTTGTTTTCTAGTAGTAGCAGCAGCAGCAGTAGAAGTAGCACCACCATTGTTATCACTCGCCACGAAAGGAACAATAATAAAAAAAAATAGATGAAAAGAACAGAAAAAAAAAAGTTACCGAACAGATTCCTAGCACCATTTTTAGCAAGGTGTCGAAGCGATGGCCATTCCCGGTGGTGGTGATAGCGACCCAACACGCTGCCACTGCCTCGCCTCCACCAGGTAAATCCTTCCCCATCCACTGATACCGGCAGCTCACACCAGTTTTATTGCTCGTAACACCTGCCTTACCACCTCTCTCTCTCTCTCTCTCTCTCCCCTCACAGTGTCCCTTTTCCCTCTCTTCTCTTGCCCTCTTTATCACTTCGTATCGTTTCTCCTTAACTACATTTTTCCTCTCCTTCCTTCTTTTCTTCACTAGTTATTCTATTTTGCTTATCTTGCTTTATTAATCTTCTTGCATCCTTCATCATCACTCCTTCGTATTGTTTGTCTTTAACTGCATTTTTCCTTCCCGGTCCTCCTTTTCTTCGTTTGTTACTCTGTTTTCTTCTCTTGCTCTGTTTATCCTCTTGCATGTCTCTTCTTACTGTTTTCATCTTCTCTCTTCTTCTTTCTTAATATTCTCATTTTTTCTTCTTCAGTTTTATTCCCTTAGCGATCTCTTTATCTTCTCTTTCACCTTTTTGTTATCATTTCTTCGTTCATCTCTTCTCTTTTTTCCACTAGTCTTGCTTTCTCCTACTCCTTCTCCTCCCCCCTTTCCTCTTCCGTTCTTTTTTTCTTTCCATTTCCTTGTCTTCTTTTCTTTCCCCTTCATTTGTTTTTAGTTTCCCCTTTCTCATCCTCTTCTACTCCTTCTTTTCGTATCATCTTCCTCCCTTACTCCTTCCTCCTTTTCTATTGCATTTATCCTTGTTTTCTTTTTCGTCCTCTTCTCTTTCTCATCTCACTCTAGTTCTTTCCTCCTATTTTCCCTCTCCTGCCTCTCTACCTCTCTCTTCTGCCTTTCCTTTCCCTTCGTCTCCTGAGAGTAAGCTTACTGACGAAGGCACCCGATCTGAGCAGTAAAACGACGCTGGTTTGTGAGACGCCCCAGGGAGGAGACTTTCATTCTTTTCTCCTCCTTCTTGTGCCTCGTTGGGATAGAAAAGAGAGGGACTTACTGAATGAGTTTTTAATTTTAATCATATTTGTGTTAATTTTGGTGCCTTTTGATTAGTTTGTATTCTTGTGTGTGTGTGTGTGTGTGTGTGTGGGAAGGGAAGGAGAATGTGTGTGTGTGTGTGTGTGTGTGTGTGTGTGTGTGTGTGTGTGTGTGTGTGTGTGTGTGTGTGTATGTCTGGAATGGGGTGAGGGATACAGGTGGCTTGGGGGCGACTGGGGTGAAGAATAGAGAGGGAAGGGAGAGGGGAAGGGAGGTCTCTATTGTATGATGATTACCTATGCGACCCCAGCTTAAGGAAGGGGCAAGGGGTGGAAGCAGAGAGGATGTGTGGGGGAGGGGGCGGAGGGTGGGTGTAGGTTAGGGGGGCGTGTAGAAGGAAAGGGTGGAGTAGGGAGAACAGGTGCAGCAGCGGAAACACCTTCTTAGCAGAGAGAGAGAGAGAGAGAGAGAGAGAGAGAGAGAGAGAGAGAGAGAGAGAGAGAGTTCCTTATACATACACTTCCATATTTTAGTTTATTTTATTATCACCATCTACATAAATACGAAAAAAAAAAAAAAATTCAAACTCCCACGTATTCTTCAACACTTTGGCCTTTGATAATAAATAATACTAATAACTAACAAGATTCCTACGTATTTCCCTTATCATTTCCCAAGTAACAGTTTAGAACCATCAATACACCAACAAGTACGCCTTAACAACACCCTTGTAAGCCCCAATAAACCCCACTACACCTTGTTAACTCAGACAACACGCCAGAACACCAAAGAGCACGGAGACTTACGACAATCAAGGGAAAAGCACGACACGACTCGGTATAAACACTCGTATTCTCAAACACTTCTGTGCTTCGCTTCCACGGTTTGAAAAAGCTTTTATTTGAATTTACACGCGTTTTTTAAGGTGTCTTTACGGTTCTATTGGCAGAATGATAACATTTCTACATTATTAACGGGAGAAACACTCTTGGAAAACGCTGCTAAGTATCTCTGTGGCTTTGGAAAACAGTCATGATGAGAAGGAAGAGCGTTTTTCAAAGTGTTTTTTACAGTTTTAGAGGCAGAATGACAACATTTCTACTTTATCAACTGGAAAAAAACACTCTTGGAAAACCCTGCTAAGTATCTCTGTGGCCCTGTAAAGTAGTCCTGGTGAGAGAGCAAAGCGTTTCTGAATACGGACTAAGGAGGTGGTGTAGTGTTGTGAGGTTCCGTGCGGGGCGTCACAGCAGCAGCCGGCGGGACGCGTGACACGGGGCGCTCTGTCACACGGCTGGCTTCTTTATGCACAGCTCTGAGGTGACTGCATGCGACGACCCGACCGTTCTCCTACCTGCCTCCCCCTTCTCTATTTCGTATTGCTGGTGCACGAGTGGTTGGCGAGGCATGGAGGAGGAGGAAGGAGGAGGAGGGGAGGAAGAGGAGGAAAAGGAGGAGGAGGAGGTGAGGGTATCAGGAGGACGTTTAAGTGGAGAAGGAAGTAGTAAAGTCAATAGTGAGGAAATGTGTTTTAAAGAAAAATGTGAGGATATTAATGAAAATGACGACGATAATGATAATTGACGAAAAGACAAAGGAAATTACGAGTGAAAAAAATCAATAATACTAACAATGATAACAACAATAATGTCGGAAATAACAACAAAAACAATAAACCATGAAAAAACGCAGCAGAGAGAGAGAGAGAGAGAGAGAGAGAGAGAGAGAGAGAGAGAGAGAGAGAGAGGCAGAAATTGAAATAAGAAAAACAAGAACAAGAACAAGAACAAATAGATTATACCAACACAACATAACAAGTAAAGCAAAGAAAGATAGACGTAAGATGAAAATGAGAAGGAAATGAACACTAAGAGACTTTAAAGAGAAACAAAAGCCTGAAGCAGAGAGAGAGAGAGAGAGAGAGAGAGAGAGAGAGAGAGAGAGCAGGAGCAGCATCAGCGTGAGTGTAACACCATAACACCTTCCTGAATGGGCGTTAATCTGGTAATGACTCCACGCACACCTGTCATCAAGTCTCCTCACCTGTGCCACCTGCCAATCGTGTTCCAGCATCGCCCTGAACCACTCCACTCATTACCCCAATACTCACTTAACCTTCAGAGTGAAAAAATGGGCTTAATATACTGTAAAATGCTTCGTTATTCAGTCTGTTTCCTCTTCATTACATTGATTGCCTTGAAAAATCGTGATTACACTTGTCTTGCTAAAAAAAAGGGGATGAAAAGTGTAAAATATAGCCACAAGAAAAGCTTTATGTTATGCAAATGAGGGAAAGGGGAAGGAGGTGATTAAATGTGAGTGCTTGTGTAATTGAAAAGAATAATATAAGTAGATCGTAAAAAGATAACGTTGTAGAAAAGGTGAGGCGTTTTATGTGAAGGAACGATAGAGAAGGAGGTTGTAAAGCGTGACTATTGGTGTCATTGAAAAGAATAAGCAATGTCGTTGGGGATAATGGTAAGAAAACTTGAATACACCTCGCGTAAAATGACAGAAAAAAGACGACGTCATTAAAAGCAAGTGTAGCATTAAAGAATGAAGCCAATCCTGAAAAGAATGAAGACAATAAAAAACTTGCTCAGACTCTCAAGTGAAAAGAATGAAAGAAAAGACAAGAAAGATGTTTTGAAAAAGTTGATATTGATGTGAATTGGGAAGAATAGAAAAGAGATTGAGGAGAAGAATAACAAAACAAAATAAGGAAAACCAACATGTGTGGGGAATATATATAAAAAAAGTAAATGTTAATGCAGTTGATAAAGACTAAAAGCAAAAATAATAAAAAAGGAAAAAAGGACAATAGGAAAGATCAACACAACAAACGCAAAATAGACAAAACACTGAAGTGAAATTTAAAACAAGACACGTACACTAAGGAAAACAAAAAAAAAATGAAATCCCAGCAAACAAAATCCATAGTCCAATAATAGCTTGACTTCTAATAGACAAAAAAAAAATCAACGTAAAGTAAAACAAAAAACAAGTATACAAACTGGAAAGAAAGAAGAACACTGAGAAAGAAATCAAATCCCAGGTAAACACGTCAATATTGAAACAAACTTAATAGTGCAACGATAGCAATAATAACTTGACTTCTCCCGTCACTGCAACTCCCATCCATCAAAAATAGACAAACAGTAACGTAAAATCAAGACACGAATAAACTGAAAAGAAGGAAAGAACACTGAGGAAAATGAAATCAAATACTACTTATCAACATCATTATTCAAACAAACTACAAAATGCAACAATACCTTGACTTCTAATAGACAAAAAAGTAAAAATCAGATATATACAAGCTGGAAAGAAAGAAAGAACACTGAGGAGAAATATACATTAAATCCTAGCTAAACACATCAATATTCAAACAAACTCCATAATGCAATAATAACTTGACTTCTAATAGACAAAAAAGTAAAAACCAGATATATACAAGCTGGAAAGAAAGAAAGAACACTGAGGAGAAATATAAATAAAACTCCAGCTACTCACATCAGTATTGAAACGAACTTCATAGTGCAATGATAACTCGACTTCTCCCCTCTCTGAAATTCCCATCCATCAAAAACAGACAAACAATAACGTAAAAAAAGGACACGTACAAACTGGAAAGAAAGAAAACTGAAGAGTAAAATAAATCAAATCCCACTTACCCCACATCAATATTCAAACAAACTCCATAGTGCAATAATAACTTGACTTCTCCATGATTGCAATTGCCATCCATCACCTCATTTATGTAAGAAGCACGCCAATAAAACCGAGCGTGTGTCAATAAAATCTCGTCAAAATCTCGTCACTGGCTTCCCCTTTTCGCAATCGTCATCCTTCACAGCTGGGAGGGAAGTGGCTGGCAATGGCAATATGTCCAGGAACGTGACTCCATTGCTGGCTGTCATATTAAAAGCTCTTCCCTGTTTGTCTAGCCGCCCACCTCCTCCCATCGCTCACTCAATAATCGTCTCTCCATTTCTCTAATTAAAACGAACAGTCGCCCACTCACTCCGTATTACTGTTATTGTTATTCTCTCTCTCTCTCTCTCTCTCTCTCTCTCTCTCTCTCTCTCTCTCTCTCTCTCTCTCTCTCTCTCTCTCTCTCGCTTGGTCTCCCTCTGTTGCTCTGTCTCGTCCTTTTCCCTTACTTCTCTTCGTTCCTAGTCGTGGGTGTTGCCTTATCATCAGCGTCATTCCTCCTCCTCCTACTCCTCCTCCTCCTCCTCCTCCTCCTCCTCCTCCTCCTCCTCCTCCTCCTCCTCCTCCTCCCATTTACCTCAGCGTTCCTAATTAGCCTGAAAAGTTCTTAATTAACATAAAGACTTAATGAATGTTGTGGCAGGTGTTTGTGTTCCACCTGTGTGTGTGTGTGTGTGTGTGTGTGTGTGTGTGTGTGTGTGTGTGTCCAAGGTAAGACTTCCTTGCACTGGTGGTGGTGGTGTTGGTGGTGGTGATGGTGGTGGTAGTGATAATCGTGGCCGGTAACATTGAGTGGGTAGAGGTTAGGTAAGCCGGAAGTAAGGATTAATGGGTACCAGGTATGCGGGAAGGTGTGGCACTAACAGAGCGTGGCACCGATCTGGCATGGCATCCTCCAGCACACTTACTCCCACCCACCCACGCACACTCACCCCCAACCGCCCACAAAACCCACACACAGCCTTTCCTCTCCTCCGTTTGAAGCGCCGACAAGATTAAAACGAGAAAGAAAAGCTGTAATAACGGTGAAATGTTGAAGGAAAACGAGGAAAATTGAAAACATAAGTAAAAATTTGTTGAGTGAAAAGCAAAATTGGTTCATTGCATTCTGAAGATGGTGAAAAGTCAGTCAATCATTTGCCTTCATGTCTATATTGCTTCGTATACTCTCAGTTTTGAACACGGATTCACTTAAGGTTTTCTAATAAATTCCAAGCAGATCACCGGAATTAAAACTGAGTGAAGACGATAAACGCAGTAAAAAGAGGCGTGATTCCTTACTGGTAATCTAATCTCTACGAAAACAGCTTTTGCATAACGTGAGAACTGATATATCCAGCATGGCAGAGGAGATAAGGTCGATACAAGGCGGTAAATACAGTAGAAGGGAGAACAAAAAAGCAGCGCGATTCCTTAATAATAATCTAATCTCTACGACAACCGCCTTACGAAACGTGAGGAGTGATATATCCAGGATGTCAAAGGAGTTAAGATCGATACAAGACGGTAAGAACAGTAGAAGGGAGAACAACACTTAACTCGACTAATGACTGTGACTTTAACTAGTGTTGTTAATTGCTGGCTTCTCTGATTCACTGGCAGTTTTCTTGCATAACTTGACAACTGATAGGTTTCCAGCAGGCCAGAGAGAGGAGTGAGGATCGATACAAGACGGAAGACACAGGAGAAGCGAAAGTAACATGGAACTCGAAAAGTCACCGTGAAACACACTACTGTTTAACCCTTCATAACTGAAAAGTAATTTTACCGTGAGTTTTAGATATGATTAGACGATTTTATTTACATTACGAAGGGTCTGTAGAGGTCAGAAAATTAATGACCTCAATATTCTGATTCCTCACATAACTTTCTGAAACTGTACAAAATCACCAAGTAGTAAGTACATGGTACTGAAGGGATTAACTTCTTCATAACTGGGATGCATTTTTACCATGACTTTCGGGATTAATTAGATGATTTTATTGATATTTGGAAGGGTCCATGGAGCTCAGAAGATTCATGACCAGTGTCCTTACTACTATAATCCCCATATAAGCTTCTCAAGCTGTATAAAATCACCAAGTAGTAAGAAGAATGAAAAGAGAACGCGTCATGGCACTGAAGGGGTTAACTTGTCCTAGCGTCACCGAGAGCCTGCAGGGGAGCAAGCATCGAGCCAGGCAAGAAGGCGAGACACGATGACGCACGGCAGACACCCCAAACACCCCGAAAGTTTATTAATTACCAGCGAGGAGCGCGTTTCAACTCCTCGGGGGGCGTTGACTCATTCTACTTTATAATAACCAAGTGAGCAGGAAATGACCGCTCACTGACTGACTGGCTGGAGCAACACACGACATGCCTAGCGCGCGAAGCAGAATATTAGCCCCCGGAGCCTGCTAATTAACTGCCAGCGAGTGTTTTCTTCCCCTTGGTCCTCTCGTCATAAGCCTCATCCGCCTCACAGGCTCACCAAACCAAAAAATGTGCCCG
>NC_059272.1:15840985-15870985 GCF_017591435.1 Portunus trituberculatus | reverse complement strand
TTGTGGCAGGGAGGCTCTTCTCAGCTTCCCCATGCAGGCTTCTCATTGCTTCCTCTTCCTCCTCCTCTTCTTCCTTTTTCCTCTCCTCTTCCTTCCCATCTTCGTCACATGTAGTCCTTTTCGTCTTCAACTGTTATCCTCTTCTTCTTTCTTTCCATTTTTTTTCTCTCCAGTTCATATTCTTCTCTCTTATTCCTTCGTTTCCTCTATTCCTTTCCTCTTTATCCTCCTTTCCTTATATATATCTTCCCGTCATCCTTTTCATGTTCCTTTCATCCGTTTACTTTGCTTTCTTTTTCGTTCTCTTAGGTCTCTTCTTTCCCCTCTTTCTTCGCCCGATCCCTCTCGCTTTCTCCCTCTTTCCTTTTCAATCTCCACTATTAATTCGATGCTATGTCATATTTTGCTCAGTTATTCCTTCAGCACGTTTCTATCCTTTTCATCTTAGTTCTTTTTTTTCCATTAATCTTATTTTGTATCCATCTTTAACATGTTTTCAATCTCCCAACCTTCATTTTGCTCTTTCTCATATTTTCTTTCCCACTCTCTCTCGCTCTCAGTCTCTCGCCTCTATTCACAAACACCTTGCTCTCTCACCACCACAATTTTCTAAGGGCTCAGAGAAGACTACCCGGGTTTTCAAGACAGTTTCTCCTTTTAATTAAGTAGAAATCTTGCCAATCCATCACCAGAATCATAAAAATAACCTTAAAAATACTAATATCTTCAATTGGAGCTTTTAGATGGCAGTGATGGTGAGAGAGCGAATCGTTTCAGAATATGGTCTTGTCTTCCACCATTTAGTATTTCCTTCCCTCGCTGCATCCAACGTTTAGCCCGCCCTTTATCTCTCTCCTTGAGCCTCATTCCCGCTCCCAGCATGCCTACAACACCCTACCTCACTATGCTCGCTTTCACGCTCCCTCGAGACCTCCCCTTTTCTCTCTCACACACGCACATACACGACTTTACTCTCGCTTGATTCTAAAATCGCTACGGTGGCTTGGCACAGACGGACAGCAGGCAAGGGATGAGGAGTAGAGAAGAGTGTGGTATGTCAGAAGGAGCCTTTTGTCCCACGTTAGAATCATGGAGGCTGGTGAGTACGATAAATGCTCCTAAATACCACTTTCGCGATCATCAAAAAGGAGGTTGAGAGGGGAGGCAAGTGGCGGCTAATACCACCCGAGCACAGATCAAAGGGAAGACGACTGGGGAACAAAGCTTCTGTAAGTGCCGCTCCAACAATAGTGCAAGAACGAGAGAGCCCCGGAGTCACCAATGTACGGCTTGGCTAGGGTAGTGTGTGAAGCAACTAGAGAGGGAGATGAAAAGATGAGGAACTTATTACACCTGGAGAACAACTGATGGAGAGATCAAGGGGGAGGGAAGTAGAGGGGTAAGATGGAGAGGTGAACTTGAGGAGGTGTAAGGAATGGAGGGGCAGTGAATGAGGCTTGTGGAAAGAAGAGTAGATGAGAAACCTGTGTATCAAAGAACCTGGAGAACAACTGCTGAAGAGATCGAGGAGGAAGCAGAGAGTGTAATGGAGAGGTGGGCTGAAGGAGGCGTAGGAATGAAAGTAACAGTAAATATAGTTCGTGGGAAGAAAAAGAAAGAGATGAGGAACTTATTAAACCTGGAGAACAACTACCGAAGATATGGAGGAAGAGAGTAACGTGGAGAATAGAAAGGTGTTTTAAATAGTGTCAAGAATGGAAGTAATTATAAATATAGCTCGTGGAAAGAGGAGGAGATGAGGAGTTTATTAAATCTGGGGAAGAACTACCTGAAGAACAACTACTGAAGATATGGAGAAAGAAGTAACATGGGGAATAGAAAGGTGGTTTAAAATAACGGCAGTGAATGGAAGCAACTTGTAAATATAGGTGATAGTAAGAGGTGGAGATGAGGAGTTTATTAAATATGGAGAACTACAGGCCAAGGACAGAAGAAAAAAGCTGTAGATGAAATCACACAAATATCTAAAGTTTTTCTTTTTATAGAATTTTGGCAACAAATTAACAACACTTCTTAATCCAAGCAAGAAACACTCTTAAAAGAACCGAGCTAGATACCTATATGACATTTGAAATACAGTTATGATGAGAGAGCAAGCTGCGTTTCTGAATGCGACTACACATAAGCGGAATATCCAAGGATATTTTTATGGTTTTAACGACAAATTAACACTTCTTAATCAAAACGAGATACACACTTAAGAACCGAGCTAGATATCTTTATGACATTTGAAATATCGCTATAATGAAGGAACAAGCGTTTCTGAATACGACTATCTAAGGGTATTTTTTATGTTTCTAGCGACAAATTAACAACTCTTCTTAATCAAAACGAGAAGCACAGTTAACCCCTTCAGTACCCTGACACGTTTCCATATTCACTCTATTTACTATTTGGTGATTTTATACAGCTTCAGAATCTTATGTGGGGGACAGAAATAGTGAAAACTGTGGCCATTAGTCTTCTGACCTCCATAGACCGTAGTGTCAATAAAATTATCTAATCGTACCTCAAGGTAAAAATGTATCCTAGTAGTGAAGGAGTTAAGAACCGCGCTAGATACCT
Organism: Portunus trituberculatus; assembly: GCF_017591435.1. Classification (NCBI taxonomy): domain Eukaryota; kingdom Metazoa; phylum Arthropoda; class Malacostraca; order Decapoda; family Portunidae; genus Portunus; species Portunus trituberculatus. The sequence goes on along the minus strand of NC_059272.1, from coordinate 15,868,399 downwards.
CTATGACATTTGAAATACAGCCACGGTGAGAGACCAAAGGGTTTCTGAACACGGGTAGAAAAGAACTGAGCTGCGGAGGAGACGAATAACTACAAAGGAGACAAATAAGTACCGAGTCCACCGGGGGAAGCAATGAGGCGCCTATCAGGTCTCAGGTTGTGTTTGGGCCGCGGCTTAGTGGCTCCCTCCTTAATAGGGTTCATTATCCTTTGATTAAACACGTGAGGGCGGCAAAGACCTTGTTTATACATGTCCTTAGGTCTATCAACGGTATTTTGCTCCCTCGCCCAGCCTCTTGTTTCTCACCTTCGCCTTCACATCTTCCATCCTTCCCTCCTTCCTTCCCTTGTATTTGTATTCCAGTGAAGTACTCTCACAAACTCTCTCTCTCTCTCTCTCTCTCTCTCTCTCTCTCTCTCTCTCTCTCTCTCTCTCTCTCTCTCTCTCTCTCTCTCTCTCTCTCTCTCTCTCTCTCTCTCTCTCTCTCTCTCTCTCTCATCGTTCCTTCTGTCATTCCTCTTCTCTACCCATCCCTACATTCTCTCCCTCCTATCGCTGTCTCTCTCCTTCCTCTGTCTCCTCTCCTCCTCCCATCCTCCCCTACCTCCCATATTCCTCCATCCCTCCCTCTCCATCCTTCCTTTCTGCCCTTTACCTCCTTTCCTCCCTCCCTTTAACCCTTACCCTTTCCTCTCTCTCTCTCTCTCTCTCTCTCTCTCTCTCTCTCTCTCTCTCTCTCTCTCTCTCTCTCTCTCTCTCTCTCAGCGCTCGTGGTGTTTTAAGCTTTTGTGCGTGACAGGACCAGGCCTAGGAGAGAGAGAGAGAGAGAGAGAGAGAGAGAGAGGAAGGCCGTAACACTGGACTGGATGAGGTGAAAGAGGAGGAGGAGACGAGAGGCATGCGGTAAAAAGAAGAGGAAGAGGAATACATTTGTGTGTGTGTATGCCTGTCTGTCTGTATGTACGTATGTATTAAATGGAAAGAAAAGAAAACGGAAAAACGCTTGAAAAATGAGTGAAAGGAAGGGAGGAAGTGTGTGTGTGTGTGTGTGTGTGTGTGTGTGTGTGTGTGTGTGTGTGTTTATGTGGAGGTGAGGAAAAAGAACTGGAGAGAGGAGAGACAAGGGAGAGGTAGGGAGACGACTCGCTCAAGAGGACAAGGCTGGAGGGAGAGAAAAGAGGGAAGTGGCTGAGAGGAGAGGAGGGGAGGGAGTGAGAGAGGGAGTGGGCGGGGAGGTGTCAGGAAAAAGTGAATAGAGAGAATGAAATGGAGGAGGACCAGGGAGAGGAGGAGGAGGAGGACAAGAGGGAGGAGGAGGAGAAGGAGGAGGAGGAGGAGGAGGAGGAGGAGGAGGAGGAGGAGGAGGAGGAGGAGGAGGAGGAGGAGGGATATAAAATGCTCACAAATAAATAAAAGGAGAGAGAGAGAGAGAGAGAGAGAGAGAGAGAGAGAGAGAGAGAGAGAGAGAGAGAAGACGTGCAGGTCACCAGAGAGAGAGAGAGAGAGAGAGAGAGACGTGTTGATGTCAGTAGTACCCATCTCACACACACACACACACACACACACACTCTCTCTCTCTCTCTCTCTCTCTCTCTCTCTCTCTCTCTCTCTCTCTCTCTCTCTCTCTCAAACATCCGAGGCCTTGTTTTATGGAGGTGACATGGTTTCATTTCAGTGTTCATGACTTTTGCCTCCTCGTGACTTTATTGCTATGTAGCTTTTTGCATTTTTGTACCTTTTATTTTGTCATTGAAACTATAATGCATTTTTCGGAGTGCACTGTTATCTCTCTGCTCATCATTGTTAGAGAGAGAGAGAGAGAGAGAGAGAGAGAGAGAGAGAGAGAGAAGAGAGTAGCAGTAGTAGTAGTAGTAGTAGTAGTAGTAGTAGTAGTAGTAGTAGTAGTAGTAGTAATGCAAGAGGCAGGAGATATAAAGGTAGAAGATACCTGAGAGAGAGAAAGAGAGAGTGACAAAGATGAGAAGAGAGAGAGAGAGAGAGAGAGAGAGAGAGAGAGAGAGAGAGAGAGAGAGAGAGAGAGAGAGAGAGAGATACCAAGAGGGGGTGAGAGATAAAGAAAACGGACACACGAGCACCGCTAAGGGAGAGACACTGGCTGGAGGAGGAGGAGGAGGAGGAGGAGGAGGAGGAGAGAGAGAGAGAGAGAGAGAGAGAGAGAGAGAGAGAGAGAGAGAGAGAGAGAGAGAGAGAGAGAGATGGTGATACGTGTGATGCTGGGAGAGGAGGAGAGAGGGAGAGGTGAGGGGGTACCTGTGCTCATGTTTAAACTGGACCTGACGTCGTGAGTAAACAAAGATGAACCGCCCTTGATAAGACGACGTGTACCTCTGCCTGTCGAAACCTGATTGAAGAGACAGGGAGGAGGAGGAGGAGGAGGAGGAGGAGGAGGAGGAGGAGGAGGAGGAGGAGGGACACAAAGGAGCACAAAAGATGAACAAACATTAGCATTCTCGATACTTACGTGGATTATACTCGTATTTAACTCATATATAGAAAGATTGAAAGAATAAGGAAAACAAAGAAGAAAATGAATACAAGGAAAGAACAAGGATTAGAAGAATTAGGGAATAGTTAAAGGAAAAGGGAAGAGGAGGAGGAGGAGGAGGAGGAGGAGGAGGAGGAGGAGGATAATGAGGAAGAGGAGCAGAAGGAGGAAGAGGCATAGAGATATAACTTCCCTTTCTGTAGCAGACTTAGGAAACAGTAAGAGGAAAAGAGAAGCAAAGATGAAGGAAGAGAAAGAGGAGGAGGAGGAGGAGGAAGAGCTGGATAACGAGGAAGAGGATGAGCAGGAGAAGGATTCAAAAATAAAACTTCGCATTTCTCTCTCTCTCTCTCTCTCTCTCTCTCTCTCTCTCTCTCTCTCTCTCTCTCTCTCTCTCTCTCTCTCTCGTCCCCAACATCCAGACCTCACATGGCAATACACATAATCTACCCTCTCGTTCCTCTCATTCCTCTCATCCCGGCCTTCTATTCACGGGAGCCCCTTATCTTCCTCTTACACTCATTTTCCTCCTCCCGTCCACCACCAGCTCCACCCGTCCATCCACTCAGCGCCTCTACACTCCCGCATCATCACACGTGCATCACCATCATCACCATTAACACGAGACATACTTACTTTACTCACATATACACATTAATACTATCCTCTGTCTCTCTCTCTCTCTCTCTCTCTCTCTCTCTCTCTCTCTCTCTCTCTCTCTCTTACTTAAATTCAAGATACAAAGCACGATCTGATTGTATTATCCTTCATTTGCATTATTTTTTTCTCTCCTCCCTTTACATTATAACTTCATCAGGGTACGTGTGTGTGTGTGTGTGTGTGTGTGTGTGTGTGTGTGTGTGTGTGTGTGTGTGTACCCCATGGAGCTGGCTGGCTTCGTTTACCTATTAAGAATTATTCAGTGATGGTATAGATTGGTGAAATTTTTTTTTTTTTTCATTTTGATTTTTTTTCTTCTTCCTTCCCTCTCCTCCTCCCCCTTTCTTACCTAGCGGGGTATTTTTTTTCTTTTTTTTTAGGACTCTTCTATGATTTTTTCCATAACTTTTAATAAATTTCAAGGCTGGTTTAGCACTTGATTCGTATTTTTCTCTCTCTCTTGGCCTTGGAGAAAAAAATGAAGATGGGTTTTGGCATGACCAGGAGAGGTGAGGAGGGAGGGGGGGGGGAAAATATATAGAGAGAGAGAGAGAGAGAGAGAGAGAGAGAGAGAGAGAGAGAGAGAGAGAGAGAACGATGAGGAAGAGATGATTGAAATGAAGAAGAAGAAGAAGGAGAGAAAAAGGAACACAGAGGGAGGATTATAAAGAGAGAGAAAGAGAAGGAAAGAAAACTGGAAAGGCGGGAAGGAAAGAAGGTGGAGGAAAAGAAGAAGGAACAGAGAGAAAGGATTACGCAGAGAGAAAAGAGGAAAGAAAACTGTAAAGGAAGAAGGAAAGGTGGAAGAGAAGGAAAGATAGAGGAAAAGAATTTGGAGGAAAAGAAGAAAAGAAAAAAGGAGGAGGATGGAGGCATGGATGTTGGCAGAGTGTAGATGTCATGAAGTCATTTGAGAGAGTGTATTGTCTGACCAGAGAGAGAGAGAGAGAGAGAGAGAGAGAGAGAGAGACAGACAGACAGACAGACAGACACACTCAACTCTTTTCAACACACCCTACCACCACCACCACCGCCGCCGCCAACACGCTCAGTAAATCATCTTGGGTATAATAACTAGCTTCGTCTGATGCTCGATGACAGGCAAGGAACACGAGAGTTTTGTCATCGCCACCACAACGGCAGCTCATCTGACTTGGAAATGCGCCTTGTGTGTGTGGGGGCTCTAGTATTGTCCTTTTTTATTTATTATCGTTGTATTTCATTGCCTAGTGACGTAATCTTTCCTTTGTGTGTTTGTGTTGTATAAAGTAATGTAGGTTATTAGATGTATACTTCAGGTGTGTAACTTGTAAGATGTAAGTGGAGCATTTTTCAACTGTTTTTTCTATGTAAATAATTAAAGCTTAGAACGTGATGCAGGTATTTAAGCCATTTGTTCCTGCCCTTTACCTGACTCTTCGCTCTGTAAGGCAGCCTAACCTAACCTAACCTACCTTGCTGTAAGGAAACTGGCGACTGAGTGCGCCTTTTTCTTTATCTTTTTGTTACCCTGGGTCAGTCCTCCCCTCTTACCTAAAAGAAAATATATAGCATAATTATGAGCTTTATATTGCTCTGTTCTAATTGTTTCTATTAACTTAACCACTTCAGTACCATAACGCGTTTTCATATTCATTCTGCTTACTATTGGGTGATTTATACAGCTTCGAAAACTGATGTGGCTGATTAAAGTAGTGAAGACTGTGGCCATTAATCTTCTGACCTCCATAGACCTTTCCTAATGTCAATAAAATAGTGTATTCATGCCAAAACTCAAGGTAGAAATGCGTCCCAGTAATGAAGGAGTTAGATAAGCTATTTCTAATTGATATCTTTAACATAACAATGATGATTTAAATTTATTGTCATTCATTATTCATATTTCTAGCTCATAAGACTCAACTCATTGTTTTAATTGCTCTCTTATCCAAACAGTCGCTTTCATTCACTTAAGCTATATATAACCCACATCTTGAAACCATAAGACGTTAGTGTAATATCTTTTAATTGTTCTTTTATGCAGGTAACTGGTTCCCTTCACTCAAGCTATCTGTAACAGTCAAACTCTAAATTTATGTCCTTGTGTGTGGGTTTTTTTTTTTTACGTGTATCATTTAAAGGTAAGCAAGGATTAAGAGAACACGATTAAAACTGCCATTGTAATTTATCTAAACATTTAAAACTTCCAAACACAGAGATTTGTCGTAAAAATAAAAAAAATAAAAAGATGTCGATGGCTAGATTATTTACGTTGGCAATGTGTGTGTGTGTGTGTGTGTGTGTGTGTGTGTGTGTGTGTGTGTGTGTGTGTGTGTGTGTGTGTGTGTGTGTGTGTTTGTGAGTGTGAGTGACTAATCCACGCATGACCTTTTAAGCAGAACAGGTCAGCAGGTCAGCAGTGAGGTCAGTGGACTGATGAGAGAGAGAGAGAGAGAGAGAGAGAGAGAGAGAGAGAGAGAGAGAGAGAAAAGTCAACAATCACGTGATGCTGCTTTTATGTGTGTGTGTGTGTGTGTGTGTGTGTGTGTGTGTGTGTGTGTGTGTGTGTGTGTGTGTGTGTGTGTGTGTGTGTGTGTGTGTGTGTGTGTGTGTGTGTGTGTGTGTGTGTGTGTGTGTTAGTCTATACGTGTACCTACTCCAATTAGTGCAAAATGTTGGTGATGGTGGTAGTGGTGATGGTGGCAGTGGTGGTGGTAATAGTAGCGGTAGCAGTAGTAGTGGTGGTGGTGGTAACAAGACAGAGAGCAATTGAGACAAAGAAAACTGGACTGGATGGTGAAGGTGTTGATAGCAATGATAAGGATGCAGGTAGTCGAAAGAAACACATCCCAGCAGATACAAGAGTCATGTAAGGCCAGTGTGGATGGATGAGCAGATGGAGATGTGGAAGGATGCGGGTGATGGATGGCTCTCTGGCTGCTACCTGTCACTCTGACCCAGCACGGAAGGTTCAGGTGTACGTAGGTGGGAAAGATAACCAGACAGGCGTGAAGGAGAAAGACGAGGAGGAAGAGATGAAAGACGTGTAAGGCCAGTATTCTTAAACGCTTTGCTCTCCCACCATCACTACTCGTACTTTCCAAAGGCTTTACTTGAAGATGTTCATGTTTTTAACCCCTTCAACACCTTGACGCGTTTCCCTATTCACTCTGCTTACTACATGACGATTTTATACAGCTTCAAAAACTCATGTGGAGATTAAAATAGTGAAGACTATGGCCATTAATCTTCTGACCTCCATAGACCCTTTGTAATTTCAATAAAATTGTCTAATCACACCAAATATTCATTACAGAAATGTGTTTCATTACTGAAGAGGTTAAAAATATATTTGTGGTCCCGGTGATGGACTGGTAAAATTTCTAAAATTTTATAAGGAGAAACTGTCTTAAAAACACGGCTAGTCATCTCTGTCGTGGTGAGAGAGCAAGGTGTTTCTGTATAAGGGCGTAAGAAAGGTCGTGATGGTGAGAGAGAGAGAGAGAGAGAGAGAGAGAGAGAGAGAGAGAGAGAGAGAGAGAGAGAGAGAGAGAGAGAGAGACATATGAAGCAAAGGTGAGGAACACCACGCGTAAGTGTGTGAAGTGGAAAAAAATGAGACAAGATGAGAAGGAAAAATGTAAAAACAAAGATTAGGAAAAAAAACAGGAAAAGAAAAAGGAAAATAAAACGAGGAAAAGATGCGTAAAAAGAACAGAAAAAAAAACAGGATGAAACTAAGAATAGAAAAAAGGAAGACAGGAAGGTAGAGAAGACAACAAACACCTGATTGGGTACAAAGAAACAAGAAAAACGAGGAAAACAAGCTAGTATTAGAAAAGAAGAAAGAAGAGGAAAGAAAAGAACGCAGAAAAACAACACTATTATCAAAGAAAACAAAAACAGGAAGATAGAGAAGACAACAAACACTTGAAGGGTAAAAAAGAAACAAGAAAGGCGAGGAGAGAAAAGCCAGTAAGGAAGGAAGGACCTGAGGGGACGGGACGAGTGGTTGGCGAGGCGGTGATCTGCTTAGCTACACGCCACACAGCGACCCCTGCAGGATCTGATGGAGGGCGGCAAGGAATTTGATTACCTGCGGGGAAGGAAAGCGTGAAATGGTGAAATGGTGTCCTGTGTTGCCAGTGTTATTTGTCTTTTCCTTAAGTGTTGTGTTGTCCTTGCCGTGGGTGTTGTGTGGGATGGCTGGGACTGTGGGTGTGGGTTGGTGTGCCTGCTGTTGTGGTGGGGAAGGTTGGGAATGTGGGTGTAGGTGGGTGGGTGTGCTGGTGTGAATATCCTATGGTCCGTATTCAGAAACGCTTTCCTCTATCACCATCACCATTTTCCAAGGCCATAGAGATGATTAGCGGGGTTTTCAAGAGTGTTTCTCCAGTTAGTAATATAGCAATCTTGTCACTCTGCCTGTAGAAGTGCAAAAACACTTTAAAAACACGTGTAAATTTAAATAAAAACCTTTTGAAATAGTGGAGGTGAAGCACAGGAAAGTTTGAGAATACGAGCCGTAGATGGGTAGAGAAGGGTGGGTTGTGTGCGTGGATGGCTGTGTGTGTTGCTTGATTACTTCATTCTTTCTTTTTTCTCTTTGCTTACAATCTTTCTTCGTTTCCTTTTTCCTGCTTGTTTCTGTGTTATCTCCGGGTTTGTTGGTGTGTGTTGCTTCTGTTCTTGATTACGTTCTCCTTTCTTTTCTCGTCTTTCTTTCTGCTTACAATCTTTCTTCGTTTCCTTTTTTTTCTGCTTGTTTTCTGTGTTGTCTTTGGGTTTCTTGATGTGTGTGTGTGCTTGATTATGTCCTCTTTTCTTTTCTTTTTCTTTCTCTCTCTTCGTTTCCTTTTCCTGTTTTTGTGTTATCTCTGGGCTTCTTTCTCTTTGTTTTTCCTTGTCTCTTGTATATCTTACTTTTGTTTTTTGTTGTTCTCTCTTTGTTTTTCTTTGTTTTTTCTCTCGTGTATCTTACTTTTGTTTTTTGTTGTTGTTATTATTGTTTCCTGTTCTTCTTTTTTCTCCTCGTTCAGTTTCTGTTATTTAGCATTCTACATTCCTACTCTGTGTTTAAAAGAACGTTATTACTATTTTTATCATCCTTGCTCCATTTTTTGTTCTCATTTGTCGCTGTCTTTGCTATCCTCCTACTCCTTCTCCTCCTCCTCCTCCTCCTTCTCATCTTTCTCCTCCTCCTCCTCCTCCTCCTCCTCCTCCTCCTCCTCCTCCTCCTCCTCCTCCTCCTCCTCCTCCTTCTCCTCTTTTCTCTAAGTCTCTCTTACAATCCCACGGTTATAACTTTAGATGAGATTGTATACTTTATCTTAACAGCCTCTTAAGAGCTGATAATGTTTTTGCTGTAGTTTATCCCTCCTTTGTGTTCAGCGCCTCTTCTCCTCCATCACCACCTTCTAATCCTTTACTTTCTATTCCTTTTCTTCCTCTTTTGTTCCCTACATATGACACTGCTCTCTGTTGCTTTCCTCCTCTTCTTCTTCCTCCTCCTCTTGCTCCTCTTGCTCCTCTTGCTACTTCTCTTCATCTTACCATCAATCAAACGTTTGTACACGAATCAATCACATTTTATCAACATTCTTTTTTTCTCTCTTTTTCTCTCAATTAGTGGACTCCCCGTGGCGGTAAAAATAACTCATGAATTCTTGGGCAGGAGATGGCTGGGGCAAGGAGAGGGAGTGGCAGGGCGGTGGTGGAGTAGGTGAGGGCATGGAGAGGGGATACAATGGTTGCTAGTCACTATTTCGTGCGGTGTAATGGGGTAATTAGGCCAATTAGTGGAGGCTAATTGGTCGTTATCATTAGGCGTGGGAGAAGGAAGAAAGTGGGAGAAAGGGAGAGAGGGAGTAAGGGTGGTGACTGCATGTGGAGTAATCAAGACAACTTTCAAGGTTAATGAGGATTTATAAAAGCATTGGAGTGTTTCTTGAGAATATTAAATAGTTGTGAGTGTGTTTCCTCTCTCTCTCTCTCTCTCTCTCTCTCTCTCTCTCTCTCTCTCTCTCTCTCTCTCTCTCTCTCTTTCACTGTATTAATGTTTTTTATCTCTCTTTTTTTCAGGTAAACATTGTATGAAGGAACTGGCTGTCTTGCGTGCGTGTGTGTAAGGTAAGGGTCTGTGTGTGTGTGTGTGTGTGTGTGTGTGTGTGTGTGTGTGTGTGTGTGTGTGTTTGTGTGTGTTTTCTCTTGATATATTGTGCAGTTACCCTTTGTGTTTTCTTGTCTGAGTTTTATTTTCTCACGTGTATCATATTTTTTTTCCCTCACTGCTGTTTATTCTTCTATTTCCATATAATATTCCTTCCTGTTTGTATTGTCATCACATCTTACTCTTTTCCTCAGTTTAATTAGTTATCAATATTGTTCGTTATTATTTCTTCTTCCTTCTCTTCATATTCATAATCCACATCATTGTATCTTTTTTCAATATTTTTTTTCCTTTCTTTTCTTTATGTTTTCCTTTCCTGCTTCCTTTTCTTTTATTATTTTTGCCTTCCAATGACTTTTTTCCTTTCCTTTTCTCCTTTTCCTTGTTACTTCCCTCTCCCCTTCCTCCTTCCCTCGTTACTGCAGCCATGGAGCGCGCAGAACACACCAATAACACCAACGTCCCGTGCAAATCTCGCAGTAACTTTGATAATAAATCCGACCAATTAACTGATCAGCCAATTAACTAAACGTGCAGTTGGCGAACGAAAAAAAAAACACTGCAGAGAGAGAGAGAGAGAGAGAGAGACAGGGGGGAATTAATAAATACGTGAGACAGTAATCAAACGAACATAGAAAATTAAATAAATATACTGGAAAACATCAAACTGACATGCGTAAGAGAAAAGGAAATGCCAGTCGGGAATTCTATTAGAGACAGAGGAATGAAAACTGCAACTAGGAGGAATGGCGTATATTAGAATCATGAGACTATGGCCTGTATTCTGAAACGCTTTACTCTCTCACTTTCACTGTTTTCCAAAGGCTCCAGATGAAGATATTCGTGTTCTTAAAGGTATTTTCATGGTTCTGGTGAAAAATTGGCAAGATTTCTAGTTTATTAGAAATGATAAACTGTCTTGAAAACCCGGTAAGTTGTCTCTTTGGCCTTGAAAAATTGTCGAAATGACAGGGGAAGGCGTTTCTGAATATGGGCGTTTAAAGCACTAGTGCACTCAGTTATCAGAGAGAGTGAGAGAGAGAGAGAGAGAGAGAGAGAGAGAGAGAGAGAGAGAGAGAGAGAGAGAGAGAGAGAGAGAGAGAGAGAGACATACGGACACACAACGTTAGATAAAACAGTCAAATTAAAAAAAGCATTAGTGTCGAATTAATAGGGAACTCTACAAGCTGGAGTAGATTTATGGGCAGGAGGGACATGAAGAGGTAGGAAAATTGCCACGTTCACATCTAGTATATACTGTATTTAGAAACTCTCTCTGCTCTCTCACCACGTCTATTTCCGAAGGCCAATGAGTTGATGAGCCAGGTTTTTAAGGATGTTTCTCTTGTAATCACACCTAGATCTGTATTTAAAACGCTCCGCTCTCTCACCACGACTATTTCCAAAGCCCACAGAGATGATGAGCCCTGTTTCTAAGGCTGTTCTTCTTGTAATTGATGAAGTAAACTCGTTCATTTGCCACTAAAACCACGAAAACACCATGGAAAATGTTGCGGCACTTGAACATGTGTCTTTTGAAATAGTGGATGTGCTGCGCTGGTGTTTCTCAATATAGTTCCTAATGACTCCTTGTATCATTTCTTCTATCATCCATTTTCTCAGTTTTTTTTTTATGTCTCTAGGCTACCATACAGGCAAAGCTATAGGCTAACGGGGCTAATAAAGTGAGTGTATGAGTGCATGACTGCTATATCTGATCCCACGATGCTTAAGATTGTTAGTTTAGTACAAAGATTAAGTTATTCTCTTATTTAATACATATATCATATCATCCCTCTTTAGGAAATGCAGATGATGAAGAGTTAGGCAGATGTGTGGAGGGTCTGGCCAGGTGTGTGTGTGTGTGTGTGTGTGTGTGTGTGTGTGTGTGTGTGTGTGTGTGTGTGTGTGTGTGGTCTTATCCTCGTGTTAAAAGTGCTGATAATTAAGACAAGGCAAGTAATTATGTCCCGCAGCGGTTTTTGTGTGAAGGGAAGATAAAAATGGATAGGGCAAGAGAGAGAGAGAGAGAGAGAGAGAGAGAGAGAGAGAGTAAAGCACAGGAGGGTTGAAAGGAGGTCATGAAAATGCAGGACTAGAAGATTATTATATCAGAGAGAGAGAGAGAGAGAGAGAGAGAGAGAGAGAAGAGAAAGGACGCAGCATAATGTAGTTTAATTTCGTCCTCTCTCTCTCTCTCTCTCTCTCTCTCTCTCTCTCTCTCTCTCTCTCTCTCTCTGGAACGGTCACTGAAAGTCTTCCATCAACATGAAAAGGCTTTGAACTTAATTAAATCTTGGGTTATACCACATTCTTCCCTGAGAGAGAGAGAGAGAGAGAGAGAGAGAGAGAGAGAGAGAGAGAGAGAGAGAGAGACATAGACACACAACCTTAGATAAAACAGTCAAATAAAAAAGCATAAAAGGAAACAGTAAAAAAAAAAAAAAAAACGAAGCAGGAAGGAGAAAAAAAAAGCAACATATGGGATAGCGAATAAGGGAAGAGTAAGTCATTAGGAAAGACACAAACACAAAAAATGAACTACCTCTCTCTCTCTCTCTCTTCACGTGGCGCACCTGGCTGGTCTAGTGGTAATTAGCGTTGGTGGGGACAGGTGTTGGGCGAGGCGGGGCTGTCACCTTCCTTCCTCTCACCTGATGGAGACTAATGAAAAAAAGAGGAAAGGTGATAAGCTCTTTTTTTTTCAGTGAGTCTAATCTACATACATGGTTCTATGGCGAGAGAGAGAGAGAGAGAGAGAGAGAGAGAGAGAGAGAGAGAGAGAGAGAGAGAGAGAGAGAGAGAGAGAGAGAGAGAGAAATGATGATGAAGCGGAAGGGGGAGAGGAAGGAAAATGATGGGAGGGGAAGGCAAGAAAAGAATGAAGGGAGGAAGGGACACTTTTAAAAGGCGAGGAAAGAATGATGATGAGGAAGAAGAGAGAAGAGGAGGAGGAGGAGGAGGAGGAGGAGGAGGAGGAGGAGGAATAAAGAAATAGATAGAAGTAAAACAAAATATAGGAAATCTGGACGTTAGAAATAAAAAGTATGATTAATGAAGGCAAAAAAAAGAAGAGAGGAAGGAGGAAAGGAAGAAGGAAGGGAGAGAGAGCTGAGTGAGAGGCAGGAAGAGGGAGATAAAGGAGGAAGAGGAAGATAAAGAGAACACGACTGATGTGACGGAAGGACAGAAGGAAGGTGGAGGGAAGGAAGGAGGGAAGGGAGGGAGAGATAAAGGAAAGGGAGGATACGGTGAAGGAGTGACGTGATTAAGGATCCTTCTCTCTTTCACCTCCTCCTCCTCCTCCTCCTCTCACTCGTTTTCCTCCCTCTCCACCATCCTCGCCGCCTCGTTTCCTCCCTCTTCTCTCTCTCTCTCTCTCCTCCTTTTCCTTCTTCCCTTCCCCTCTCTCCCTCCCTCCTCCCGTCCTGTCTTTGAATAACATGATGAATGAGAGTTGGATGTTCGCTTTGGGTCTTTACAAGTCTGGTGTGTGTGTGTGTGTGTGTACGTCAAACACACACACACACACACACACACACACACACACACACACACACACACACACACACACAGATGGATATGTTAAGTGAAACGTGACCAGAAGAGAGAGAGAGAGAGAGAGAGAGAGAGAGAGAGAGAGAGAGAGAGAGAGAGAGTTACATCATCCTGACATCTTGATCAACTGTGACGGAACATAAGTCAAGATGAACAAGAACAAGATGGCGCTGTGTTCATTAAAACATCAAAAGGAGGAGGAGGAGGAGGAGGAAAAGGAGGAGGAGGAGGAGGAGGAGGAGGAGGAGGAGGAGGAGGAGAAGTGGAAGAAGAAGAAGAAGAAGAAGAAGGTGTGAGGTAGCGAAGCAAGATGAAGAACGAAGCTAAGACGTGACTGAATGAATTAATCCAGAAAGAGAAGAGAGAGAGAGAGAGAGAGAGAGAGAGAGAGAGAGAGAGAGAAAGGACAATTACACCAATCAACCAATCTGACAAGCCACGGGAAATCAACAGGACCACACACACACACACACACACACACACACACACACACACACACACACACACACACACACACACACACACACACACACAGAGGGCGCTCTCAACACCTGCAACAATCACTCACTTCAGGCTAACAAGGACAAACCATCGGGACAGCCAGGAGGTATTGCTACTAACAAGGAAGCTACTCGTTCATCACAACTCTGGGCCCGTGTGTGTGTGTGTGTGTGTGTGTGTGTGTGTGTGTGTGTGTGTGTGTGTGTGTGTGTGTGTGTGTGTGTGGTTTTGGTTGGGTTCAGTAATTGGGAAGCTGTTGTATCGTGTGTGTGTGTGTGTGTGTGTGTGTGTGTGTGTGTGTGTGTGTGTGTGTGTGTGTGTGTGTGATTGGTAGAAAACTAGTCCGGTGCTTTTTTTCTCGTTCTTTTTTTTTTTTTTTTTATCTCTCTTTATCTTGTTTTTGTGAAGTGTTGTTGTTGTTCGTGTTTTTGACTTTTGGTAATGATAATGATGGTGGTGGTGATGGTGGTGGTGGTGGTGGTGGTGGTGGTGGTGGTGGTCATTTTGTTCTTTAATTTATTTTCTTCATATTCTTTGTTATGTTTCTCTTCTTCATTTATTTTTTTCCTCCTTCCCTTCCTCCTCTTACTCCTTCCTGCTCGACCTCCTCTTCTTCCTTTTCCTTCATCTCATTTTCCTCCTCTTTCATCTTCTTAAAAGGATCAAATAATTTAGATGATGATTATTGGCGTCTCTCTCTCTCTCTCTCTCTCTCTCTCTCTCTCTCTCTCTCTCTCTCTCTCTCTCTCTCTCTCTCTCTCTCTCTCTCTCTCTCTCTCTCTCTCTCTCTCTCAATCTTTTATATTTTCCTTGTACAATTTCCTTCACTTCTTGCTGTTATTCATTTTCTTCTCGCCGGTCTGCTTGCCTGTCTGTCTGTCTGTTTATCTGTCAATTTTTTTGTCTGTTTCACTAATATATTTTATATTTTAGTCCCTTTCCATTTGTTTCTATGTATGTGTCCGAGTCTACATTTGTCTGTCTTCTATGCTCTTTTGTCTATCTCCGTCCTTGTATCTGTCTGTCCATCTGCCTGGTCCTCACCTCTTCACCTCTTCTCTGTTGCCCGTATTCAGAAAATCCTTCCCCTCTCACTACGACAAATTCCCAATGCCTCACAGACAACTAACCAGGTTTTTAAGACAGTTTCTTCTTTTAATCAACTAGAAATCTTGCCAATTCATCATCAAACCCATAAAAACACGAGTATCTTCAACTGGAGCCCTTGGAAAGCAGTGATGGTGAGAGAGCAATGCGTTTCAGAATATAGACCTGTCTCTCATTCCTCTTTTTCCACCTGCCTCACTCTCCGTCTCTCCCCGCTTCTCTCTCCCCGCTCACCTCCTTGACAGCTTCATAAATCCAACGCCACCACTGTAACTAATTTCCATACTCACCGGAGCTGCAGACATCTGGTGGTGGTGATGGTGGTTGGAGTTTTCCCAGTAGTGGTTGTTCGTGTGGTAATGGTGGTGGTGGTAGTGGTGATGGTGGTGGTGCTGTGTATTTGAGAGTATGGTCCTTAGGGTTAGTATTGTTGTAGTGGTGGTGATTGTAGTGGTGATTGTAAGGTTTATAATGACTGGTGATTGTACTGTGTTGTGTTGGTGGTGGTGGTGATGGTGAGGAGAGGATGCATGTCAAGTGTCTATGATGGTGATGGTGGTGATTGTGGTGACTGACTGACTGACTGACTGGCTGCTTGGTGCCTCTCCCTCGCAATCTTGGTGGTGGTGGTGGTGAAAGGGTGTGGTGATTGCAGATAGTGAGGATAATGACAGTAAGTGATGATGATTGTGGTGGTGGTGGTGGTGGTGGTGGTGATTTTCAGGGTGTGTCTTCAATCATTGTTTTTATATCCATGTGTTTTTTTTTCCTCCTTTTTATTTTCTTCCAGTGTTAAAAGTTACAAGTCTGAATTCTAATGTGTGTGTGTGTGTGTGTGTGTGTGTGTGTGTGTGTGTGTGTGTGTGTGTGTGTGTGTGTGTGTGCGTATGCGTGTGTATGTGTGCGTGTGCGTGCGTAGATGCGCTTTGATTTTTATGGGTTTGTTTTCTTCCCAGCCAAAAGATTATCGTTCTGTTTTGTTTTTCTTTAATTATCACCCAGTTTTCGTTTTATTTGCCTTGCGATTAGAAACGAGTTTACTGGAGGGATAATAGTCTCTCTCTCTCTCTCTCTCTCTCTCTCTCTCTGACAGCGGTAAAGCCTTCTTGCAAATTACACACCTCGCCCCGTACTTACCTGGTCGCGTCCCGGTGTTTGTCTGGCTTAAGAGCGGCTCGTCCCAAGACCACACTGAGCTCCGCCACCCTTGCAAAAACCATTCCTGACAATATTATAACTCCCGCGCTTCTTGTCCCCTTCTGGAGTGAATATTGCAGGTAAACACTTCGTTCCTATCCATTTCCCGCCAAGAGCATTATCTCCACACGATTACTTTGGGGTATAAACGCTGTCATCATGTGTTCAGCTCTCATAGTCACTGTTCATTATGTTTATTTTGCTCCTGAATTTATTTTTTGTTATCCTCGTGCAGTAGTTTCTTGACCCTCAGCCCGTGATCTCTTTCTTGGCTGCTCGTGATCTCTGCCTTAGTGTAGTGATATTTGACCTTGAATAGTAAAGGTTGGGTTAGTTTTGTGTAGGTTAGGTTAGGTTATGTATAGGTTAAGTACGGTTATGTATGGTTAGGTGTGTTTAAGTTATGTTTTGATTTGGTGAGGTTCGGTTAGTTTAGATCACATTTGGGTGAGGTTTGGTTTGGTTAGTTTTGTGTAGGTTGCGTTAGGTTTGGTTGGGTTACGTTATGATAGTTTAGGTTACGTATGGTTAGGTGTGTTTAAGTTACTTTTAGATTGGGTTAGGTTTGGTTTAGTTTGGTTTAGTTTGGTTAGGTTACGTTAGGTTTGGTTAGATTACATTCTTTAGAGTAGATAAGGTTTGGTTAGGTTTGGTCACTTTTTGGTTAGGTTTGGTTGTGTTACGTTAGGTTAGGTGTACTTAGGTTAGGTTTTCCCCGTGACCCACCTGCCTGTGTTCCTATTGTTGTCTGGAACTCCGGGAAGGGTGAGGGAGATGAGGTGAGGTGGCGTAGGCAGGTGGAAAGATGGAAGGACGGATAGTGGAATGGAAGGAGAGAAGCGAAAGTTTTGGTATTATAAAGTTACGTGTTCTAGTTTATTCAGCATTTTTTCTTTATTTTTTAGAGAGGTGGTGCCGGTGTGTGTGTGTGTGTGTGTGTGTGTGTGTGTGTGTGTGTGTGTGTGTGTGTGTGTGTGTGTGTGTGTGTGTGTGTGTGTGTTTCAAGGCGTTTATCATGTCTTTAAATTTTTAACACGTCTCTCTCTCTCTCTCTCTCTCTCTCTCTCTCTCTCTCTCTCTCTCTCTCTCTCTCTCTCTCTCTCTCTCTCTCTCTCTCTCTCTCTCTCTCTCTCTCTCTCTCTCTCTCTCTCTCTCTCTCTCTCTCTCCCACCCTCTTTTTTCAGACTGCAATAACATCAAGCAAATCGTGTGAGGGTGTCTGTTCATGGCTTGGGGCACACTAAGCACCTCTCATCGTCATGCTATGGGCGGGAGAAACACGCTCTTATTACCTCCGCCACCGTGTCATTAGGCCTTGGGTGGGTGGCGGGAGGTGTTTGAGGTGGAGCGAGGTGGAGTAGCGAGGGATGTTGAGGGGTCAGGGAGAAGGAAGGTCGTTTTTCTCTGCACCTGTCAAGCCAAGAAGTGCCTCGAGGATGGAGCCAATTAATAATGTCGTTATAAATTCTCCACCACAATGTTTCTTGATTCTGCCTTTGCTTCTGCCACTTCTCGTATCTTTCTCTCCCGCTCCATTGCCTCCTCTTCCTCTCCTACTCCCTCTCTTTTTCTTTTCTCCCTCTCACTCCACAGTCTTTCTTTTTCCCATTTTCCTTCTTTTAACTATACAATTTCTCATCTCTCTAATGTTTCTTGATATTGCCTTTGCTTCTATCTCTTTTCGTGTCTTTCTCTCCTTCTCTACTGCCTCTTCTTCCTCTCCTACTCCCTCTCTTCTCCATTTCCCCTCCCTCACTCACTCCACAGCCTCCCATCCTTTTACCATTTTCCTTCTTCTAACTATACAATTCCTCATGTCTCCACTTGAAATCTCTCTTCTCTTCTTTCTCCTCCTTCAAAAGTCCTCCTTCCTCTCTGAAAACTTCCTCCTCTTCTTTCTTCTCCCTAACTCTTCCTCTCTCAACTTCCCTTCTTTCCCGTTACAGAAATTTTCCTCATCTCCCTAACCACGTCTTCCTCTTCCTCCCCTTCCCTCCCTCACCACAGTACTTCTCTTCCTCTCCCATTAGCACCTTTCCAGTTTCCCTTCCCATCCTTCTTCTTATCTATATTCCTTGTCTTCCTTATTTTTTCCTCTCCTTCCTCTATCACCTTTCCTTGTCTTCCTCATTTTTCCATCTTTCTCCTCCTTCCTCTCCCTCCTTATCTTCCTCATTTTTTCCTTCCGTAAACCTTTCCTTCCCTTCTATTCATCATCTTCCTTTTCTTCTCCATCTTTCCCCTCCTCCCTCATCTGCTATCTCATCCTTTTTTTTTTTGCCTCTCGTCATCTTCCTTATTTTTCTCTCCTTCCTCTCCCATTCACCTTTCCTTTCGTAAACCCCTCTTGTCTTCCTCATCTTCCTTTTCCTCTCCATCTTTCTCTTCCCTCATTTTCTATCTCATCCTCCTCCCATCGCCGCAGTCCTCTCCGGTCAGTGACGCCCAACAATCCGCCTGAACGGTAATAGAGTAATTAAAGTCAACCTGGACGGGGAAAAGAAACCGCTGGGGAAATTAGCAGACGACGGCATCCAGCGCACCTGTCAAG
Organism: Portunus trituberculatus; assembly: GCF_017591435.1. Classification (NCBI taxonomy): domain Eukaryota; kingdom Metazoa; phylum Arthropoda; class Malacostraca; order Decapoda; family Portunidae; genus Portunus; species Portunus trituberculatus. The sequence continues at coordinate 15,850,171 of NC_059272.1, read as the reverse complement.
CGGCCATAAAGGTGCAGCTTACGCGTTGTCTGGGTGAATGATCGACTGTATTGCGTGTTGACGGCTCTCCTTGGCTTTGTGAAGGATGGATGTGTTACGGTGGTGGTGGTGGTGGTGGTGGTAGTAGTGGTGGTGGTGGTGGTGGTTTTGTGGGTAGATGATCACGCGAAAGATTTTGAGATGCTGTGCTGGGAATGAGGAAAGGATGAGTGTTGAGTATGTGATGGAGAGATTAGGTGAGGGAAAAAGATAATAAGTGGTGAATTGATGGGGTGAGAAAGAGATGGATGATGAGTGAAAGAAAATGACGAGAAGTGGAAGAGATAAATAAGTAAGCAACTGTGTAAAGAAAAGGAAAGGAAAATGAGATGAGGAGAATTGAAAGAAAGAATGAAATATTAGAATGAGAAAAGGGATGAGTAATGACATATAAAAAAAAATGGCTATAACAAGAAAAAATTACTGAAACATTGAAAAAAAAACTATATATAAGCAGGAGAAAAATAAATAAGCCTAAGAATTAAAGCAAAACCAAATAAACAAGAATAAGGAAGAGATAAGATATGACTGGTAAAAAGGAAGCAGGAATCATGACGAAGCGGAGGAATTGTGAGTGACATGAATGAGGGAGGTGGTGAGGGAGGCAGGCAGGTTATGTAAGCACTATAAATCAGATGAACAATAAGTACTGCTGGGAGAGAGAGAGAGAGAGAGAGAGAGAGAGGTGCTACATTACTACAGTGGTGAAGCAGAGGAAGGGAGCGAGAGAAGGAGGGGAGATGCTACATTACTGCAGAAGTGACGGGGCAGGGGAAGGGAGGGGGTGGGTGGGAGGAGTTACATTAGTACAGTGGTGACGGGGCAGCTGCTTCATCACGCTGCAGTCCTCCTAAGTACACAGAGTAGAGCTGATGTCAGGTGAAAAAAGCTGTAGAAAACTAGAAAGAGAGAGAAAACAGATAAAATAGGAGGCAATGATGAAGAAAGTAATGATTTGTAACTAGAGAGAAGAAATGTAAAGGTAGAAAGTATACGGATTAGTATAAGATGAATATATTAAAGGAGCTATGAAAAGTAAAGGAAAAGAACCAAGTAATGAAAAAAAGAAGGATCATTGAAGAAAAGAATAGGTGAAAAGTAAAAAAAGAATATAGGAGAGTAGAAATAAAGAGTACAGTAAGAAAAGAAATAATTTAAAGGAGTCTTACCAAAATTTATCCCATTTTCATTACTTGACTTGATTGATTAAAGTGAAGACCGCAATCTCAATCAAACACTTCTTGTCTGATCTCCACAACCTTGAACCAAAACCTCCTGGAATTAACAGAGGGTTCGAATTCGAGGCATAGTTTAACAAAAATTCCACACAACCAATACAAAAAAAAAAAAAAAAAATAACCATGAAAACCGAATTAACACCTTTATGACCCTTAACCCGGGACACATTTCTACCTTGAGATTTGTGTACGATTAGACCATTTTATTGACATTAGGAAGGGTCTATGAAGGTCAGAAGATTAATAGCCAGTCTACACTATTTAAATCACCACATGAAGCTGTACAAAAATACCAAACAATAAGCAGAATGAATATTGAAGCGCGTCATGGTACTGAAGGAGCTAAAAATAGTTATAAGAGAACAAAGCTTGGAGAAAACAAGCTGAAGTCGAAGGAAACGAAGGATGGAGGAGACGCTGCTGTGGATGAGAGAACACAAGAGAATAGGACAAGTGGTGAGAGACACGTGGAGGGAGGAAGCGGTGATGCGTGAGTGGACGGCGGTTACAGTCACTCCTTCCGAAACATTACTATGGAAGGGCTTGTGTTTGCCCCTTCAGCGCCCCTTCAGCAGCCCTTCAGAACGTTCTTAGAGGCCCCTTGGGAGACTTGTAGAAGAATGTGGTTATGAGGGGCAAGAATGTCCTTATTGGAGGGCGGAATGTGTCTCCTGGTGCAGCGGAGAAGGAAGGAGAGGCACGATGACAAAGTATCTTGTTTGTTGTCCTCATTTCAAGATGTCGCTACTTTTTACCTAATGTAGAGATGGGATGAGCAAGATGAGTAGTAGAAAGATGGAATAAAGACCAATTAGAGGCTAGAAATGGAGGAAAAGAGAGTAGAGAGTACAATTAAAACACCGTGTCGTTCTCCTTTCAAGAGCATCGCCATTTCATCTGATGTATGAACGGGAAGAGAAGGAGTAGCAGAGGGAAGGTAGAGGAGCATATATAGTTGAAGCTAGGGAGAGAATTAATAGAAATAGAGGCGATAAAATGCTTTGACGTTCTCATTTTAAGGCCACCGTTACTCTTTCTGAAGTAAGGACGAGGATGATTCAGGAAGCATAAGGAATGAAAGAAAAACGATTAGAATTTAGAGAGGGATACAGAAAGAGAGGAGAGAGAGAGTGAAAGAAAACATCGTATCATCCACATTTCAAAACCACTGTTACTCTCTCTGAAGTAGGAAAGGAGATCAATGAGGACGCAAGAGGAATGAAAAAAGAACAAATAGAAGTTAGAAAGAGAGATACAGAAAAAGAGAAGGAGAGACTGAAACAAAACACGGTATCACTCACATTTCAAAGCCACTGTTACTCTTTCTGAAGTAAGGATGAAGATGAATCACGAGGCAGAAGGAATGAAAAAAAGAACGATTAGAAGTTATAGAGAGAGAGAGATACAGAAAGATAGAAGGAGAGAGAGAGAAAGTGAAACAAAACGCCACTGTTACTCTTCCTGGCGTATAGAGACAAAACGAAAGGAAGTGAGTGGCAAAAGGAATGAAGGGAAGAGCACACGAAGGTTAGAAAGACTATAAAAAAAACAAATGGATGGAAGAAAAGCACTATATTCCATTTCAAGGCCACCTCTACTCTTTCTGACTTAGGGACGGAAAGAGGGAATGAGTGGCAGAGGAAATGGAGGGAAGAGCACATGGAGGTTAGAAAGAGAGCGTAAAGCGAGGAGGAAGGAGGAGGGAGAGGTAACGGGAGGAGGAAGACGGGGCTGGGGGAGAGGCGGGCCGGGGTATCAGAAGGCCATCAAAACGGAAACTGCGTCTGACTTGAAAGCATGCAAAGAAAACTGGTGAAGCTGCTGCCTACTTTTACAGCCGAGTATGACTTTACCTTTAATTTTTTTGAGCTCGGCAGGGCCCAGCATCTCATCTCATCTCAGTCAGACGCCGGGGAGAGGAGAGGAGGAGGTGGAAGAGGAGGAGGAAGAGGAAAAGGAGGAAGAAGACCAGGAGGCGAGAGAGAGGAACTAGTAGAAGGAGGAGGAGGAGGAGGAGGAGGAGGAGGGAAGAAGTAGAGCGGTGGAATATCAAAACACCATCAAAACCAAAAACTGCCTCTGGGCTTTAGAGGGAAAATATGCAAGGGGAAAAAAAAAAGACTCATACTTTTCTTACGGCCTCACCTCAACTCGCAGCGTACAAACCAAGAGAGGCTTTACATTTCATTATGAGCCTCACAGCACACCACCGTAGGGCCTGACAGCCTCACTCGCAGACCACAGCCAGCCCACACTAGACCCACGCCCCGTTGACTCACAGAACCTCAACAAAAACCCTTCAAAACACCTAGAACCACAGAAATACTTCATAATACCCTTCAAAACCTTCCCAGCCACACCACATGATACCCAAACTCACAGAACCTCAACAAAAACGCTTCGAAATACATAGAACCCCAAAAATACCCCATAAAACTATCCAAAACCATCCTAGAACCCACAAATACCTCTAGAAACCCTCCAAAAATACCAAAAAATGCTCGTAACCATCCCAGAAACCTTCATAACCATCCAAACCCGTTCTAAAGCCTCCAACAAACGCTTCAGAGCCATCCCGGAACCATCCCAAAACCGCAAAACATCCACCAATCTCAGCCTACCGTGGAAATGAACCGCTGATTCGTGTGTTCGTGAATGTGACGCGGTCCATGGGAGGTGGCGCGCCAGAGGGAGTAAGGAGGAGGAATGGGAGGGAAGGAACGGGAAGGAATGGGAAGAATGGGAAGGAAAACGGAGGGAGGAGGGAGTTAGATGACCTCCGAGCAGCGTGAATGGAGGGAATAAGTAACTGGGATAATAACAGGTTTCATGTATTCAGCCCAGAATGGTAAGTGTAACTGTGGAGGCGTGTTAGGGAATGGGACCCCAGGGAGAGAGAGAGAGAGAGAGAGAGAGAGAGAGAGAGAGAGAGAGAGAGAGAGTGTTCGCCCCGTCTTTCGAAACAATCTTAGCCTTATATTACGACTATTTCCAAACGCCACAAATATTAATGCTCAGTTTATCATACATATTTTTACCTTTAATGATACAATTACTTCTTAAATTCTCACTAGCAACATGAAATCACTCTTGAAAACCCCAGTAATTCCCGCTAAAACCTGTTAAAAGTGGAGATAGGAATGCCAGATCCAGAGAGAGAGAGAGAGAGAGAGAGAGAGATCAAAAGGCCTACCATTATGTCTCGGCTGGGTTATATATCATAGAGTTAACTACTTATAGCAAATTGTGCACAGCAAGAATGAGATTATGGTCAGCAGGAGAAGAAAGGGAAGGAGAAGAAGAGAGAAGACAGGAGAAGGTTAGAAGGAAGAGGTGAAGGAAAAAAAAAGATAATAGTCCTCTTCATGTTTTTGATTATGATGAAGGAAGATGAGTAGTAAAGGTGGTTGGAGGAGGAGGAGGAAGAGGAAGAGGAAGAGGAGAGAAAGAAGAGAGGAGAGGAAGAGACTTAATGGAATGGAAGGCTAAAGAGAAGAGAACAACATAGTAATAATAATAAAAATAATAATAATAGTAATAATAATAATAATAATAATAATAATAATAACAAGAACAAGAATGAAAAAAAGTAAAAACAATAAGAATAATAGAAATAAAAACAGATAACACATTTGCAAAGGAAACAAGAAAAGAAAGAGAAGAAGAAAAAGAGAAGAAAGAGGAAAAATAAAACAAAAAAAAGAGAAGCAGATGAACAAGAGCAAGAGGAGGAGATGGAGAAGGTAGAGGAGAGGAGAAAGAGAATGATGAAGCAAAAGCAGCAGCAGTAGTAGTAGTAGTAGTAGTAGTAGTAGTAGTAGTAGTAGTAGTAGTAGTAGTAGTAGTAGTGGCATCAGCAGTAGTAGTAGTAGTAGAGAGAGAGAGAGAGAGAGAGAACGCACAGGCCGCCCTCCCTACACACACACACACACACACACACACACACACACACACACACCGCCCGTAGCAAGACAATTTCTCCCTGTCGCCGGGAACACCAACTTAATGTCTCGTAATGACTATATTTTCTCCCGGGCGGGGGGTGCGGCCGTTAAGGGGATACTTTTGTGTGTTCTTGTGATAATTGTCGCCGCCTTACTTACTGCCGAGTCCTGCCGCCCCTCACACTTCCCTCAGGCCTCGACCCACGTTCCTGCCTGCCTATCTCCCTTCCTTCCTTCTTTCCTTCCTTCCCCTATTCCCTGTTTTCTCTGTTCTCTGTTCTTTGTTTCCTGTTGCCTGTTCTCTATACCGTCTTGTTTTGTTTCATTGGTTTTCGTTACTGTGTTTCTTGTTGTCTTTTTCGTTATTTTTATTTTGTTTTTAGTTTTGTGTTTGCTGTATTTTCTTTCCCTATTTTGTCTCTTTTTTTTTCTCTTGTTTATCTATTTAGTTAGGTTTTCCTATATTTTTTGTTGAATTTCTGTTATTTTATGTTACTCTCTTTCCTTTCTCCAATTCCTCATTTGTTCTCATTTACCTTCTTCTGCTCCATCTTTGTCTCTTTTTTTCCTTTTCTGCCTTTCCTTTCCTTCTTCGTCTTACTTCTTTCTTTTCCCTTCTATCCTTCCTTTCCACTCTATCTTCGTCTTTCTTCTTTCTTTCTGTTCTATCCTTCCTTTCCGCTCCATCTTCTTCTTTCTTATCTGTTCTACCTTGTCTTTCCGCGTCATCTTCTTCTTTCTTACTCTTCTCTACTATATGTTTATCAATCTTACTCTCTCTTCTACTCCTATTTACTCCTGTTCTTCTCCTTTAAGACTCGCCAGGCATCTTTACTCCGTCCTTCATCTTCTTATCTACTCTTTTTTTTCTTTGTCTTGATTTCCTTCTCCTCGTTCTGGCTTCTTCATCTTCTTCAGGTATCTCTTCTTCTACATGTTATCTATCTTCCTATCTCCTCTTCTTATATCTTGCACACCTCTCTTTCTATTCTTTCATGACAATTTATCTTCTTATATTCTTTTCTTCTTCCTTTTCTACCTTTCTGTGTGGTTTTATATATTATACTCCATTTCCTCCTTCGTCAAGTATTTTTATATCCTTCAGGCACCTCCTCCACTCTCTCCTGCGTCTTCCTATTTACTCCTTCACTCCTGCACTCCTTCATCATCCTCCGTCAGGTTTGTTCAAGTCATTTAGGCTCCTACATAAGTATCTCTCTCTCTCTCTCTCTCTCTCTCTCTCTCTCTCTCTCTCTCTCTCTCTCTCTCTCTCTCTCTCTCTCTCTCTCTCTCTCTCTCTCTCTCTCTCTCTCTCTCTGAGATGTTCCCCGCCGGCCGAGGCCTCTTTCCCGAGACCACAAAAGAGACGGCCAGGAGGAAAGAAAAATTAAAGTAAGTTTCTCTCTCTCTCTCTCTCTCTCTCTCTCTCTCTCTCTCTCTCTCTCTCTCTCTCTCTCTCTCTCTCTCTCTCTCTCTCTTTCCGCTCTTTTCCTTTTCTTCTCTTTCCTTCTCTTCTGGACTCGTCCGTCTTTCTTTCTTTCTTTCCCCCTTTCTCTGTCTTCTTTCTCCACCTCCTCCTTCACTAATTGCTCCCATCTTTACAATTCCTTATTTTCTCCTTCCATCCTCGCCTTTCTCCTCCTCTTCTTCCTCCTCCTCCTCCTCCTCATTCTCCTCCTCCTCCTCCTCTTCTTCTTCCTCTTCCTCCTGGTCGTGTCGCCGCTAATCCCGCCGCAAATATTCGGCAGGTGAGGTTGGTTTTTACTCGAAGAAAACTTGGGTGATTAAACTTGCGAGCGACTTTCCGGAGCGAGATTGTAAAAGTGAGTTTGAGTTTGTTGCTCGGGGACGCGTCTTCCTCTTCTTCTCTCTCAATTTTTTGCTACCTCCTTCCCTTGTGTGTGTGTGTGTGTGTGTGAGAGAGAGAGAGAGAGAGAGAGAGAGAGAGAGAGAGAGAGAGAGAGAGAGGAGGGATGAGATTGATGTGAATGGGGACAGACAAATAGACAGAGGCAGAACAGAAAGGTAAATTGACAAACGGAGAGACAGACAAACAGAGAGACAGACAGACAGACAGACAGACAGACAGAGACATATTTCATTAAAGGCATTTTTTTTTTTTTTTGTATAAGTTTGGTGATGTTATACTTCTTTGGTTGTCTTCTATTATGCGGTTTCTACTACTACTACTACTACTACTACTACTACTACTACTACTACTACTACTACTACTACTACTACTACTACTACTACTATTAGCTTTTCTCTCTCTGACTCGTACAATTTATCTGAGTATTGTGTTGAGTCGTGCAAGGCGGCAATGGGGACGAGAGGGCGAGGACTGCACTGAGAAGACCTGCTTTGTGAGATTGCTTTGTTCACGAGGGAAGCAAATGGATTTTTTTCTTCTTTCTATGACTATATATACTCTTTTTTTTCAGGCAGGGAAATATTAAGTCATCTTGCAGAATTACTGCGTTAGTGGCGGCCACAACTCACGTTTTGATGTGTGGGTGTGGTGATGGGGCAGGTTTTTGTGTGAGTTTTGGTGCCGCGCCGAGGATTTGTGGGCAGGAAACACTGTGGCGCGATGCGTGTGTTTGGACAGTTTGCATCATAAGTGTAGTGTATTCTTTTTAGTGTTCAATTTCTCATGGAGGGAATGGTATTAGTTATATGACATTATTTGCCCTAATGTGCAACGAGAAGAATGTAATGTTACGTAATCGCGGCCCTTGTGTTGGTAATGGATCCCCGCGGCTGTCCTGGCGGCGTGCTTGACCGCGGCTGTTGGCGGGATCAGGGTGAGTCCAGCCTCGCTCCTGGAGAAGTATGCTCGGCCTCCCAAGAACTGGCTTGCCGACTCCCCCAACCCTCAGGCCGGACCCGCTCCGCTGCAGGCTGGCGGCGGCCTGCAACTGCCGGAAAAATATATATTCATTATCCAGCAGCGGCCAGAACAGCCCTGGAGTCAGTGGGTGTTGGAGAATTACAACATGGCACGCAGCTTTTTTTTCATCTCGGTGTTCATCTTTGCGGTATAAACATTTCTTTATCTTTCCTTGCATCTGCGGCTGGGATAGTGATCAGCGCGGCGCCGCTGCCTGCTTGTGCCTCAAAGTAATGAAGGCTGCGGCGGCCTGGCCTGTGCACCTGCTGATGTGGAGGACCAGACTCTGTTTGGCGGGCCAGCCTCTATTTTAGTGGACCGACCTCTGCGAATTTAGTGGTCCAGCCTCATTTTAGCGGGCCAGCCTCTGTTTAGTTGGCCAGACCGGCAAGCAAAACATTGCCACCGCACATCAACACACTTTCACGGCTGCTCTATCGCTGCATTTCATTCCCGACCACTCAGCGCCTCGCTGCCATACACGTGAAGCACGGGAGGCGAAGCTCATTGTTTTAGAGACGTGATTCTTTTTCGAATAGAAGGACGTGCAACATCCCTGGCAAAACCGGGAGTGCGTGGCGGGCCAAGTGAGCCTGTGGGTGGCTCCGGGATGTCCCTGATGGCATATAAAAATATTTGTGTAAATAAATTCTTTGAAACACAAATAAGGGAGACATGTACAAACGAATGAAAAGGATGCAGCTTGGGCACCGTGTGGAGCCGAGGGCCGAGGCGGAGTACACTCTGGGTTCGCTCCCTAGCTCAGTCTCTTCCTGCCCAAGCCTTGCCTCTCCCGCCGCCTGCCCCACGCCGAGCCAGCCTGTCCTACGTCACCGCTATGTCAGTCACATCCAGCAGAGGCGCCTCACTGTGCATGACACGCCCCGGAGAGCTCGGGGTCATAGCGGGGGCATCGCCAGAGGCACCAACAGCCTCATGTTCAAGTTGTCTTCGTGGATGCAGTCTCTCCTGGAACTCGGCCGGCAAGGGGTGACCGCCCTGCGAGATTTTTTCCCTTGAGAGCCGTGGCATAAGGTCCCCAATCTGGCCTGCATATGTTAAGCCCACGCCGCCT
>NC_059272.1:15808485-15835985 GCF_017591435.1 Portunus trituberculatus | reverse complement strand
ACTTGACTTCATTTAAGAGGGAGGTTTCAAGAGATTATCCCTGTGTTTTTGCTAACTCTTTCGGCATTGCAAGGGGACTGGCGACTGAGTGGGCCCTCTTTTTGTTGTTGTTGTTGTTGTTGTTGTTGCCCTTTGCCAATCTTTATCTCTTAATAAAAAAAATAACTGTTATATACACGACGTTGTTCCTGTGCTGAGTGTTTTGTGGTGATGGAGTCAGTGTGTTAATGGAGTGAAAAGTTAAACCCTTCAATACTGAGACACATTTTTATCTTGAGATTTGTGTACGATCAGACCATTTTATTGACATTAGGAATTTCTATGGAGGTCAGAAGATTAATGGCCACAGTCTTTTCACTATTTTATTCCCCTCACAAGAGGTTCTGAAAGTATAAAATCATCAAATAGAAAGCAAAATTAATATGGAAACGCGCCCTGGTACTGAACGGGATTATATGAAAAGTGAAAGGGCTGATCAACTTGTTCTTCCCTTCCAAACACCTTCCTAGATCTGAAGGTGACTTGCGCGCCGAACTCTCATATTACCAAGGCATAACAACAAAGCCATAGTAATAATCCTAATATAAATACCCCAACACAACCATCATTTTCCCTCCTTCCAGTGCACTAATCATAAAAATCATCCAGTAACCTCAAAGTTAAGTGCGTGAACATTTTAGCGAGGAGTCTGTCTGATGAGTGCGAGTGAAATGCATCTGAGTGACGAATGATAATGAACTGTGACATGAACATTGTTACTCCAAAAGCCGCACGTGATCCAATTACTTTTTAGTGTTTTGTTGTTTAAAGACCTTAAAATATTTTCTTTCCTCTTGTCATTCCAAATTTTTACCCGCCGTTTAAATGGAAATGTCTCGATTTTGTACTTATTTTTTTTCCTGTTCTCGTTCTTGTTTGCGTGGAATTTGTTTTGTTTTCTATTTATTTGTTTATCTTTTTTTTATTGTTATATAGAGACATCAATATATTTCTTTTCCTTTTTACTTCTCAATTCTTACTGTTCGTTAAATCAGAAACAACTCAATTTGTAAATATTTTCGTATATACGTTCTTTTAGACAAGTTTGTTTTTGGCTTCTGTTTGTTTTTTTCCTATTTTTCCCCAGCGAGTGTTTGCATATCCGTTTGCTGTGCGACGCTTTTTGATTGGATGCCATTGCACTGGAAATATATCACCTGGGAAGCTCGCACCTGCCGCCCTTGACTTGATATACCTGCAGAATATATTACTCTTTGAAAGTCCGGGGCGGCCATCCCTCCCGTGCCCACTGCCTGCCGTCTACCTGCTGCCCGCCCCCACACCACAACGCTGGCCGGCAGGAGGCGAGAGGGCGGCGCGCGACACACTTCGTAAATCTGATGTTTTTTCGTGAATTTCTACCTTTGTTCTTTCTGCAAGGGCTGTGAATTTGAGTTTTTGCTTCATTTTAGTGATTTAGTTTATGTTTCTTCCTTTGTGTTTATATGAATGTGTAGAATAATAAAGATAATAATACTTTTGGTTCAGGTAAGACATAAGCATCTTCATTCAAAAATAGGAAGCGTTTAAATGGTGATAATGATACAAATACAGGTTCGGTTATTATAAAAGACGACGCACTACATATTACAACAGACCTAAAGACTAAGAACAGCTGAATTGAAATGGAAGTAGTAAGAAAAGAAAAAAAGAAATGTTTGAGAATTTGAATGCATTTCTTTTTACTTATGTTATTAAAATTTTCCTGCACTTTATATGAATAGAAAAAGAAAAAAAGAAGAAAACTCTAAAAGACAGAATTGCTTTTATACGAATCTTGCTCATTTGATATGTACCTTAACCCTTTCAGTAGTGGAACACATTTATTTCATAATTTTTCTGGTGCGATTAGATGATTTCATTTACATCAGGAAGAGTCTATGGAGGTCAAAAGATTAATGGCCACAGTCTTCACTATTTTGATACCCCACGCGAATTCCTGAAGCTGTATAAAATCACCAAATAGTAAGCAGAACAAATATGAAAACGCGTCATGGTACTGAAGGGATTAAACACCAATGAAGTACAGCCTCCCCTTTTAATCATATCACATCCTTCCAATTCACTAAATAAAAAAAAGTAACAAAACTCCCAATCTTTACCATTTTCCTAGCATTACCATCCCCCAGCGAGGTCAGCAGGGCGGCGGGGAGGGAGACGATGCTGACTCGAACTTCAATCTTTCCCGCTGAATAAGAGAAACCGCGTCTGGAACGAGAAATATTTAGTATCTGGTCATAAGGGGCCGCGCGGCACGACCAGGGCGGCCAGATTGGTCAAGTTTGCGGATTGTTACCTCGGACTTGAACGACTGAGCCCACAACTTCTTTATTGGGATGCTGGCGCGGTGAGGCGTGGAGGAAGAGGGAGCGAGGGAGGAAATGCGCGTTGGGCGGCGAGAGGCTGCGAGGTGGCGTGAGGAGAAAAGGAGATTGGTATGAGGAGAAAGAAAGATTTGGCGGTGGTGTGGGGAGAAGGAAAAGGAAGAAAATGGAGTAAGGGATTGGAATGGAAGTGAAATACGAGAAAAGGTTTGAGGTTGCGTGGGGAGAAAGGCAGGGATTGGTATGCGAAAGATAAGGGAAGGAAGAGAAGGAAAAAGTGGAGATAGAGGCAGGAGTAGAAGCGAAATAAGACAGTGTGAGGGTTGGAAAAAGGTGCGAGGTGGTGTGAAGAGGAGACTGTGGCGGCAGAATGTTTTGGACAGGGAAAGAGGAGAGGAAGAGGAAAGAAGAGGAAGGGAACCAAGAGATAAAATAAAAATTAAACTAGTTAGGGGAGGAGGAAAGGGCAAGAGGTGGTGTGACGAGAGAGAGAGAGAGAGAGAGAGAGAGAGAGAGAGAGAGAGAGAGAGAGAGAGAGAGAGAGAGAGAAACTGTGTGAGATAAAATGCGAAATTCCATTAACAAATTTGCTTTCTCAAGGAGGGAATATTTTTCACAAAAGTTCCTCGCTGTCGGTAACTTTACGACGCTGCTACAGGATGAACTCCGAGCTGCCTCCTCCTCCTCCTCCTCCTCCTTCTCCTCCTCCTCCTCCTCCTCCTCCTCCTCCTCCTCCTCCTCCTCCTCCTCCTCCTCCTCCTCCTCCTCCTCCTCTTCTTTTCCTTTACCATCCTTAACCTAAATTCACTTTACCTATCTCTTTTCATCCCAAAATCTACTTCCCAACAAAACTATTCACTTCACCTCCCCTGATCCCTGACACAGCGCCCTGAAGAGCCCCTTACTTACACACACCTTCCGCTGTTTCCTCAACCAGAGGTGGGCGCTATGCACGTGTGAGTCTCCTCCAGTTGTCTCTGTCCTTTGTATTTTCGTCTGTGACTCAAATCATAAGTAGTTGTATTGCAATTTCATCGTTACCTCTCAATTCCTTTACTCGGACCTACTTCTGTACTTCTGTCTTCCTATGACTTGACCTTATTAGCTTTAAGAGGGAGGTTTCAAGACATTTATCGCTATCTTTTGGCTAAATCTCGGACTTGCACAGGGACTGACAATTAAATGGGCCTTTTTTTATACTCTTTGTGTTACCCTTGGCTGGCTTTCCCCTCTTACATAAAAAAAAAAACTCTGTCTGCCCCCTCGATCTTCTCCCCAAAAGCTTCACTAAGATGTATTATGAAGCTTTGAATCCAACCCTGTACATTCCAAACCTTCCTTCAACTGTGCTCATTCGCTACCACCACCATCGCTACCACCACCACCACCACCACCATTGCCGCGCTCCTCCCGTCACCGCCGTCGCCGTTCATCGATTTATTGGGTCGCAAAAAGAGTGTTTCATGCCGTCGATTCGCGCGAGGTGACCGGAAACTGACAGATTGCGTCGAGGGGCCCTTGCTGTATCGGCAAACTGCGGCGGGCGCGGCATTGTCTCCCCGGGACGGTAATATTTGGTGCAGACGTGTTGGGAAGTGCGGAGTGATGAGTTGTGGTTGTCATGGTGGTGGTGGTGGTGGTGGTGGTTTGGCAGGAGACGAAGGAAAGGAAAGAACGAAGGAAGGAGGGTGGTGGTGGTGATGGCTTGTGTGTGTGTGTGTGTGTGTGTGTGTGTGTGTGTGTGTGTGTGTGTGTGTGTGTGTGTGTGAACAGTGACTTGCTGTGTCTAGATAAGAAGTCACGATAAGTGTCTTTAAGTAGCACACCTGACTTTTTTTGCATTTACCTGTGTGTGTGAGTGTGTGAGTGTGTGTGTGTGTGTGTGTGTGTGTGTGTGTGTGTGTGTGTGTGTGTGTGTGTGTCCACGTGCGCCCTTACGTATCTCCTAATCATTTCCATTCCCCATTTTCCTTCTACAACGCAAACTTAAACAAAAAAATCCTCGACAACTCTTCAGACATTCACCAAAGACAAGCCTGCCCGGAAAGAGAAATAAAATAAAACAAAAATAAGAAGAGAAAAAAAACACCAACACAATCTTTTTTAAATCCCCACCAAGTTGCAGTTCCATCGCCCGGCTGTTTGTTAGTGGACGACTGGACGTGTATTATTTCCCGCCGTAAAACCAACACGCAAAACTCTCCGCCAAACGATTTAGATCACGAATTTATCTGTTTGTTGATACGGAGTTGTTTGGGTTAGACTGCTGAACCTGGACTGTGTATGTACGTGTGCGTGTATGTGTGCGTGGCTCCATGTATGTGTGTGTGTGTGTGTGGCAGAAGCAGCATTGGTGTGGACTGTGGCGTGACGGAGGTTCAAGGGAAACTGTGGCAGAGAGGGAACGCAGTCATTAGTAGGCAACACACACGGTCGGCAGGCTTGGCTTTGTGGCCGCCAGATGTGAGGGAAATATTGAAACTAACGAGAAGGATTCCGGAATGTGGGGCTGATTTTTTTTTTTTTTTTACTGTATCTCTCTCTTTGTCTGTCTTTGTCTGTCTTCTTTGCTCTTTTTTTATTATTCTAGTATTGAAGTTCCGTTTTGGTCCGATTTGGTCTGTTAGTCACTTTGAAGGAGGGTGAGGATTAGTGTTAAAGAGCGAGAGAGAGAGAGAGAGAGAGAGAGAGAGAGTATTGTTTCACTTTCATACTCTGCACGTTTTCATTCCTAAAACCTACAAACACTCTATAAAAGGAAGCTGAGTCTAAAGGAACGACACTGAAAATATTGAGATCTTAGGTCAAGTTAGGCCGCCCATTCTAACTCAACTCACCCTAACTCAATCTAAATAAACCTGAATTAACATTATATCACGTTCTGTTATACCCTCACCATTGTATTTTAAGCTAACCTCACTAATATAAACCTAAACTAACCCAAACCAATGATGAATTAACATATATCAAGTTAAATTATACTGTCTCCATTGTAACCTAACCAAACCTAACAGAATCTCACCAAGCCACACCTTACTTAATCATGTCCGTATTCTGAAACGCTTTGCTCTCTCACCACAACTATTTCCCAAGGCCAGAGAGATAGATGACTTGGCGGGATTTTTCAAGAGTGCTTCTCAAGTTACTAATGAAGAAATCTTGTCAGTCTGCCTCTAGAACCGTAAAAACACCTTAAAAAACTCGTATAAACTTAAAATAAGCCCTCTTGAAATAATGAAGGTGAAGCACAGAAGTATTTGAGAACACGAGCCTAAGTTACTGCAAAGATAAGAAAACACAACCTTATTAGTGTGAGAATTTCCACATAACATAAATTTCATACAAAAATATCACCATCCCTACCATCAAACTCCAGTGCCAGTGCCAGGAGTCTCAAGTGGCACTGCAGGGGCGTGGACTGGGACTGTGGCACTCACGGAGGGGGTTCGCTGGTGGGTCTGTAGCAAGGCGCGCGGCACTCAGCGGCACTAAACCTTCCCTGAGCCTGACCCAACTCACTCTTACGGTCCCAAGCACGCCAGCCAGCCACACTATTTTTAGCCTTGTATATTGCCCATTTGTTTGAGGAGAGAGAGAGAGAGAGAGAGAGAGAGAGAGAGAGAGATTAATAAAATACACAGATACACAGAAAAGAATAAGAGAAACAAGAACAAAAGATATTATCAAGGAAAAGAGAAGTGAAATGCAAAGCTCAAGAGAGAGAGAGAGAGAGAGAGAGAGAGAGAGAGTAGGTCTGTCCTGTATTGGTGAAGAGATACAATGGTGAACGTGGAAAAGAATAAGGAATGGAAGGATGATAAATAAAGTGAGAGAATAATTCGTCTGTAGAAGATGAAAGCAAAAGAAGGGAACGAAGTAAATTAAAACGTAAAGGAAGAAAAGAGAGAGAGAGAGAGAGAGAGAGAGAGAGAGAGAGAGAGAGAGAGAGAGAGAGGGAGAGACGAAAGATAAAAGAATAAAATAGAAAAGAAATAAAAAAGTGATAAAGAAAGAGAGATAGAAAATGTATATATATAACAATGATTTATATGTAAAAGAATGATCCAAAAAAATGACGAAATTGTAACTGAGAAAATATTACAGCATGAAAAAAAGAATAAAAGAAAAGAAAAGAAAAAGAAATGGAGATATTTATTCCTGTATTGTGTATCACGACTTTCTTTTATTTTTTACTATTGTTTTTATTTTTCAACGAAGCAGAGACACGACTTGAAAAAGAGGAAAAAGAAAAAAAGAGAGAGATAGAGAGAGATAAAAATAGGCCGTGAGTTTTTTGAAGCAAGAATTCCTTTGGAGTGCGAATCAGAGAGAGAGAGAGAGAGAGAGAGAGAGAGAGAGAGAGAGAGTGTGTGTGTGTGTGTGTGTGTGTGTGTGTGTGTGTGTGTGTGTGTGTGTGTGTGTGTGTGTCCTCGATGATCGCCAAATAGTATGTTCCTTCTTTCCTTAACGTTTTTCTTTCTCTTTCCACAGGTAGGAGCAAATAAGAGAGCTGAGAGCCGCCCCTGGAGTCTGTCAACCCTGCACACACACACACACACACACACACACACACACACACACACACACACACACACACACACACACACACACACACACACACACACACACACACACAGGCAAGATCAAGACGAGACGAAATGAGAAAAGGAAAGAGGTAAGACTTTATTTCCGTCTGCTACACACACACACACACACACACACACACACACACACACACACACAAGGGAAAAAATAGATTGCACCGGATGATTATTATTAACATTTTTTTCTCCCTTTCATGTGTTGGTTTGTGTTTTTATGTTTTGGTTCCTTCTCGAGTTGGGCTGAAGGTGAGAGATGATTGGTGAGAGGTGAGGGAGAGTGATGTGTCCGTCTGTGTGTGTGTGTGTGTGTGTGTGTGTGTGTTATTTACGGTAACTTTATGGTTTGAAGTGGTGGTGTTGTCGCTTTTCCCATTTCTCTCTCTCTCTCTTTCTCTCTCTCTCTCTCTCTCTCTCTCTCTCTCTCTCTCTCTCTCTCTCTCTCTCTCTCTCTCTCTCTCTCTCTCCTTCCTTCCTTCCTTCCTTCCTTCCTTCCTTCCTTTACCCTCTATTAATCTACCTTATTTCCTCCTTCCTTCCTCCCTCTCTACATCCATCTTTTCTCTCCTTATCTCTTTTCATCCCTTCCCTCTACCTACTTCCTTCTACATCCATCTTTTCTCTCCTTATCTCCTTCCATCCCTTCCCCCTACATACTTCCTTCTCCACCCATCTAACACCACCTTCACACCTTCCTTCCTTCCTTTCCTCCTCTGCTCTTCCCTCCCTCCTCGCCTCTCGTCACAAAGGCAACTCACTTCGACTGCAAGAGTTTGTGAAGTAAGGACGAGATGGAGGCGAGAGACATTGAGGAGACGGAGGCAAGTACTTGGAAAGAGGTGGAGGAGGAGGAGGAGGGGCAAGGAAAGGAGGACATATAGAAGAGAAAGCAGACAGGTATTTGGGGAGAGAAACAGGTGAGGGAAAGGAGGTAAGACAAGGGGAAATGGATGAGGGGAAAGGGAGAGGGAGGGAGGGAGGGAGGGAGGGAAGTATTTAGAGAAAGGAACAAGTGAGGAAAGGGGAAGGAGGAGGAGCCAAGAGGGGAGGAAGAGGAGGGGATGGTGTCAGTAGGTTGGGTGAGACAAGGGAAGGGGTCAAGGGGGGGCGGTGGGGCGTCTTGTGTTGGGATGAGTGTTGCAGGGGATCAAAGGGGAGCGCCGCGCCCCCTCATTGGTCCAGTGCTACTCCCCTATTGGTTTCCGATGTGCCCAACTCGACCTCCGTCTCCGTGTGTGTGTGTGGCGCTCATCTCCCACACAGACAGACAGACACTTTAAAAAAAAAAAAACATGTATAAATAATACCATAGCACCACATTACAATAGGAATCATAACTTTACACTTCTTACTTATGACACAACAAAACTCCTCACTTTATAAGTCACTCAAATCGTCCCGTACTAATCAATACATATACTTAACACCTAGGAAAAGATGAGTTAGTGTTCTCTTCATTCGCTAGTTAATTGAGTCTGCCACTGTGGTACGTTAAATTAAGTGAGCACATGTCACTTTAAAGACCCGTATTTTGAAACGCTTTACTCTCACCTTGAGTGCTTTCTAAAGGATCCAGTTGAAGATACTCGTGTTTTTTAAGAGTATTTTTATGGTTCTGGTGATAGACTGGCAACATTTCTATTTTACTATATGGAGAAATTGTCTTGAAAATCGGGCTAGTTGTCTCTGTGGCCTTGCAAAATTGTCGCAGTGAGAGGAGAGAGCGCTTATGAATACTTGTCATTCTTGGTAATGGTGAGTGTTATTCAGAGCGTATTTATGGTTCTAATGATAGACTGGTAATATTTCTAGTTTACTAAAAGGAGAAACTGTCTTGAAAACCCGTCTAGTTGTCTCTGTGGCGATGCAAAAATGTCGTAGTGAAAGGGAAAGGCGTTTTTGAATACAAGAAAATTTAGGCTATCACGAGAAACACAATCACAACTCTACTTACTTAAATCATCCCTCACTTCTATACTTCTACACCTCTATACTTCTATACTTGGGTTACAGATCACTTATGAGAGAGAAGAGGGGCCCACGAGACATCCAGACGAACCTCTCCCCTGACATGCATATCCCCTCGTGGTCAGTGTGGGGTCTGCTGGGGCTGTCTGGCGTGTTGTGGACTTGCGGTGGCTGTCTGGTGGCTGGCTGGGTTGTGGTCAAGGCGAGGTGACCAAGCTTGGGGGCTGAGTGTTGCCATGCAGACGTCCCAACCTCTCCTACGGTGCCACAAACGCTTCAAAGTTTAAGCAGCTGATCGTGTTTGCTCTTCCCCTCAGCGTGTGTGTGTGTGTGTGTGTGTGTGTGTGTGTGTGTGTGTGTCTCAGCGGTGGAGACTTGCATTTTAACCGCTCATATTTGCTTGGGGGTATAAAATTTCCGCTAAAGGTGATGAGAGAGAGAGAATATCAGAAGGGGAAAGTTAGAAGAAAGTAAGTAAGGGAAAGGAGGGGAGGAAAGAGAGGGAAACAGTCAGACGTCGGAAGAGGAGGAAGGAAAAGTATATTAATATGACATGTGAGGAGAGGGAACAAGGGAAGGAGAAGGAGAAGAGCAGGGAAGAGAAGGGAAGGAAAGAGAAGGGTAGGGAAAGGCAGAACAGCCAGAAATCGATAAAAACAAAGACGAGAAAAAAAAAGAGAATAAAAGGCTAAATGAAGGAAAGGAGAAGAACAAGAAGATAAAAGGAGCAATGAAGGAGGAAAGAGAAGGAAAAAGAGGAGGAAAGAAATGGCATACTAATACGACAGGAATGAGAGAGAGAGAGAGAGAGAGAGAGAGAGAGAGAGAGAGAGAGAGAGAGAGAGAGAGAGAGAGAGACGTGAAGGACCTATTGGGGAGTGAGTAAGGAGAAGTGAAGGAGGAGAAGAAGGAGGATGAGGAGGACAATCAAGGAGAAGAAATGGAAGGAAGAACGAGAGAGAAAAGACAAATCAAAGGAGTGGAGAGAAAAGGAGGAGGATGGAGGAAAATAAGGAAGGAAGGAAGGAAGAAGAGAGGAAAGGAAAAAGAAAAGAGAAACAGTATTTTGATGGAGAAAGAGAGGGAATTTGAGGAGAGAAGAATGTATGTATAGAAGAAAGAAAAAGAAATGAAGGAGAGATGAGAAACAGTGAGAGCAAGACAAACATAGAAGATAGGAAGAAGGAAAGAATAAAAAGAAAAAACGATGTCGATGTCGATGCTTTCGTGCATGTCATCTTCTTCCTTCATTTATTCTCCTCTTTATTACTTCCTTCTTTGTTTCTTCATTCTTGTTACCTTCTTACTTACGTGTTTCATTATTTCTTCCTGTTGTTTGAGTTATAAGGAAGGAAGGAAAGAGAGAAGGAAACAAGGAAATAAAGAGGAAAACAAGGAAGGGAAGGACAGAAAAGGAAGGAAGAAAGAAAAGGAGGGAAAGAAGGAAAGGGAAGCAAAGAAAAAAAAAGGAAGGAAGAAAGGAAAGAGGGAAACAAGGAACAGGAAAAAAGTGTAGAGCAGTTCAAAGTGGAGGGGAAAGCTGGTTCTCTTTGGGGCAGCCTGGCCAGAAATTGTGGATGAGAAGTAATGTGATTTTGTGGATTGTTTGTGTCGACAGGGAAACACGAGAGGAGAAATGTGTGGCTGGGTGGATGCTCTCTCTCTCTCTCTCTCTCTCTCTCTCTCTCTCTCTCTCTCTCTCTCTCTCTCTCTGATTCTGATTTTCCACGACAGTAAAGTTATAGTTGACAAAAAATCGTTGTATCTTTGATTTTCATACGCACGATTTCTCTCTCTCTCTCTCTCTCTCTCTCTCTCTCTCTCTCTCTCTCTCTCTCTCTCTCTCTCTCTCTCTCTCTCTCTCTCTCTCTCTCTCTCTCTCTCTCTCATATCTAGGCCTCAATGAAATCTCTCTCTTAGTCCTCTCTCTCTCTCATATCTCCATCCTCTTAGTCCTCTCCTTCCCTTCCCTCCCTCCTTTCCTCCATCTTTCCTCCTACAGTCACCCACAAGGACAAAACAGATCATAAAGTTTTATTTTCCCTCCCTCTCCATCCCTCCCCATTCCTCCCTTCCCAAATTGTCATACACAGGAGTACAGTCATTCCCTCCCCTTCCCTCTCCCTTCCCTTTGCTTCCCCTGCCCTTCTTCTCCCTTTCCTTACCTCTCCCCCGCCTCTGCCCTTCCCATTAGGCCCCCTTTGTGTCTTTGTTGTGGTTACCTCACCTCTCAGCGCTACGTTTTCACCCTTAATTGCAGGTTTCCCTCTCCCTCACTTTCCAGTCACTCCCCGTTACTCTCCCTCACTCCTCCAGTCATTTCAGTCACTCTTTTATCTCTCCATGTATTTTTTTTTTCAGTTATTTGTTTTCCTTCTTTTAGTTTTAGTCATCCTTCTGTTGGTCATTCTCTTTTTGCCTTTTTTTCAGTGTCTTTTGTTTTGGTCATCTCTTACTGGCTTCGGTCATTTTGTTGCTATTTTTAGTTATTTTTGTCACTGTCAAGCATTTTTAGTCGTTGTTTATCTATCTATCTCTCGGTTACTTTTAATCGTTCAGTCATTTATTTCTCAATTCGCTCTTCCTCATTTCTTGTCATTTTTTTACTGATTTTTTGCAATTTTCAGTCACAAACTCTCAGTCTTAGTTGTTACGTTATCTTCCAGGCTTGTCAGTCACTCCTTATCACTCCCAGTCACTCTTGGTTAGTTTCCATTCAGCCCTTGTCATTCCTCGTCAGTTTCCGTCGCTCCTTGTCACTCCAAGTCAGGTTTGAAGCATTCCCACTCATTCCACTTAAAGAAAACAAGAGAATGAAAGAAACATACAAGCAAGAAACACTAATATACTTTTTTTTTCTATTGCAACTCGACATGCACGCGAGTCCTTCATTCTTTCTTTCGTTCCTTCTCATCTCCGCTGCGCTTGTAAATATAGAAACTCGCCGCCCCGCCTGCTTTCCTCTCTCACCTGCCGCTCGCTTGCTCGCTCGCTTCGCTCATTAAAGGTGAGGTAAATGCGACTCACCTTTGTCCCTCTCCGGTGATTCGGCTCGACAAGCAGGATGTTATGCACCGGAGACTCGTCCACGCGGCAAACACACACACACACACACACACACACACACACACACACACACACACACACACACACACACACACACACACACACACACACACACACACACACTCTCTCTCTCTCTCTCTCTCTCTCTCTCTCTCTCTCTCTCTCTCTCTCTCTCTCTCTCTCTCTCTCTCTCTCTCTCTCTCTCTCTCTCTCTCTCTCTCTCTCTCTCTCTCTCTCTCTCTCTCTCTCTCTCGCAGTCCTGGTAGTTTTATTACTGTTCTGATGACAGATTATGTGTGTGTGTGTGTGTGTGTGTGTGTGTGTGTGTGTGTGTGTGTGTGTGTGTGTGTGTGTGTGTGTGTGTGTGTGTGTGTGTGTTCACTGTTTGATCTGCTGCAGTCTCTGATGAGACAGCCAGACGTTACCCTACGCATCGAGCTCAGAGCTCATTATTTCCGATCTTCGGATAGGCCTGAGACCAGGCACACACCACACACTGGGACAACAAGGTCACAACTCCTCGATTTACATCCCGTACCTACTCACTGCTAGGTGAACAGGGGCTACACGTGAAAGGAGACACACCCAAATATCTCCACCCGGCCGGGAAATCGAACCCCGGTCCTCAGGCTTGTGAAGACAGCGCTCTAACCACTGAGCTACCGGTGTGTGTGTGTGTGTGTGTGTGTGTGTGTGTGTGTGTGTGTGTGTGTTGGGTTATGTGAGGAGTGGTTATAGTAATAGTGTTTGTAGTAGTAGTAGTAGTAGTAGTAGTAGTAGTAGTAGTAGTAGTAGTAGTAGTAGTAGAAGTAGTAGTAGTAGCAGTAAAGAAAAGATTAAGAAAAACTTTCCCTCCATAACTAGAGAGAGAGAGAGAGAGAGAGAGAGAGAGAGAGAGAGAGAGAGGAACACGGTCACTCAGACGTAAGACAAGAGAGAAAGTTGTCCATGCAAAATATTGATCTGATGTTCGCGTGTGCTCTCTCTCTCTCTCTCTCTCTCTCTCTCTCTCTCTCTCTCTCTCTCTCTCTCTCTCTCTCTCTCTCTCTCTCTCTCTCTCTCTCTCTTACTGTAGACATATTTGGAAAGACGCACCGCAGAGAGAGAGAGAGAGAGAAGAAAGAGAGAGAGAGAGAGAGAGACTTCATTTGGGTTCAGTTAAGGTTTTATTGTCTAGTTTTGGTCAAAGAAAAGAAGAAAAGTATAGAACGTTGCTGTGTGGAGGAAAAGGAGAGAGAGAGAGAGAGAGAGAGAGAGAGAGAGAGAGAGGAGAGGGTGAAGGGAGAGAGTGTGGGTGGAGAGGGGTGGGAAAGGAAGGAGGGGCGTGGGAATCTGTCACTCATTCTGGGTTTGAGAAATGACACAGAGGAAACAGATTGACTTGCACTGAGTTTTCTCCCTTTCAGACTTTCCCTCTTTCACTTTTTAGTTTTTTTTTCTCTTTCCTCAGTTCTTTTTTCTTCTTCCTCTTTCTTTTTTTTCTACTTCTTTTTCTTGCTCTTCTTCCTCTTTTCTTTCTCTTCTTTTTTCATTTTCTTCTTCTTCTTCTTCTTCTTCTTCTTCTTCTTCTTCTTCTTCTTCTTCTTCTTCTTCTTCTTCTTCTTCTTCTTCTTCTTCTTCTTCTTCTTCTTCTTCTTCTTCTTCTTCTTCCTTCTTCTTCTTCTTTTTATATACATTTTCTCCTGCACCGCCTCTCTATCCTTTCTCTGCATTTATTCCTCTCTCTGTTCCTTCTTTTTCTTTCACTTTTTATGTTTTCTTCCCCTCTCCCTCTCATCCTTTATTTACGCACCTTTTCCTCTCCATGTCTTTCGTTTCTTTTTTTATCTTTTAGTTTGTTCTTCTTTTCCTCCTCCTCCTCCTCCTCCTCCTCGTCCTCGTCCTCGTCCTCCTTCTCCTCCTCCCTTTATGCACTCAAACTCTTTCTGGTTTTCTTTTTTCCCTCTCCCTTCCTCTCATCCTCCTCTTTCCTTCCTTAACAAAACACGGAACAATTACTCTTCTTTTCTTCTTCTTCTTCCTCTTCCTTGTCGCATATATACTTTTCATCCTTTTCCTCTCCTCCATCTCCCTTCCTTCCTCTCTTTCTCTCTGTTTCCTCTTCACAAAATATTTATTCTTCTTTTTTTTCTCCATCCGTTTCTTCTTCCTCGTTAGATATTTCGTTTTATCTTTTCCTTTCTGTCTCTTTCTCTCTTTCTCTCTCTCTCTTCTCTCTTTCTCTCTTTCTCTCCACCTCATTCTCCCTCACTTCTCTCCCTCCCCTCTCTTTACTCTCTTCACACACCCCACACAAAACAGTTATTCATCTTTTTTTACTCTTTCCTACTCCACATCCTTGTTATTTTTTCATCTTTTTACTTCCTCTCTCCAAGCTTCCTTTCCCTATTACTTACTGTGTTTCAGCGCCACCTCAAGCAGTTACTTTTCTTCTCCTCCCTTTCCTTTCTCTCCCCAGTTCGTATGTTTCTTAATTAAGACGTCCAGTATCATGACATGTCTTCATATTTATTCTGGTTTCTATATGCTGATTTTGAACAGATACAGGAACTCATGTGGAGATTAGAATAGTGAAGGCTCTCGACCATTAACTCTCTGACCTCCATAGAATCTTGGTGGTGTAAATGAAATGATCTTATCCCACATAAAACTCATGGTAAATATGCATCCCAGTATTGAAGGGTTAGAAGTAACTAGATCGCTGGTTTAGCTAGTGAGTTATTTAGTTAATGCATTCACTTAGTTGGTTAAATATTTAGCTTTTCTGGCAAGTAAAGAGCGATGGAGGTAACAAATTGAAGTTACTTACATAAAGGAGAATACTTAATTAATTTTTATGTTATTTAGATACTATTCTTGATAAAGGGATAGTTTTTTTTTTTTTTTTTTTTTTTTTGAGAGAGAGAGAGAGAGAGAGAGAGAGAGAGAGAGAGAGATAATAACCCATTTCACTCTTTTTCACAATGCAGTCTCCTTGCAGTGTTTCCCCCTCAATTCTCTCACTCTTTCTCTCACCTCTCTCTCTCTCTCTCTCTCTCTCTCTCTCTCTCTCTCTCTCTCTCTCTCTCTCTCTCTCTCTCTCTCACTCATTCACTCTCACTTTTTTCTCTCCCTCCTCCAATAGGTCTCCACACTCCCTTCCCTCCTTTCCCTGGCATCTCCACTCTCCCTCCTCTCCTCCTTCTCCATTCTTTCTCTCTCTCTCTCTCTCTCTCTCTCTCTCTCTCTCTCTCTCTCTCTCTCTCTCTCTCTCTCTCTCTCTCTCTCGACGCACACCTTTCTCTATTGTTCTCCCCACTTTTCTCTCTCTCTCTCTCTCTCTCTCTCTCTCTCTCTCTCTCTCTCTCTCTCTCTCTCTCTCTCTCTCTCTCTCTCTCTCTCTCTCTCTCTCTCTCTCTCTCTCTCTCTCTCTCTCTCATTGGCTTCATGTGTGTGTGTGTGTGTGTGTGTGTGTGTGCATGTGCGTGTGCGTGCAGAAGGCGTGTCTGGCAAACAATACGTAAGGGGAACTTTACACTTCAACGCCTCACTGCCTTGGGGAGGGAAGAGGGAGAGGGGAGAGAGGAGAGGGAGGAGGGGAGAGAGAGAGAGAGAGGGGAGAGTTGGGTGTTAGGGAAAGGAGGAGAAACGTGAGTGTTTATACAGAGGGGGAAATACTTCCTGAGAGAGAGAGAGAGAGAGAGAGAGAGAGAGAATAGTGATAGTTTGCTAATCTTTTGCCATTTGTCTCACTATCTCTCCCATTTCTCTTCTCTTTCGTCGCGTAATCTCTCTCTCTCTCTCTCTCTCTCTCTCTCTCTCTCTCTCTCTCTCTCTCTCTCTCTCTCTCTCTCTCTCTCTCTCTCTCTCTCTCTCTCTCTCTCTCTCTCTCTCTCTCTCTCTCTCTCTCTCTACCAAATTCACCCTCCTCTCTTTTATTCATCTCTCTCTCTCTCTCTCTCTCTCTCTCTCTCTCTCTCTCTCTCTCTCTCTCTCTCTCTCTCTCTCTCTCTCTCTCTCTCTCTCTCTCTCTCTCTCTCTCTCTCTCTCTCTCTCTCTCTCTCTCTCAACAAGCCTCCACTTTAAATCTTCTCTCTGATACCTGTCACTCATCTCTCACCATTTCCTTTTCTCTTCCCTTTCTCTCCCCTTCTCCCTTTTAACCATTATCTCTCTCTCTCTCTCTCTCTCTCTCTCTCTCTCTCTCTCCCTATCATTCTCACCTCCCTCTTCCTCATTCCCCCTCTCCCTACACTGGTAATGATGGGAACTAAGGATGATGGGTGTTGAGGAGAAGAGGGGAAAAGGGGAAATGGATGAGGAGGAAGAGGAAGAGGATGATGATGATGATGATGATGATGGTGGTGGTGATGATGGTGGTGATGGTGGTGGTGATGGTGGTGGTGATGATGGTGGTGATGGTGGTGGTGATGATGATGATGATGATGATGATGGTGGTGGTGATGATGATGATGATGATGATGATGATGGTGGTGGTGATGATGGTGATGGTGGTGGTGGTGGTGGTGATGATGATGATGATGATGATGATGAAGCAGCTTAGGATTCTTTTTCTTGTTGAAGTAATGTATAAGAGAGAGAGAGAGAGAGAGAGAGAGAGAGAGAGAGAGAGAGAGATGAGATGATGATGATGATGATGATGATGATGATGAGACAGCTTAAGATTCTTTTGTTTTTTGACGTAATGTATGAGAGAGAGAGAGAGATGACAAAGGAGGCAGGAAAGAAAGAAATCAATGAATGTCATTAAGCATTCCAAGTCAGGTTAGCAGCATCTCTCTCTCTCTCTCTCTCTCTCTCTCTCTCTCTCTCTCTCTCTCTCTCTCTCTCTCTCTCTCTCTCTCTCTCTCCCGGGGAAAAAGTTCCAAATAGGTCTTTCTTTCCTTACATTTCTGTCCTTTTTTCCCCTCGGCCAGCTGACTCTCCCCACTCCCCTCCCTTCCCTTCTTACTTCTCTCACTTCCCTTCACTCCATGACCCTGCCTTCCTCTACCACCTTCCCCTCACTTTTCCCTCCTTCCCTCGCTCCTTCACATCCCCAGCATCCCCTCATCCTCTTTCTTATTTCATCTGTCTCTCTCATTCTCTTATTTTTATTTCATTCGCTTTCTCTCCTTTCTGGAAAATCTAACGCCTATTTTTCTCTTTTCTTTATCTTTTTTTCTATTTTCATTTCCTTTGGTTATTTATCTCTCTTATATTTCCAGCATCTTCACTTATCTCTCCCTTTAATCTGCCTCACAGCCTTACCAATCCAGCATCCTTTCCTCTCTTCATCTCTCGTAATCTCTCAATCGTATATTTCGGTTTGGTTAATTCTTTCTTCATGAAATAAGAGAAAGATTTGTTGTATGTTTTCCTTTAGTGTATAGTCCTCGCCTTCTTCCTCATATTTCTCAAGGATTCATTCGTCTATCTTCTCTCCTTTAGGCCTTATGCTCCCTTATCCTCTCCTTCTTTGCTCTTTCAAGACCCTTAACAGTCCTTCAAGTCCCTAACATCGTCGTCTTCATGGGGCCATTTTCTGAGACATCTCTATCCTACTCCTCCGGTACTTCAAAAGGCTCTACTTGAAGTTACGATGTTTTTTCAGAGTGTTATTAGAGTTTAAGTGACATATTAACAACACTTCTACATTACTAACTGGAGAAAAACACTATTGAGAAAGCGGCTAATCATCTCTGTGGCCTCTCAAAATAGTCGTGGTGAGAGAGTAAAACGTTTCAAATTGCTGGCTAAATCTCCTATGCCACTATGCCCGTCTCGTCCCTCTCACCCTTGTCGCCTCGAGTTATCCCGTCACCTCTGCCATTCCCACTCTCACAAGGGGTCACAGAGGTGCATTGTGCTGCATGAACCCCGTGTACACCAGATCTCTTTGTGAAGGATTGAGGGAGTGGTTGTTCTAGAGAGGCTAAGGTAATAGGAGGGAAGGTAGTGATGGTGTAACGGGTGGTGGTGGTAGTGTGGTGCTGCGTGGTGTGGTGTTGGTGGGAGAAAGGGAGATTAAGGGAGTAAGGTAAGAGGAGGGAAATAGTGATGGTGCTATGTGTGGTGGAGTGTGAGAAAGGGAGATTAGTACTGGTTTTGTGTGTACTAGACTGCACTGCCTACCTGCCTGCCTAACCTCACCTCACCTCACCTAAACTAACCCAACTTGCTCCATCACCTACTCATTTAAACCACCCTATTTACTTGAAACTTAACCCCTTCAGTACCAGAACACCTTTTCATATTCAATCTGCTTACAATTTGGTGATTTAGAACAGCTTCAGAAACATACGTGGAGATTAGAATATTGAAAACTGCCTATTAATCTCGTGACCTCCATAGACCTTCCTAATCTAAGTAAAATCATCTGATAACACTCAAACTCAAGGTAGAAAATGCGTCCCAGTAGTGAAGGGGTTAAAACTGAAAACTTACTCTCGTGAATGTGAATAAATGGACGTAATTTTGTACAGGCTGTGTGTGGACTGGACTAGACTTCACTGCCTGCCTGTCTGCCTGTTTGTCTGTCTGTCTATCTATCTGTCTGTCTGCTTGTCTTTCTGTCTGCCTGCCCGCCTCGTCCTGGTGATGAGTGGGTGGTCTTGGGCTGCACGTCTTGCTCCCCTCGTGATCCGTTAATTAATCTTACCTGTAATTACTGTCAGCTCCACCTGCTTCATCACCTGTGCGAGAGCCAGCCAGCCCCTGATGCCTTGTTGTTGTTGTTGTTGGTGGTGGTGGTGGTGGCGGTGGTGCTAGTGTTGGTGGAGGTGTTGGTGATGGTGGTATTATCATTATTATTGTTATTATTTTTTATTGCTACTACTAGTACTAATTCTTCTTCTTCTTCTTCTTCTTCTTCTTCTTCTTCTTCTTCTTCTTCTTCTTCTTCTTCTTCTTCTTCTTCTTCTTCTTCTTCTTCTTCTTCTACTACTACTACTACTACTACTACTACTATCATCATTCTCGTACGTTGCTGTTATTGTTGTTATTGTTGTTGTTGTTGTTGTTTCACTCCGGCAAAGTGACAGTGCAATCGTTGCCATTCGGTAGAAAAATCGCAATACTCTTTCTCCCCTCGCCCTCGTATCTCATTCTTCCCCTTCTCCTTCTCTCCCTCTTCCTCTCCTCTCTCTCTCTCCCTCTCTCTCCCTCTCCCATTCCGTCTTGTCTCTTCCGCTCCCTGTCTGTCTCTCTCTCTTTCTGCACCCTCCTCTTCCCTTTTATTCCCCTTTCCTTTTAAATTACCCTCTGCCATAGCTCTTTTCCTTCTCCTCCCTTTCCTTCTCCCTCTCCCTCCCCTCTGCTCCCCTCTCCCTCCTTTCCTTTCCGTCTCTCCCTCTTCTTTCCATCAATGTCTGTCCCCCGTGATCTCTCCCCTTGATGTCTCCTTCCTCTCTCTCTCTCTCTCTCTCTCTCTCTCTCTCTCTCTCTCTCTCTCTCTCTCTCTCTCTCTCTCTCTCTCTCTCTCAGCAAGAAGAATCGTCTGCATAATATATTTTATGCAAATGATTCGTAATTTTTTTCATTCTCATCCACTTTTACCTCTTCTGCCTCCTCCTCCTCCTCCTCCTCCTCCTCCTCCTCCTCCTCCTCCTCCTCCTCCTCCTCCTCCTCCTCCTCCTCATACTCCTCCTCCTTCACTTCCTCCTCCTCCCGGTCAACAATATTACACGCTTCAGGGATTTGTTTTAATTTAGGGAATATCCTTGCCGGCAATTCCTTCCTTCCTCCTCCTCCTCTTACTCCTCCTACTCCTCCTCCTCCTCCTCCTCCTCCTCCTCTTGTCTCTGGCCTGAAGTTGGAGATTTAAATGTGAGACTCAGAAGGGAGGTTAGGAATGTATTGGGATAAAGGAATAGGGTAAAGGAACACAGGAAATGAATAGAATAAATAAAGCAATGAGAGGCTGAGGAAGGAGGTAAAGGAAGGAAGTAGGTAAAGGAACACAAGGGTAAAGGAACACAAGGATAGAGAAACACAAAGGTAAAGGAACACAAGGATAGAGAAACACAAGGATAGAGAAACACAAGGGTAAATGAACACGGAGGTAAAGGAACACGGAGGTAAAGGAACACAGAGGTAAAGGAACGTAATTTTGGACAAGATAATTCCTCCAGATTATTGTTGGCCTTGATTTTATTTTAACACCACCAGTCACGGAAGAGTTTTTTGGGTGTTGCTCTTTCCTTTCCCTTCCCTTCCCTTCTCTTCTCTTCCTTCCCTTCTCTTCTCTTCTCTTCTCTTCTCTTCTCTTCTCTTCTCTTCCCTTCCTTTCCCTTAATTTAATCTTGTTCTTCATTTTCTCTTCCTTCTCTACTTAGTCTTGTTCTTTATTTTCTCATCCTTTCTTGATTCTTTTCATCTTATTTTTTCTTCCATTCTTTTTCTCTTTCTTTTCTTCGTTTTTATCTTTCTCTCCCCTTCTCCTCTTTTCTCAGTCTCTTTTCAATTCCTTTCATTTTATCTTATTTTCCTTCCCAAATTACTCCCTTTCTTTGCCTACTTCCTTCGTTTTCTTGCACTTACTTTCCCTCCATTTTACTTTCCTCTTCTTTTCGTTTCCCTTCATTTCATTCCCCCTTTCCTTTCCTTCCCAAAGCTTTAAGGAACTCAAGGTCCGTCACTGTTTGGACATCCTTTGCATTCTTTTGTGTGTTAACCTTCGTCTTCCTTCGCCTCAATAAAAAGAAAGCATCACTGAGCTGGAACAAAGGCAACACATTTATTTTGGCTCCTTCCGCTGCTCTAAACAGACATTTATTGGTTCCGCGCGTCTCTCTGTGTTACTCGCGCCTCGCACTGTCACACTCCAGCCATGAGAACCCCGCCTGCCTGTCCCGTCTGTCCGTCACTTTGATGTCCACGTCCAGACAGATTAATATTCACAGCTCAGTGCTTCTCCTCTTCCTCCCGACGTCTCTCCTTTCATAGGCCCATATGTGTGTGTGTGTGTGTGTGTGTGTGTGTGATCAGTAACGCTCGAAGTCTTCTCTCTCTCTCTCTCTCTCTCTCTCTCTCTCTCTCTCTCTCTCTCTCTCTCTCTCTCACTAAAACTGCAGGAAAAAAATTAATTGCATGAAAAAAAGCTTCGTATTAATAGACTCTTTTGAAATCAGTGAAGATGTGACGCAGAAATGTTTAAGAAATAGTGTGTGTGTGTGTGTGTGTGTGTGTGTGTGTGTGTGTGTGTGTGTGTGTGTGTGTGTGTGTGTGTGTGTGTGTGTGTGTGATATCCTCCTCTTAGGCTTAACCCTCCCTGTGTACTCACTCTCTTTCACTCAGCCTCTTTCCACGCGGACGCTCAGTGGATCCGCCGCGGAGATTAGGGATTAGCGAAGTGGTGTCAGCCTCACGCAAGGATTTATTTCCCAAGCCAGACCGGCGCCGGGTGAGGGAGGCGCTGCGGGGCGTGTGAATATATTACAAGTGATTGCCGCCCGCCCCTCCCTCGGCCCTCCCTCGCCGCTGTTGCTGCCGCGGGGACTAGCTCGCCCTCACGTCAGGTTTCAATAATATCGGGCGGGACTCTCTCTCTCTCTCTCTCTCTCTCTCTCTCTCTCTCTCTCTCTCTCTCTCTCTCTCTCTCTCTCTCTCTCTCTCTCTCTCTCTCTGTGTGTGTGTGTGTGTGTGTGTGTGTGTGTGTGTCGCCACGGGAATGTCGTGTTTCGCTTCATCTTTTATCGCCTCCGCTTTTGGTGCGAGTTGAAAGTTTTTAGGGAAATAATTCACTAATGATGCCAGGACTTGCTCAAGGCTGGTGGCGCTCCTCGGCTCGCGTCGCGCTGATGTGTGGGAGCTGAAATATTATGAAGGCATCTCAACTTTCTAGCCTGGAGATGTGATAAAGTAAAAATACAAGAGAGAGAGAGAGAGAGAGAGAGAGACAGAGAGAATGTGTGAACTTACTATCTTCTTCCCTTCGATTCTTGTCCTGGTGATACGAAAAAGATTAAAAACACGAAGGAATCTGTAATGTTCTAGCCAGGAAATATGATGAAGTAAATGCAGAAATGGTACATAGACAAAACAAGAGAGAGAGAGAGAGAGAGAGAGAGAGAGAGAGAGAGAGAGAGAGAGAGAATGAAAGTGATAGAGAAACGCAGAGAAATTAAGCTTGAATATAAAAATAAAGGAAAAAAAAAACTCCCAGGACACAGAAATGTTAGCCCGTGCAAAAATAGCAAACATGGCAAGCGTTGAACGTCGTCTGCGGCGCCTGGCATTCTGTACAGCCTTCACGAGCCAGCACAATGGGCGAGCCTCTTCCATAATGGGGCCGGGCCGGGCATCTACCCTAGCAGGCCTGTAATGGAAGGGGAGGCTGGAGTGCTGACTTGTTCCTCTGACGGGATGAGGCGGGCTGGCGCGGGGCGGAGCTGGGTTATGTTCGGGTAACAATGATGGGAGTGAAAGTTCCGTGAGTTTACCAGCGGCAGTGTTCATAGGAGGTAGGAGGCAGGAGGCAGGAGGGGACAGAGACCGGAGTGAGAATAAAGAATAAATGTTTAGGGATTTTTAGAGTGTGGAAAAAGAGGTACTAAGTCAGTGAAGGAGGAGGAGGAGGAAGAGGAGGAGCAGTGTGGATAACGGGAGGGAAGGGACGATCATAACAAAGGAGAGGAGAGGAGAGGAGAGGAGAGGTGAGGTGTACGTAATGAAGATGGGAAATGTGTTTGGTATTATGAAAAGAAAACGAGATGATGGCGAGAGGGAAAGACAGAGAGGAAGGGAGATAAAGAGGTAGGATGCGAGAGGTACCTACATACAATGATTATGAGTGGAGGGAGAGAGAGAGAGAGAGAGAGAGAGAGAGAGAGAGAGAGAAACCAATAATATTTTACAACAGAAGACTAACACGATTAAGGACAAAGGAGATGATAGAGAAAGCACACACACACACACACACACACACACACACACACACACACACACACACACACACACACACACACACGTCAGCTGCCATTCTCTAGGCCTGTCTTCTCCCATCCCCCCTCTCTCTCTCTCTCTCTCTCTCTCTCTCTCTCTCTCTCTCTCTCACAGTGCCATTAATACCTCGTGTCACCTTCAAGAAAAGAGAGAGAGAGAGAGAGAGAGAGAGACTAAAACCTTGAACAAAGTAAATGAAAATAGAAAAATAACGAAAACATAGAAATAAGGAAGAGAAGACAAAGGACGAAGGAAGAAAGAAGAAGAAACCAGGAAAGAAAGCAGAGAACCATTATTTTTACCTTCCCTTCCCTCCCTCCTCCCTCCTACCTCCCTCCCTCCTCCCTCCCCCCTCCTACCTCCTCCCAAGACCACTACGTAACCAATACCACCTCCTCCACATATAAGAAAAAAATAAAGAATAGAAAACTCTACCCAAAAAAATAAAGGAAAATTCATGCATATATGTATTCTCTCTCTCTCTCTCTCTCTCTCTCTCTCTCTCTCTCTCTCTCTCTCTCTCTCTCTCTCTCTCTCTCTCTCTCTCTCTCTCTCTCTCTCTCTCTCTCTTACGTGTGTGTCCTCAAGAGTCCTATAGCCATGCGTTCCTCCCACGTAATATATTTAGGACTGCTATATCCTTCCATACACACACACACACACACACACACACACACACACACACACACACACACACACACACACACACACACACACACACATACTTACATACATACATACACACGCTGCTGTTCCCTATTGTAATGTTATGAGGTGGTTCGTTGTTGTTGTCGTTGTTGTTATTGTTTTTTGTTGTTGTTGTTGTTGTTGTTGTTGTTGTTGTTGTTGTTGTTTCTATGGGGAGTGTTTTTTTTTTTTAGTTTCTTAGTTTGTGTATTTGTATTCTATTGTCATTGTTTTATTTGTCTCTGTATCTTTGTTCTGTGTGTTCTGTCTCTCTCTCATCCTTTCTTGCTGTCTACGTGAGGTTCTCTCTCTCTCTCTCTCTCTCTCTCTCTCTCTCTCTCTCTCTCTCTCTCTCTCTCTCTCTCTCTCTCTCTCTCTCTCTCTCTCTCTCTCTAAGCCTCCACGTTTATCCTCTCAGCGTAATAGTCTCCCTTTCTCTCCCTAATAGCCGTCTGAGGGTCCGCCCTGTAAGCTCTCGTCCCTTCCCCCTTGCTTATTGACACTGCCCATAGCCTGAATTAAAGCTGCCTTCTGCCCTGCTGTATTTATAAGAGGCGTTTATAATGCCAAAGAATATGTAGTGTGGCTCATGTTGGTTTAGTTAAGGTCTGGCTGGCTTCAGGTTAGTTTGGGTTACGTTAGGTTTGGTTAGGTTAGAATGAGTTATGTTTTCTTAGTTTTTTTTGCTCGTCTCGTCTCGTCTCGTCTCTCTCTCTCTCTCTCTCTCTCTCTCTCTCTCTCTCTCTCTCTCTCTCTCTCTCTCTCTCTCTCTCTCTCTTACGCATTTCTACCGCCGGAGTTGCTGCCAAATGCCGAAATAATATAAGGGTCTGGAGGAAGAGGAGTAAAGGTCGCCTCCTCCTGGTGTCAGTTTCCGTTTCTGGCGAGGCTGTGGCGCCGAGGTTTTGACTCAGTGAAAACCAGAATTAACAACATTTTTTCCAGTTTTTTTTCTCCTTTTTTTTCTACTTATTTCTCCTTTTCTTTCTTTATTCTTTTCACTCCTAAGTTTCGAGTTAATGAAAAGGTGAATCAGGTGATATTTTTCCGTTTTGACTCAAGTGAAAAGGTGGATTATATGATTTTCTTTTTCGTTTTTCCCTTTTTGTTGTTGATTTCACTCGCTCTCTTTTTCTCCCGCTTATGAATGAATGCACGGAGGGAAGGAAGAACGGAGGTAGCTTGGTA
This sequence comes from Portunus trituberculatus, assembly GCF_017591435.1. Classification (NCBI taxonomy): domain Eukaryota; kingdom Metazoa; phylum Arthropoda; class Malacostraca; order Decapoda; family Portunidae; genus Portunus; species Portunus trituberculatus. The sequence goes on along the minus strand of NC_059272.1, from coordinate 15,811,189 downwards.
GTTGTGGCTTCATTATGAGTCATTGTACGGCGTGGGAGTATTGTGTACGTGTGGGGGGGGGAGGGGAGGGAAAAGGAGGTGTGTGTGTGTGTGTGTGTGTGTGTGTGTGTGTGTGTGTGTGTGTGTGTGGTGACTTGCAGTGAGGGTAGGTAACTAAAGTAGATGCCAGTTGGTAAACACACACACACACACACACACACACACACAGCTGTTCTTTCCCTGGGCTGACGTCATCTACTTACCTATAAGAGAGAGAGAGAGAGAGAGAGAGAGAGAGAGAGAGAGAGAGAGAGAGATTAAATAACAGAACAAGAGCTTAAAGAAAAGATAAACACATAAGAAAATTGAGAACACCAATATCCAAAGAGAGGGAGAGAAAGAGAGAGAGAGAGAGAGAGAGAGAGAGAGAGAGAGAGGAGGAGACAATAACGGCTTGCTGATATTTATGACAACATTAATCAGTACCGTTATGTTATTTTCTCCCCCCAAAAGTGCTGAAGTATGAGGAGATGCGCTGCTGTCTGCCTCTCTCTCTCTCTCTCTCTCTCTCTCTCTCTCTCTCTCTCTCTCTCTCTCTCTCTCTCTCTCTTCCTTCTTCAATAGTGTTCCTAATAAAAGGTTGCCAAGCATTTAATTCCCAGATAGTGATGATTGATTTTGATTAAGTCTTGTGATATATGGAAGATTGATGTTATAAATTGTGTATTATTAATAGTAAGTAGTAGTAGTAGTAGTAGTAGTAGTAGTAGTAGTAGTAGTAGTAGTAGTAGTAGAATTAGTAGTGGTAGTAGTAGTAGTAGTAGTAGTAGTAGTAGTAGTAGTAGTAGTAGTAGTAGTAGTAGTAGTAGTAGTAGAAGTGGCAGTGGCAGTAGTAGTAGTAGTAGTAGTAGTAGTAGTAGTAGTAGTAGTAGTAGTAGTAGTAGTGCAAGAAGAGTAACAAAAAAAACAATAACAACATTTCTAATCTGCCTCTGCCTTTCTTGGTGTCTTTCTTTCTCTTCCCTTCTTTGGTCCTTTACGCTGGAGAGGAGAGAAGGAGGGAGGGAGAGGAGGAGGGAAGAGGCAAGGGAGGAGAGGGAGGAGAGAGAGAGGGAGAAGGAGTGCTTGGAGGAGGAGGAAAAATAGAGACTTAAAGGGAAGGAAAGAGGCGAGTCTAATTAGAGGGAAGTTATTATTTTTCGGTGGTAACTCCTTTGGCCTTCCCTTCCACCACCACCACCACCACTAATTTTCCTCCTCCTCCTCCTCCTCCTCCTCCTCCTCCTCCTCCTCCTACTTCTCCTCCTCCTCCTCCTCCTCCTCCTCCTCCTCCTCCTCCTCCTCCTTCTCCTCCTTCTCCTCCTTCTACTTCAACCAACGTTTACAATCATCATAACTCCTCAGAACTCTCTCTCTCTCTCTCTCTCTCTCTCTCTCTCTCTCTCTCCCTCTCTGACTCAACATCCCCTCATCCCATCTCACAATTACCCTCTTTTTACCCTTTATTCCTAACGCCCACACCTACTCTGACCTTCCCTTCACCCCCCTCTCTGCCCCACCACACCCTCTCGCACTCCCTCATCCCCCCCTTCACCCTTCTTCACCCCTCACCCCTTCAGCTCTCTCCCAGTAAACCATCTCGGGTGCCCGCGGGTCTCATTAAGCAGTGTTTTAGTGGTCAAGTGCTGTCGCGGCCCATACATACAGACCTACTTGAGAGTGTTATGGGCGCTAGAGTTCCCACGCCTCGCCCTCTGGTGTTGCTTTGAGCGTTAAGGTGGATAGGGAAGGAGGGAAGGAGGCGACTCTGTATTTAGGTCAGTGAGTGGAAAGGAGTAGCAGAAGGTATTGAAGGAAGAGTATGTAGGTGTGGAAGTGTGTAGGAGGAATGGCTGTAGGTGTGTGTGTGTGTGTGTGTGTGTGTGTGTGTGTGTGTGTGTGTGTGTGTGTGTGTGTGTGTGTGTGTGTGTGAGGTTTCGTAAGTATCAGAGAGAAGCTGCTTAAAAATATGATTAGAAAAAAAAAAAAGAGGGACATTTCTTAACTCCCGTCAGTTCATCTCCTCTTGAACCTTCTCCCGCTTCAAACTTGCTGAAGTAGAAGGAGAAGGAGGAGGAAAAGGAGGAGAACGAGGAGGAGTAAGTTCAATCATTAGTCTTCACCCTCCTCCTCCTCCTCCTCCTCCTCCTCCTCCTCCTACTTCTCCTCCCCCTCCCCAAGACATTTTGTTGGTTCAAAACTGACCAACTTGAAGGGGATAACTTGACGTGGTTGTTGATAGAGAGAGAGAGAGAGAGAGAGAGAGAGAGAGAGAGAGAGAGAGAGAGAGAGAGAGAGAGAGAGAGAGAGAGAGAGAGAGAGAGCAAAGGAGATAATAAGCGAGGGAAATTATTTGCAAGGGAAAGAAAAATAAGCGATCCTGTAGAGAGAGAGAGAGAGAGAGAGAGAGAGAGAGAGAGAGAGAGAGAGAGATGGAAAAGAATGGAGCAAGAGGAAGGAAGGAAGAGGACGAGAAAAGAAGGAAGGAAGGAATGAATGAAAAAAAGGAAAAACAGTAGATGAGGAAGGAAGAAGAAGGAGGAGGAAGAAGAAGGAAGAAACTATAAGAAGAAGGAAACGCAGTAAAAGAGGAAGGAAAGGAGGAGGAGGAGGAGAAATAGCAGTAAAAGAAAGTGAAGGAGGAAGGAAGGCATGAAGAGGAGGAGGTGGAGGAGAAGGAGGAAGG
>NC_059272.1:15790985-15800985 GCF_017591435.1 Portunus trituberculatus | reverse complement strand
GGAAGAAAAAGAGGAGGAGGAGGAAGAGGAGGGAAATCTGACAGTGAATGATGGAGCGCTTCCCTTCTTCACTCGTCATAATAATCAATGCACAGAAGGAAAATCAGTCATACACACACACACACACACACACACACACACACACACACACACACACACACACACACACACACACACACACACACGGAGTTTGCCGCCCATCCCTCCCGTCTCTCATCCTTTTAGCACCGTGAACTGACTGACTGACTGACTGACTGGCACGGACACACACAAACACAGGGACTGGCTTAACTCTTTCCCCGCTGCAAGCTATCACTATAAAATCATGACAACACTCCTGAAAATCCTTGTCCTCTCCATTAGCGTGGGTTAAAAATAGAAGTTACTTGTTTAAATGTCTGAATGTGACACTCGTATTCAGAATCACTTTGTTCTCTCACCACGACTATATTTCCGAGGTCACAGAGATGATTAGCCGTGTTTTTAAGACAATTTCTCCTGTTAATCATATAGAAAACTCGTTATTTTGTCGCTAGAACTATAAAACTACACTTAGATTCCCCAGTATCTTCAACTAGAACTTTTTAACTTCTTCAGTACTGAGACACATTTTTACCTTGAGTTTTGTGTACGTTTAGACCATTCTATTTACATTATGAATGGTCTATGGAGGTCAGAAGATTAATGGTCAGAGTCCTCACTATTCTAATCCCTACATAAGTTTCTGAAACTGTATAGAATCACCAAATAGTAAGAATAATTAATATGGAAACGCATTTTGGTACTGAAGGGGTTAATTAGAAGTCTTGCCATCCATCACCAGAATCATGAAAATACCCTTAAAACACGAGTATCTTTAACTGGAGCCTTTTAGAAACCAGGGATGGTAAGAATAGTAAGAATAATGAATATGGAAACGTGTCATGGTACTGAAGGGGTTAAATGTAATAGAGGTGCTGAAGGGAAGTGTTTCAGAGTATGACACAAAGAAAGAGAGGAATAGGATACAGAAGGGAACAGTAGTGAATCAGGATGCTTGGTTAGGAAAGGCTGGGTGTAAGGGGAAAGGGAGGAAGAGGAAGGAAGGAAGGTGGTGGTGATATGTACGAGTATTAGCCGTGGTTGGGTTGGCGAGGCAGGTAATGTGGTTAATATAATGGCTATGTAGGTGTGTCTGTTTCCTGTGCTGGTACTTGTTGTGGAGTTGCCTGTGTTGTGAGGCTGTGAAGGCAGTGTGTTGTGAAGCTCAGGGTATGAAAACTTGTTCAAAATGGTAAATAAATTATAGACTACATAAGACACCAAAACCCTAAAACACCCTTTGAAAACCGCAATAGCATTTAGAATTCATTGAAAATATAACGAAAGTAAGGCACCATAAACTTCCATTAGAACCTTGAAAACCCCAATAAATTCAGACTATACCCGAAACAAGACTTTGAAATGGAGAAGAATACATAAGACACCAAACATCGACGGAAACACCCTTGAAAACCCCAATAACTTTAGACCACACACAAAATAAGACGTTGAAAGGCAGAAGAACACGAATTTTAGAGAAAGAAAGTGAAATTAAGCCCACTACACGAGTCCAGACAACCACCAGCCAGCCAGCCAGCAAGCCACTCCTATAGGTGTAGTACAGACAGACACGGGACACTGGGCGGGAGGGAGGAAAGGAGGGAAGGGGAGGAGCGTGTGGCGGCTAATAGCACAGCGTCAAGCTTCACGGAGCATAAGGGAAGTGATGCATAACAAGTGTATACCGGTACAGTTTAGCGCCGCACCATGCCTTTCCTGACCACCACCACCACCACCATCATCACCACCAGTAACAGAAGGAGAGATAAAAAGAAATAAAGAGAAATAACTAATACTATAAGAGCTACTATAAACTATACTTTTCCAACCACAGAGAGAGAGAGAGAGAGAGAGACTGATGAGGGAGGAGGGAGAGAACGATAGGCGGATATTAGGGGAGGAGTTCAAAATTTAGTAGTGGAGGGGTGGAGGAAAGGAAGAAGGGGAGTGGAGGGGGAAAGGGAGACAGGGGAGAGAAGGCATGTACATAATGGGAGAGAGAAGGAAGGGTGACAGTATGGAAGAAAGAGGTGAAAGGTGAAAGACGGAGAGAAGCAAGGGAGGAGTTACTGGTGGTAGTGAAGGAGAGAGAGAGAGAGAGAGAGAGAGAGAGAGAGAGAGAGAGAGAGAGAGAGAGAGAGAGAGAGGAGGAGTAAGAGAAGAGAGGAAAGAAAAAGATCAAAGAAACACAAGTACAGTACATGAGTTTCATTATTCTTGGATGTTGTGAGAGAGAGAGAGAGAGAGAGAGAGAGAGAGAGAGAGAGAGAGAGAAAGAGAGAGAGCAAATCAGGTCAGGAGATTAATAAACAAAAAAAAATTGAGGGAGCAAAAATATGTACATAAACCAACCTCACACACACACACACACACACACACACACACACACACACACACACACACACACACACACACACACACACACACACACACACACACACACACACACACACATACCGGGAAGACTCAACCTACCCACCTATTTACTCGTTATTAATTATGGACACGTGTCATGTAATATTCAACAAAGGGGGTATTTATTCCTGCCTGCAAGACGCCGTGGCCAGCCAGCTTTGATGTGCTCGGCGGGGCTGCACACACAGGCGCAAGGAACGGCGTGTGTGTTTGCCTGCGAGCGCCGCCCTGCCCCTGGTGGCCAAAACACACACTACACAATAATGAGCTCTTCATCCTGGGAAATAAAAGAAAAAAGGAAAAGAGAGAAAGATGCTGAAGGGAAAAAAATGAATGTGAAAATTATTTTTTTTTAAGTTTTTGTCTCAAAAATATAAAAAGGAAAAAGTGGAAGTGATTTTTTTTTGTTTTTATATTTTTCTTTTCTTTTTCTTCTTCTTTCCTCTTTTCTTTTTTTCTTCTTTTTCTTCTTTTCTTCTTCTTCCTCCTCTTTTCTCTTTCTTCTTCTTCTTCTTCTTCTTCTTCTTCTTCTTCTTCTTCTTCTTCTTCTTCTTCTTCTTCTTCTTCTCCTCTTTTCTCTTTCTTTCTTATTCTTCTTCTTTTCTTCTTTTTCTTCTTCTTCTTCTTCTTCTTCTTCTTCTTCTTCTTCTTCTTCTTCTTCTTCTTCTTCTTCTTCTTCTTCTTCTTCTTCTTCTTCTTCTTCTTCTTCTTCTTCTTCTTCTTCTTCTTCTTCTTCTTCTTCTTCTTCCTCTTCATCATCTTCATCCTCCTCCTCCCTCTTCTTCTTCTTCCTCTACATCTTCTTTTCCTTCTTCTTCTTTTCTTCTTCTTTTCTTCTTCCTCCTCTTTTCTTCTTCTTCATCTTCATCTCTCTCTCTCTCTCTCTCTCTCTCTCTCTCTCTCTCTCTCTCTCTCTCTCTCTCTCTCTCTCTCTCTCTCTCTCTCTCTCTCTCTCTCTCTCTCTCTCTCTCTCTCTCTCTCTCTCTCTGTCACTCATTCTCCTCCTTTCCTCCTCTCCCTTCCCCTTGGATTCTCTGTTGTCATTTCCCTTCATTTCTTTAACATTTCCTCTTAACACAATTTATTTCATCCACCTTCCCAAGTCACTTCCTTTACTCCACTCATTATCTGCCACGCTCGCTCCATTTTCCTTCTAATTCCCCTCTTTTGTGTCACTAAATCGTTTCATTCCTTCCTTTGCTCGTAGGGTGCACTTCTGTATTTCAGGGGTTGGCTTTGAAATTATTATCTACCTAGATCTTCCTTGTTGAATTAGTGGTGGTGGTGGTTGTGGTGGTGGTACTAGTGGTGGTGGTGGTGGTAGTGGTTGTGATAGTAGTACATAGCAGCAGTCCTCTCTTTCTCTCTCTCTCTCTCTCTCTCTCTCTCTCTCTCTCTCTCTCTCTCTCTCTCTCTCTCTCTCTCTCTCTCTCTCTCCTAGTAGTAGTAGTAGTAGTAGTAGTAGTAGTAGTAGTAGTAGTAGTAGTAGTAGTAGTAGTTGTTGTAATAATCTCTCTCTCTCTCTCTCTCTCTCTCTCTCTCTCTCTCTCTCTCTCTCTCTCTCTCTCTCTCTCTCCTAGCTTTCTAATCTTAAAAACTAGGAGTTTTAAGTTAGTTTCCGCTTTCGATTTGAGCTCCAGAGAGAGAGAGAGAGAGAGACGTGGGGTAATTTTCGGTTATACTCGAGAACAAACATTGCTTCTTTTGATTTTTAATACTCATTTAACATTCTGATTCATCTCCTACTCGTCTCCACAGCTGTCCTTGAGTCTGTGTGTGTGTGTGTGTGTGTGTGTGTGTGTGTGTGTGTGTGTGTGTTTGTGTTTTTATTTTCTTTTGCCGTGTCTCTTTCCTTGCTTGTCGTTTCATATTCTTTCTTTCTCTCTCTCTCTCTCTCTCTCTCTCTCTCTCTCTCTCTCTCTCTCTCTCTCTCTCTCTCTCTCTCTCTCTCTCTCTCTCTCTCTCTCTCTCTCTCTCTCTCTCTCTCTCTCTCTCTCTGTTACGTGTGTGTGTGTGTGTGTGTGTGTGTGTGTGTGTGTGTGTGTGTGTGTGTGTGTGTGTGTGTGTGTGTGTGTGTGTGTGTGTGTGTGTGTGTGTGTGTGAGAGAGAGAGAGAGAGAGAGAGAGAGAGAGAGAGAGAGAGAAAAGTGGCAAGACTGAACAAACACACCTACTTCCTCCTTTTCCTCTTCGTCCTCCTCCTCCTCCTCCTCCTCCTCCTCCTCCTCCTCCTCCTTGGATGACATCGAAACAAGTACTTGAAGAATACTGATTTAAGCCAAGGAGGAGGAGGAGGAGGAGGAGGAGGAGGAGGAGGAGGAGGAAGAGAAAGAAGAAGAGGAAGAGGAGGAAGGGATAAAGGAGAAAACATAGAGTACAAAAAAAAAGCAATAAGGTAACAAGTATTTAAGAAAGTGACACAAGAAACTGAAAAAATGAAAAAAAAAGGAAGATAAAGGAGTGAAGGAGAAATTATAGAAGATGAAGGAAGGAATGAAGGCGATATGATAAGATGAACAGGAAGATAGAAGGGTTAAGACTGAGTGAGATAAACCCATATTCTAAAACGCTTCTGACTACACCGCCACTATTCTCAAACCGCACCTTTATACTTTGAAAAGGCTCTACTTGAAGCTACATTGATCTTTACACGTGCTTCTGTGATGCTAGTGAAAGATTAACAAGATTTCTGCACTGTTAACTGGCGAAACGCTCTTGGGAACCCGCCTAACGATATCTGTGGCCTTTGATAGACAGTCGTGGTGAAAGAACAAAGCGTTTCTGAATACGGACGGTAGAGGGAAGAAGGAGAGGAAAATCTGGAGGAACTTGTCGTGAGGGAAGAAAAAGATATGCAGTGAAGACAAGAGGGAAAATAAATGATGAAATAGTACTCGAGATTGACAAGAAAATATAATGTTAAGAGTGTTACCATCAGAGAGAGAGAGAGAGAGAGAGGGTGAAGGGTGGGGGGAGGCAAAAGAACGAGGGAAACTTTTCACAAACATTAACTTTGAAGCGTAAGAAAAGAACTGCGTAATATTTTTCCATCTTCTCCTCTTCTTCTTCTTCTCCTCCTCCTCCTCTTCTTCCTCCTTTGCTTTTCCTCCTTCTCTCCATTTTTCCTCTTAACATATTTGTCTTCCTTGTCCCCGTGTTTTCTGGCGTCATTTTCGTTTTCTCCTCCTCCTCCTCCTCCTCCTCCTCCTCCTCCTCCTCCTCCTCCCGTCTGTGAAATCCTGAGGGCACAATCTGTCGCTCCATTGGGATTTATTTATTGTGGTATGGTTAGAGAGAGAGAGAGAGAGAGAGAGAGAGAGAGAGAGAGAGAGAGAGAGAGAGAGAGATTTCCTTTGCTTGACTAGATTGATAGATTACAATTCTTTTCTCCCTCCTTCTCCTCCTCCTCCTCCTCCTCCTCCTCCTCCTCCTCCTCCTCCTCCTCCTCCTCCTCCTCCTCCTCCTTCTCCATCATCATCACCATAATTTTCTTCTCCACACAGTTTGTCTTTTTTTTTCCTCCTCTCATATTTTTTTCCTCATTTTCCTCTCCTATTCATTTTCCTCCTCTTCCGTTCCTTTCCCGATTACTGCCTCATTATTGATCGGCGTTCCTCCTCCTCCTCCTCCTCCTCCTCCTCCTCCTCCTCCTCCACCCTCCCACCCTGAGAAGAAGAGGAGGAGGAAGAAGACAATGAAATGTTGGAGAAAAAGCGAGAGAAAGAGAAAGAGAAGATGGAAAGGATTCGTTGGGGTATGAGAGGAACGAGAGTGAGTGCGAAGAGGAAGAGGAGGAGGAGGAGGAGGAGGAGGAAGAAGAGGAGGAGGAGAATGAAGAGGCTGGAGAAGGACAAGGGCAAAGGAAGACTCGGATAAAGCAAGGTGTCAGGAAATGTAAGGAAAAAAGAAAAAGAATGTGAAAATGGAAAGATAATGAGGAGCTGGAAAAGAAAGAAGAAAATTATGGAAGGTGTTTTTTTTGAGGGGAAAGAAGAAGAAGAGGAAGAAAAAGAAGAAGAAGAAGAAGAAGAAGAAAAGAAGAAGAAGAAGAAGAAGAAGAAGAAAGTAAGGCTTATGATAACGTTAAGGCCATGAGGAAAAATGAAATATAGAAGGGAAAAGTAGAAGAAGAGAAAAAATACAAGGTGAAGAAGAGACGATTGAAGAAATAAGAGAAAGAGGAGAAGAGAGAGAGAGAGAGAGAGAGAGAGAGAGAGAGAGAGAGAGAGAGAGAGAGGAGTATTTTCTCACACGTTCGATATTCTACTAACCCGATTCTTTTGTCTGGTCTCCGCGGGCGTTGTAGGAAGACTGATGCTCCTCCTCCTCCTCCTCCTCCTCCTCCTCCTCCTCCTCCTCCTCCTCCTCCTCCTCCTCCTCCTCCTCCTCCTCTTTATTTATTCTCATTCCGGGTGACAGGGTGTGAATCCACGATGGCACAATGCACCTTCCAACACCTTCAAACAACACCCTAAAATCATGTGTACTGTCACACTACTGCACCTACTCTCTCTCTCTCTCTCTCTCTCTCTCTCTCTCTCTCTCTCTCTCTCTCTCTCTCTCTCTCTCTCTCTCTCTCTCTCTCTCTCTCTCTCTCTCATACCATACACGCATAATCCTTCTTTCTTTTTCTCCCCTCCACATCTTATTCTCCTCTTCCTCCCTTTCCTCCCACCCTTCATTCCTCCTCCTCCTTTTCCTCCTCCTCCTCCTCCTCCTCCTCCTCCTCCTCCTCCTCCTCCTCCTCCTCCTCCTCCACCCGCCCTTCCGTCCTTCCCCCCCATGAGTAAACACTTATCGCTTCCTGTGTGAAAGTGTTTGTGTGTATGTGTGTGTGTGTGTGTGTGTGTGTGTGTTGTGTGTGTGTGTGTGTGTGTGTGTGTGTGTGTGTGTGTGTGTGTGTGTGTGTGTGTGTGTGTGTGTCTGTTAGTTGCGTCTATTTAGGAGGAAGGACAAAGATGGATAGCATGTGAAAGGTGTGAGAGAGAGAGAGAGAGAGAGAGAGAGAGAGAGAGAGAGAGAGAGATGATGTACACACTCTGATTCATGAGCGTCTGAAATTTGCATCCTCCAGAGAGAGAGAGAGAGAGAGAGAGAGAGAGAGAGAGGGACTGTTGACACACCATTATATAGACAATACAACGCGGATGCCTTTGAAGCGCCCCAAGCAGAGGTGGTAAGTTCTCGCCTCTCTCTCTCTCTCTCTCTCTCTCTCTCTCTCTCTCTCTCTCTCTCTCTCTCTCTCTCTCTCTCTCTCTCTCTCTCTCTCTCTTTTTTTCTTGTTTCATCTCATCTTATTCACCATCACTGTGTTCGTTTCTCATCTCTTTATTCTCAGTTTCACTTCGTATTTCTTCTTATTCATAACATTTCTTTCATCACTAATGTTCTTCTCACTCACTCACTTCTTTTCTCTTTCATCCTATTCACTACCATTCTTGTTTTTTCTTCTTTTCGTTCTTTCTTTCTTTCTATAATATCATTCCTTACTCTCACTCGCTCCCTCCTTCTTCCTCCTCTCCCATTATGTCATCCTTCCTTCCTTCCTCCTCCTCCTCCTCCTCCTGGTCCTCCTCCTCCTCCTCCTCCTCCTCCTCCAATCCTTCATCTTCTTTCGTCTCTTGCCTCCAGCCCCCTCAATAGTTACGTAACTTATCCAACCGTGCCCCTCCCACTCTCTCTCTCTCTCTCTCTCTCTCTCTCTCTCTCTCTCATCAAAGGTACGTGGCTCCCTTTCTCTCTCTTCTGCTGGCTGCGTCCCTCACTGGCTTGTCCTTCCCTCGTATGTCGCTTCCCAATTTTGCCTCATGTCTGGAAATAATAGTAATCAAAGCGAGGGAAGAAAAGAGACGATAAAGAATGAATGAGTGAAGGGAGGAGGAGGAGGAGGAAGAGGAGGAGGAGGAGAAGGAGGAGGAGGAAGAGGAGGAGAAGGAGGAGGATAAAATGAATGACTGTGTGTGTTTGTGCATTCGTGTGTGTGTGTGTGTGTGTGTGTGTGTGTGTGTGTGTGTGTGAGAGAGAGAGAGAGAGAGAGAGAGAGAGAGAGAGAGAGAGAGAGAGAGAGAGAGAGAGACCAACAGGTAGACCAACAGACAAACAGACAGCCAGACAAGGAAAAACAAGGTAAACAAAGATAGCATGAAAAAAAAAAAAAATAGAGACAGAAACCAAAAAAAAAAGAAAAAGAAAGATAAAAAAATGAACAAGAAAGAAAAAAATGAGAAAAAAAACGACGAAAAAAAAAGGAAAAAGAGCAAAAAACAAGAAAGAAATCAAAATCACAAGCGGAAGAAAGAGAAAAGGAGAAAAAGAGAAAAAGAGAGAAAGAGAGAAAGAGAGAAAATAAAGATAAAATAGACACCAAAACACAAGAGAAGCTACACAACAACTACAAAGAAAACGAATAGCAGTAATTACAAAGAAAAACGATTCAACAATAATTAAACGTGCTATTTTTACTCGAGTTTTTGTGAAGTCATGAAAGTCGGCAGTGAAGGAGAGGAGGTGCTAACTAACGAGGAGGAGGAGGAGGAGGAGGAGGAGGAGGAGGAGGAGGAGGAGGAGGAGGAGGAGGAGGAGGAGGAGGAGTCAGGGTAAGAAAAGACCTATGAATTAACGAGAGAGAGAGAGAGAGAGAGAGAGAGAGAGAGAGAGAGAGAGAGAGAGAGAGAAAGTCCAAAAAGCCAGAAAATTAAATAAGGTAACAAGAAAAATGGAGCAGGATGCAGAAAATTAGATTGTTAATGGAGAAAACTGGAACTAGAAAGGAAACGAAAGAAGGAAAAGAACAAAGATAGAAAAATGAAGGACAGAAGGACGAGGTAACGAGCTGAAGTGACGAGGAGGAGGAGGAGGAGGAGGAGGAGGAGAAAGAAGAAGAAGGAGGAGAAGAAGAAGAAGAAGAAGAAGAAGAAGAAGAAGAAGAAGAAGATTGAGATGTATCAGAAGAAAAAAAAAAGAAAGAAAGAAAGAAATTGATGACAAGAAATACATGAAGATGAGCTTTAGGGAAAAAAAAAAGAAAAGAGAGAGAAAATAAGTAGAAGAAAAGACTATGATATTTTTTACCTTTATAGATCCAATTATTTGTTATATTATGTCGTTAGTCATTCATTTAGATGGTCAATTGACAGACAGTTAGCTAGTATAGTTAGGTTGTGTTGGGTTATTAATCATTTCTTTGCTTAGTTACTTACTTACAAGACTAAGTATATAATTGGTGATTTTTTTTTTATACCATGTGGGCTTTTCACGGGAATTTCTGAGCTAAAGGGGACACTTTTTTGTGGCACCTCCTATCTCAAACCCACCCACTAGGAAACCGTTGCCCCGAGTAAGGAAACCCAACCTACACTCGGACCGTGGACAGGATTCGAACCCGTGCGCTTGGAGACCCCTCGGACCCCAAAGCGCGCATGGTTCCACTGTACCACAATATCATGACTCGTGTCCATATTCATTCTGCTTACTATTTGGTGATTTTATACAGCTTCAGAAACTCA
>NC_059272.1:15763485-15785985 GCF_017591435.1 Portunus trituberculatus | reverse complement strand
TGTGTGTCAGTGTTTGAGGGTGAGGGAAGGGGGTGAGGAAGTGAGAACGTGGGAAGTGTATTTGTTTTGGTGTTCAAGTGCTTTATATCGTCTTGTTATGGGCTGAGATGGTTGTGATAGTAACAGAAGTAATGTCTATTACAGAAATAATAAGAATGATAGCTACTATTACTACCATTACTACTACTATTACTGCTACTACTACTACCACCACCACTACCACTGCTACTACTACTGCACTGCTGCTGCTGCTGCTGCTGCTGCTGCTGCTGCTACCACTGCACCACCACCTGCACCACTGCACCACCACCACCACCACACTGCTGCACCACTGCTACACCACTGCAACCTGCTGCCACCACTGCTGCTGCTGCTGCTACTGCACCACTGCTGCTGCTGCTGCTGCTGCTGCTGCTGCTGCTGCTGCTACACCACCACTGCTAACTGCTACTACTACTACTAATAATAATAATAATAATAATAATAATAATAATAAAAATAATAATAATAATAATGCTACTACTACCACTAAAAGCGACCCATGAGTAGATATAAAAAGCGAAGTTTTCTTTCTCGTCTCGTAAAACGCAAAAGTTTTCTTGATGTAAAAGAAGTTCTCAGCTTTGAAAAGAAAAAAAAAAAGAAATGAGAAGAGCAACAACAACAACAAGGTACAAAAACAAAAAGAAAAGAAAAACACAAGAAAAACGCTAGGAAAAAAGAATAAAAGGGGTGAAGTTAAGAATAGAAAACGAAGAGAGTACAAAAGAAAACGTAGGTAAGGAAGAGGAGAAGGAGGAGGAGAAGGAGGAGGACACAGGTACACATGCAGGTGGCGTTGTCTCAGGTGTCGTCGAGAGGAAGGAGGCGCGAGTCACTATCAGTTTATTGATTAGAATTTTGTCTTTGATCTTGTGAGGGAAACCTGAACACAGTCTGATGCTCCTACACACACACACACACACACACACACACACACACACACACACACACACACACACACACACACACACACACACACACACACACACACACACACACACACACACACAGGGAGAGTTCACGCCCATGTTGGAAAAGCACGTAAAGCATAAAGTAAATATTGACATTTTTTTCTCCCTTTACCTTCGCATTTTCGTAGTCTGAAGTCTGGTCCCTCGTTCGCTGAGATACTTCTACTCTGGTCCCTCCTGCTCTGTAGTATTCGTAGTGTAGTTCCTGGTTGGCTGGTTGGTTGACTGGGTACTGGCTGGGGGCTTTGTGGGGCTGGCTGACTGACTGGCTGGCTGGCTGGTTGGGGACTGACTGGTTGCCTCGTCGTTGTGTTGTGTTGTGTTGTTTTTTTCCTTCAGTACCGCGTCAAAACAACATTAAAGTAGAAAAATCTCTTCTGACATTTCATTCATCCACTTTTCTTTTTCCATTTTTTACTTATAAAGAAAGATTAACAAAGTGTGTGGAAACTTAGAATATTTCAAAAAGCAAATACATTCATGATTACAAACATAAGGGTTTTTTTTATGCAAGAGAGGAAGACGGCCAAGGACAACAAAAAATAAAAAAGGCTCACTTGATTGCCAGTTTCCTTAAAGATCAACAGATAAGAATAGAAATCAACGGGTAAGAATGGAGCATTATGTTTTCAGTACTAGTGTAAGTCAGGTGTGGTTCGAAAGCAAGACTGAAGGAACTGAGTGAACCAATAGAACGAAGCTGCGACTCTCATCCTCTGTAAAACCAAACTTGAGGCATCCTTTAAACAAACAAGTGTCTCGCCAAAGTTTTTACATCCTCACGAAAGAGCGGAGCAATTTTTTTTTATTGGGGAAAGAAAGAAGCAAGAATATCCTGATAGTTTATCCCGTATTGCTCCTAAACAATTTTTTTCCTATAATTCCCTGTAACTTGTAGACTCATTCTTCGTACTAAGATCTTTTAAATGCCGCTTGCTAAAAGAAAGAAAAATCTAGCCATCTTTTCTTTATTTCCTTTTACAAACAAAAAAGTGTTCATACCTCGTTTACATATATAGACAATTTTCCTATAAGTTACTAAAACATTTTAAACATTACTTTTACTATTACTTCTTAGAAAGTTCTGTGGAGGCTAGGAAACTCGCAATTAACCATGTATTTCTAGTTTTTCGTATATCCCAGCAAACAAGTCCTTATGATCCTCAGAATGGCAACTAGAGACAAGCATGGAGGTGGAAAGCAGCGGAGAGAAGTAAAGTAGCTAGTCGTGGCGATATGAGCACCTTTACTTAATCTCATGCATATCAGCTCCCTTAGCCCGTCACTGTTATTACTCTTCTTGATGATGATGTCTGTGTGCACTTCTACTTCCCTCACTCTCTCTCACTCTCTTTCTCTCTGTCAACCACCTCCACCTCCTACTCTTTCTCATATCAGCTCTCTTAGATTGTCATTGTTGTAACTCTTGTTGATGATGATGTCTATTTGCATCTCTCTCTCCTTTACTCTCTCTCAGCCACCTCCACCTTCTACTCCTTCTCCTCTCCTTCAACTTGCTCCTGCTCTCTCGGGACAGAAAATGAGAAAAGGAGAGTATCACAGCATCTTTCCCCACGTGAGTCTGTTAATGGGCGTGTGAGCGTAGCGGCGCCTCGTAGCAATGCAGATGCCGCGTTGCTCAGCTCTCCAGCAAACCGGCCGGGCCAGCAATAAGGGATAATGTTGTGTTTTTATAGGACATTTGCCTCTTTTTAAAGGGCTTGCTTCTCTTTGTGTGTAATCCAATTGAGAGTGAAAAAGAGTGTGAGTGAGTCTGTTTCTTTTGTGTTTGTGTGTGTTTGTGCCTGTGTGTGTGTGTGTGTGTGTGTGTGTGTGTGTGTGTGTGTGTGTGTGTGTGTGTGTGTGTGTGTGTGTGTGTGTGTGTGTGTGTGTGTGTGTGTGTGTGTGTGTGTGTGTGTGTGTGTGTGTGTGTGTGTATATGTGGGTGTGTGTGTGTGTCGTCTTCTCCTTCCTCTCTTCTCCTCCTCCTCCTCCTCCTCCTCCTCCTCCTCCTCCTCCTCCTCCTCCTCCTCCTCCTCCTCCTCCTCCTCCTCCCTTCACTTCCTGGTCTTTCTCAGATCACCATTATTTCATGCAAAGTGTAAAAGAGGCTTTGTTTGAAGCCGAGTTCAGGTATCTTTTGTTTGCCTTCCTCACACCTGCCCTCCATACCTGTCCTCCTCCTCCTCCTCCTCCTCCTCCTCCTCCTCCTCCTCCTCCTCCTCCTCCTCCTCCTCCTCCTCCTGTCTTCTATCTGCTATTCTGTCGTTTTGTTAGAGTTAAAAAGTGCACCTCGTTACAGTCAGCCTCATTTCGGCCAAAAGTCTGATGCTGTTTTTTCTTCTTACTTTGTCTTCTTTTGTGTTCTTTCTCTTGTCCTCTTTTTCCTCCACCTCCTCCTCCTCCTCCTCCTCCTCCTCCTCCTCTTCCTCCTCCTCCTTTTTATCTTTGTCTTGCAGCATATTCCATTTCAACATGTCTTTCTTTCCTTGTCTTCTCACTCAAAAACTCCTTCACTTCTTTTTTCATACGTCTCTTTCACACCTTTCGTCCAAGTGTTCCTCCTCCTCCTCCTCCTCCTCCTCCTCCTCTTATAACTCCTTCACCACCTCCTCCTCCTCCTTTTCATTTGTTCTTCCCACATTATCCCTTGTATTACTCCGCTCTTCCCTTCTCTCGTATATTCCAAACACTCATTTTCCTTCTCTCCTTCTTATACTAACCACTATTTTCTCTCTTCACACCTCACCAGCACAGCCTTCCCTCCATTAACCACGTAACAACCTCCTCCAGACAGCACACTCATCTACACCTTCCTCCCACGACCAGGTCACCTCTTAACACTCTATTCTCTCGCCCTTCCTTCGTCCCCCTACCAGCATCTCGCCTCTCACTGTTGAATCGAGACAGGAAGCAGGAGAGGAGAAGTAGGTGGAGGATTAGAAGGAGGAGGAGGAGGAGGAGGAGGAGGAGGAGGAGGAGGAGGAGGAGGAAGCACTGTAATGAGGAGTATGCAAGAAGAAGAATCGTCATCATTAGTGCTTAATAAGAGGTTTGAGAATTTTAGTGTTGTTTAAGAGACATGGATATTTTCATTATCAAAGCTTGTTTTTTTTTTGTGGTTACTCGTTATTATCGCTGCTGTTATGTCGCCCGCACACGCACACACACACGCACTCAAGCACATGCACGCACTGACACGCAGACAGAAGGGCAGACAGGCAGAAGTGAGGCAGTTAAGTTCTAAAATACACACTCTCGCCCACACACACACACACACACACACACACACACACACACACACACACACACACACACACACACACACACACACACACACACACACACATCTTATTTTTTTCTCTTCTCTCTCACCCGCTGTTACTCGTTCCCCATCTCTTTTCTCTCCCTTTTTCCTCCCCTCTTTCTTCTTCTTGTTCTTGTTGTTATTATTGTTCTTCTTCTCCTTCTTTCTTCTCTCCTCTCTTCCCTCTCCCCACAGTCAATATTTTCCCCATTCCTCATCTTTATTTCATTCTCTCATTCCCTCTTCGCCCAACACTTCACACCGTGCTCTTTGCTTTCCCTCTCCTCCTCCTCCTCCTCCTCCTCTCCTCCTCCTCCTCCTCCTCCTCCTCCTCCTCCTCACAGAAGAGTAGGGAGGAGTCATGTAGGAAGCCTTAGGGTCTGTTCTTCCCTCCTTCCCTCCCTTCCTCTCCCTTCTCCTCTCAATCCTCCTCCTCCTCTCCCTTCTCTCCCTCCTTCTTTCCCTCCTTCCTCCACTCCCTCTTCCGGAGCAGCCTGAGGGTGGAGGAGCCTCGCGCGCCTGGTGTGAAAAGGCGATATAACAATCCCTCTCTCTCTCTCTCTCTCTCTCTCTCTCTCTCTCTCTCTCTCTCTCTCTCTCTCTCTCTCTCTCTCTCTCTCTCTCTCTCTCTCTCTCTCTCTCTCTCTCTCTCTCTCTCTCTCTCTCTCTCTCTCTCTCTCTCTCTCTCTCTCTCTCTCTATATTTCTCCCTATTTCTCCTCTCTCTCTAACTTTATCTCTTCCCCCTGTCCTCCTTCTCTTCCTCCTCCTCCTCTTCCTCATCCTCTTCTTCTTTCTCTTCCTCCTTATCACCTCCTTATCTTTCCCATCCTTTTCTTTCCTTTCTCCTTACTTCTCTCCTCCCTCTCTTCCAAGTTTATCTCTCCCCCTTGTCACCTTACTCCTTCACCACCACCACCACCACCTTTACCACCACCACCACCACCACCACCACCACCACCACCACCACCACCACCACCACCTTCCTCCTCTCATGATTTCACAATAGGAAAATAAGCTTCATGAACAAATTCCCCAAAATAACAATGGAATCGGCCCCGCAGCTCCTCAAGGCAGACTAGGGACCTTAAAAATGCGAGAAAATAATAGATATATTCTCGCCCCTCGCACCTTCGCACCCTCTTCCCCCACACACGTCACCCCCCCTCCCAAAAGCACCCCAAATAGTGTTCCTCTTATGGTGGTGGTGGTGGTGGAAGGTGACAATAGAGATAAACTTGGGTTGGAGAGAGAAAAGGGAGAGAAAGGGAGAGAGAAGGGAAGAAGTAAAGGATGGAAGCGATAGAATTAAGAAGAAGAGGAGGAGAAGGAAGAGGACGAGAAGATATTATGGGAGAAAGAGGAAAGCAGAGAAGGAGAAAGAGAGAGAGAAATGAAGGATAGAAAAGGTAGAGAGTGATAAGGAAGAAGAGAAGGGGGAGAAAGAGGAGAAGAACATATGATGGGAGAGAGAGAGAGAGAGAGAGAGAGAGAGAGAGAGAGAGAGAGAGAGAGAGAGAGGGGAGATATGAAGGATGGAAAAGGTAGGATGATAGGAAAGAAGAGGAGGAGGAAGAGGAATAGAAGAGAGACAAAAGGAGAGAAGCAAAAAGAGCTGGAAAAATGAAGGATGGAAGAAGTAGAGAGTGATAATGAAGAAGAGGAGGAGGAAGAGGAGGAGGAGGAGGAGGAAGAGGACGAGATATAGACTGAGGCGAAAGAGAAGTACGAAGAAAAAGTAAAGAAAGAGTGAGGAAAGGAAAGGAAAAATGGTGTATCCAGAGTGTGAGGCAGTGCAAGCCAGGTGTTTACTGCAGAAGCCTCCAGGTAAACTTAACTAATTAGTGGTCGAGTTAGTAGCGAGTCTTCGTGTGTTGCCAGGTGTGTTGGAGTGTTCGTTGTGTGTGTGTGTGTGTGTGTGTGTGTGTGTGTGTGTGTGTGTGTGTGTGTGTGTGTGTGTGTGTTCTCATTTTGCGTTTTTTTTTTTTTTTGCATTTCATTTGATTATTTGATTTAGTTTCGGTTTGTAGAAGTTTTTTTGTGTGTGTATTTATTCTCTTAATTTATTGTTATTTATTTTGTTTGTAAGAATGTAAGAATTGCGTGTTTTCTTTCTTATTTTAACTGTCATTTATTTTACTCGTATTTCTTTTGGTTACTGATGTAGTTTTGGCGTGTAAGAGTTGTATTTTTTTCTGTATTTAATTTTCTTCTCATTTATATTTATTAATTTTATCTGTAAGAATGAAAAAATTGTGTTTTGTTTGTTATTTTATCTTTTTTACTTGATTGATTGATTTTTAACTTTTTTCTTACTTTTGAAGAGAGTATATGTTTATATTTCTTGCCTGCTTTTCTTTCTTTCTTTCTTTTTTAGATTTAACCCTTTCAGTACCATGACGCGTTTCCATATTCACTCTGCTTACTGTTTGGTGATTTTACACAGCTTCAGAAACACATATAGAGGATTAGAATAGTAGAGACTGTGGCCATTATTCTTCTGACTTCTATAGACCCTTCCGAATGTCAATGAAATGGTCTAATCGTACACAAATATCAAGGTAAAAATGTGTCCCAGTATTGAAGGGGTTAACTAGTTGGAGCTTATCACAAATACTCTTTTTTATTTATTTTTTTCTGTGCGTGCGTGTGTGTGTCCGCTTGCAGTTGTATATGTTGTTTTACTTTAGATTTTGGGTGTTGTAGCTTATCACAAAATCATCCTCGTAAACAGCGCGGCTTTATCTCAAACGGTCTCGTAAATTGGGGCGTTTTATCGCAAAATAACCATTGAGGTGTGAGGAGAGAGAGAGGAAAGGGTTCTGAATTCCCTGGTAGCGAGGTTCAATCCCGCGGCAGTAGTGGTGTTGGATCTTGTATTTGTGGTGTTAAATCCTGCATTAGTGGTGTTAGATCCTATGTTAGTGATGTTGGATTCTTTATAAGGTGGAGTGAAGTTCTATTTAATCATACTATACCGTGTGGTCAAGTTTGAGTCACGAGAAAATGCTAAAAAAAGTGAGTGTTCTCTCTCTCTCTCTCTCTCTCTCTCTCTCTCTCTCTCTCTCTCTCTCTCTCTCTCTCTCTCTCTGACACCTCTTTTACTTCTATAGGTGGGAAAAGGAGGAAATATGCAGCAGGACAGCAGGGAGGGGCGAGAAAAGCGAAGGAAGGAAGGACGGCGAGGTTTGCCCGTAGGCGTGGAAGTTACAGTCTATGGGAGAGAGATGGAAGGGAGGGTGGGAGGGAAGCGAGAGAGGGAGAGGGAAAAAGGGAAGTGTTTTGTATAGGGTGGGAGAAGATATAGCTCAATGCAAGGAGGAGGAGGAGGAGGAGGAGGAGGAGGAGAACAGTAAATTTACTTTGAAGGAGGAAGAAAGAGGAAGAAATTAAGGAGACGATAGGTGTGAAGGTGCATTATGTGTGTATACAGGAAGGAGAGGTAAGGGATGTGAGGGAGAATAAAGGAAGAGAGGGGAGAAAGGAGTAAGAGGAGAGAGGAAGGGGAGAGAGGGAAGGGGGAGAGGACATGTATCTAGTGCGAAGGGGAGTCAAGGGGAGAGAGTAAGGAGTAAGAGGAGAGGGAGAGCAGCAGGAGTCGGTTTGATTAATGCCAGCTGGCGGGGACAATGCTGCAAGGGTCCTGGAGTGAAATAATTATTTTAATTGCGTCCTGCTGAGAGAACTGAGTCACACCTCTCCAGCCGAGGCGTGAAGAGGAGGAGGGGCAGGAGCAGTGGAGAGGGTGAAGGGAGGGAGGGTGAGGACAATATGAGAGGGGATGTGTGGAGGCGGTGAGGATGGTGGAAGGGAGATGTGGAGGAAAAGAGGAGTATGGCTGGAGTGAAGAGAGTGGAAAGGAGAGAAGGTGTTAGGAATTGGTACTATAGCTTTTATTTCGTCTTTTTCTCCTTGCCTTAGCTGCAGCCTGGGAGCCAAGCTGTGCCCGGTATTCAGATATCACTTCCTCTTTTCCTGGTTCTCACGGGGCGCTGTGAAAGCTGTGCTGAGGATAGATTTACTTAGTTGTCTATAGTTATTGTATATTTATCAGGAGGGTTTAGAGTGCCATGTTATTTATACTACTATATACATTTTTACTCTTCAAAATAAGAAGTAACGGTAGTACTTAAGATCCTGTATCAGCTGGGTGGTCACCATAGCGCGGAGAGGGGGCACTGGATATGAATGCCAGTGGGCTGCAGAAACCAGACGGAGTTGAGGACTTGGTTTCACTCTGCATCTAACTGACCCGTAGTACAAAGACGCAGTGTGAATATCCACCAGCGAGTCATCTAAAACCTTGTGAGTGTCCAAGTCCACAGAGACAAGAGGATAAGGAACCTGTGCAAACTGTCACAAGAAAGCGAGTAACATTTCAAAGATTAAAAAGCGAGGAATAAAAATGAGAAAAGACAAAAATAACAACAACAAAGAGAACCAATGGCAGAAGTGATGTGTGGAAGAAAGCGTAGAGGAGGAGGAGGAGCAGGAGGCGGTAAAGAGATGGAGGGGAGGTGTTGTGTGTATTTACCCAGCACTTGTCAATGTGTCATGATTTATTAACGCTCTGAGGCCTGGAGGGGACGAGGCACCCACGCTGGAATTAAGACAAAGCGAGAAACGAAGCTAAAACACCCTCCCATCATCACCCTTCATCACTGCTCGAGCTGGGGAGGGTCGAAGAGAGAGAGAGGGGAGGGAGAAGGCTTGTGGGGGAGACAGGGTGATAGAGGGGAGGGAGTATAGAGGGAGAGTATAAGGAGGGATTGGGAGGTAAATGAGGGGAGGAAAGAGGGGATGATTGCTTGGAGGGACGGATGAGGGAGAGGAGGTAACGTTGAACGGGTGTTGAGACAATGCAAATACTACATTATGAATAGAGGCACAGAATAGCAAGTCAGAGTCTATTAAGTGTTATTGCTAAAGGAAGGAAGGTTAATTAGGAGAGAAGATAGTGAGGTAATAATTTGTATGAATTCACTGAAGCTGAAGTCTAGCTTTTGTTTCGCTTGTTGCTTTCTCAGTCTCGTTGTAAACTGATATTTTCTTGTCTTCGTTTTCTATTGAGTTTCTTCTACGTTTTTCTCATCTGTCACACCCACATCTGTCGCTACATTCATATCTGTCACCCAGCCACACCTGCTCTATCTATTTACTTATCTGATATCTTTTCTCACCTTCATCACATGCCTTTCCCCACACATCTGTTTCTATACATACACCTTTCCACACGCACCTGCACCTCATGCCCTAAACCTATTTATTCCCTTCTCCACATGCACACCTCAGGGAAACAAAGGAAAAGGTAACAGGAAAACAAGGCAAAAAGAATATCAGACATGCCAACACTGTAGAAGAGACAAGACTCAAATTATTACTCATCTTTGCTTTCCTTTCCTCTCTTTGTGTCTCATCTTTATCTTAACTTCAAACTCATCTCATACTTTCGAAAATCATCACGTTACCATTGATAAACTTGATGATAATAGTGTGCTGTGACGTGACAGAGAGAGAGAGAGAGAGAGAGAGAGAGAGAGAGAGAGAGAGAGAGAGAGAGAGAGAGAGAAACGCTATTCCTCCTCACTCGTTCCTCACACTTGAGTCAAGACAGCAAGAAACCACTTGACTGAGTACAACACTCGTCACATTTTTCCCTCCATGTCTCCTCCTCCTCCTCCTCCTCCTCCTCCTCCTCCTCCTCCTCCTCCTCCTCCTCCTCCTCCTCCTCCTCCTCCTCCTCCTCCTCCTCCTCCTCCTCCTCCTCCTCCTCCTCCTCCTCACCATTGTGCCTCGTTCACTCCCTCACACCTTCAGCTATTGGAGTACACCATTCACTTGCATTAATGTTCAGGATTGCTCTCCTCTCCCTTCCTCTCCCCCCTCCCTTCCCTTCCTCCCCCTCTTCCTCCCTCCTCTCCCTGCACTTTCCTCTCCCTCCTCCCTCTTGTGTCCATTTTTCGTAATTCCTCATTTAGATACTGAAGTTGTTATAGTGCTCTCTTCTTTCTTGTCTCGCCTCTTCTCCAACACTTCTCTCCTCCGCTCGTGTGAAAGGAGGAGAAGAAGAAGAAGGAGGAGGAGGAGGAGGAGGAGGAGGAGGAGGAGGAGGAGGTAAGTGTGAGAGGGATGCAATGGTGATGGTACTAGTAATTCGTTGGAAAAAAGGGAGAAATTGGAGTGAGAAGGTAATAGGATAGAAATGAGGTGATGAAGGAGGCGGAAATAATAATGATGATAATGGAAATAGGGAATATACGAGTGTGAAAGTTATTGAATTAGAAGATGGTGGAGAAATAAAGAAAAAAAATGTTGAAAACTAGATGGATGAAAAGGGAGAATAAATGGTAGGATGGTGATATTGAAAGGAAAGTTTGTGAAAATGGGTAGAATATAAGAAATAAGTAGATGAGAACGGAAAAAAAAAAGAAAAAAAATAGTGATGATAGTAAAATAATAAATGACAATGAGAGAGAAAAATTAAAGTTAATGACATGGAAAAAAACAAGGAAAGGGAAGGAAAAGTATGAAATAGGAGAAGAAATAGTAAACAATAGAAAAAAAAAAAGAAAAATAGGAACAGAAAATGGAGAAAAGGAAGAAAAAGATAGAGAAGGAGAGAAAGAGTTGAAGAAAGACTAGAAACAAGATACAGAAGATAAGGGGCAGGAAATTACAACCAAGGAAGATAGGAAGACAAGAATATCATCATAGCTCTGTCTTCCTCTCTCTCTCCTCTCACCTCTCATCTGTTTTCTCTCACCTCTCCTCGTCTTTCGGCTCCTCCTCCTCCTACTTCACTCCAGCGATAGCGAGAGAGAGAGAGAGAGAGAGAGAGAGAGAGAGAGAGAGAGATGCAGATGAGGCAGGCAGGTGGAGGAGAGAGGCAATGAGGAAAGGATGAGGAAAGTAGGAAAAAATGAAAAGTGAAGATTCTGTGAGGGTAAAAAATAGATGTAGGAAATAGAGAGACTATGGACGAGAGGAAGTGGAAGGAAATTCGGAGATGGAGAAAAGATGGAAGGGAATGGAAGGAGACGAAGATGAGATGGTTAGGATTGAAGGAGGAGAGGAAGTAGAAGGCACTGGGAGAAGAAATAGAAGGAAGTAGGAGGAGGAGGGGAAAAACTGGAAGGTATTGGAAGGAGCGAATAGGTAATAAGGAAGATGGAAATGACTGGAAGGAGAAGATTAAGGTGATAAGGATTGGGAGGAGGGGAGAAAACGGCAAAAACTGAAAGGACCAGAGGAACTCAAGGAATACGTAAAAAGGAACAGTGAAAAATGGAAGAAATCCGTTGGTATTTTTCTTTTTTAACATCCTGGATTCTGCCGGACTGGAGGTGGTGGAGGTGGTGGTCAAGAATTTCCTGTAGCAGCAAGTCAACACTCGGCTTTCTGGTGTTTTCGCCTTTGCAACCCCCAAACAAAAGCTGCTCCCGGCCTCCGAAAAATGGGGAGAAAAAAAAAAATGTCGACTTGAAAAACTGTGAAAGGAATGATTCCGAAAATTGCAAAAAAAAAAAAAAGGAGCCTCAGAAAATAATGTGAGGGATAAAACCAGGAAAAGGCTCAAAGAATTGGAAAAATGCAAGACCCGGAAACTGGAAAGAAATAATAAAAAGAAGACATGTTTTAAAGCTGAGATGCGAATTCCAGGTTATTAAAAAGATGATTTGAAAACCTGCAAAAAAAAAACCTGGAGGAAGTGAAATATGCAAAGACAGAATACAAGCGGAGATTTCAAAGAGCCGATTGTAACATCCAAGGCCACGGTGGATGCTGCCCTTGTACTTTTAGCATTAATCCCTTTAGTACTGGGACGCATTTTTTACCATGAGTTTATGGTATGATTGGACGATTTTATTTAGATTAGGAAGATTAACCCCTTCAGTACCATGACGCGTTTTCATATTCATTCTGCTTACTATTTGGTGATTTCATACAGCTTCAGAAACTCATGTGAGAGATTAAAATAGTAAAAAAAACTGTCCCTTAACCTTCTGACTTCCGTAGACCCTTCGTAATGTTAATAAATTCATATAATCACACCAAAAATTCATGATAAAAATGCATCTCAGTGATGAAGGGGTTAATGGCCAGAGTCTTTGCTATTCTAATCTTAATATAAACTTCTGAACTTGTATAAAATCACCAAATAGTAAGCGGAATAAATATGAAAACGCATCGTGGTACTGAAGTAGTTAAACATCAATTCATTACTTTTAGCGTAAGCATGATAGCACAAGAGGAACAGTGAGACGCGTCCACCATTTACAATAAACAAGTTCTCAGACAAAGTGGTAGATAAAGATGTAAAAGACTCAAAAATGGTTGCTAGTGCTGAGTCAAGAGAAAACTTTTGAAGGGCGACAAGACAAATAAATCAATAAGGATGATAGGTGGGAATAGGTGACAGTGTTTCTTACAGACGACTGCTGCGTGTAAACCTGATAACTTCCTGCATCTTCCAAAGCCTTCTCACATTTCCTACGTCTCCTATTCCCTGCAAAATCCAAGCGGTAGCAACTTACATGACTTACATATTCCAACTAACAAGACTACGAGCGCTGCTTCATTTAAAACACGCCATGATCATTGGGAATTATGAATAAGGCCATTAATAACTATACTCCCCCTCTCCCTCCCTCCCTCCTTCCCTCCCTCTCTCCCTCCCAGACGACGCAATTACCTGGGCCGAGAGTGAAAAGTCCTTAATTAAAGTGAGCCCCTGATAATCTGGTGAACCTTGAGAATATTGATGTTTAATTAGCGCTCAAAGTTATCCCAGCCTCGCATCATGTGACGCTTATGTCCTCAGTCACGAGGTCGGGAGCTAAGACGGAGAGGGACTGAGGGAGGTAAAGGAACGGGTAGAGACGGAAAGAAGCTCGAAAAAAGAAGGGTAGTGAGAATGATGAGTAGGTAGAAGAGTAGAGATGCAGGATGGGAAAAGTTGGAGGGAGACAAGGACGGAGGGAGTGAGGGAGGTGAAGGAACGAGGTAGGGAGGGAAAGAAACTGGGAAAAAGAAGGATAGTGAGAATGAAGGGTAGAGATGCAGGATGGGGAGGTGTTGGAGGGAGACAAGAAGGTAGAGAAAGAAAGGAGGGAAAAGGAGGTAAGAAGTAAGGAAGAAAAAGGTAATCAAGTAAGGTGGAAAAAGAAGGATACAGGGAAAGAGAGACAAAGAGGAATTAAGAAGGCAGGAAGAGAAAGGAGGAAAAGACGAGAGGCAAGGAAAGATGAGGTACGTAGAGGAGGAACAGTAAGAAGATGAAGAAAGAAAGCAGGCAAGCATTTAGGAAAGAACTTGAAAAGAATAAGACAGAGAGAAAGAAAATGAAGGAGACAAGGAAGAACCAACAGAAAGAGAAGGAAAGAGGTAGACGAAAGGAGAGACAGGAAGGAAAAGAAAAAGATGGAAAAAGGGAGTAGAAAGAGAGTGTGTGATGAAAGACGAGGAGGAGGAGGAGGAAGAAGAGGAAGGAAGGTTGGATGGAGTAAAGGGAGAAAGAAAAATACGATCAGGAGAAAGATAGGTGAGATACAGAAGGGGAATAAGAGTAAGATGCGAGAGGAAGAGGAGGGGGAGACAAAGAAACATACGAAGCGAGGGAAGAGGAAGACGGATGATGATTGAGACGGAGACACTGAAAGAGATATGAACTACAAACAAGGAGCGAAAAAGAGAGAACATAAAGAGAATGAAAGAAAGACGGAATGAAAGAAAGGTGTAAAACGAGATATTAATGCTATTTTTCTCCTCTCCCCAGGGCAACATGGCGACGCGAGGTGAAGGAAGGTGAAGAGGAAACACTGAAGAAGGTGACAACGAATAATACGAAGAGGACAACGACGAAGGGAGGTGACAAGATGGCGGGAAGGACGCTACTTCTGCTGATTGTGATGGCGACTTGCTCCTTCACACAGGCTATCAAAGGAGAGAGAGAGAGAGAGAGAGAGAATGTGTGTGTGTGTGTGTGTGTGTGTGTGTGTGTGTGTGTGTGTGTGTGTGTGTGTGTGTGTGTGTGTGTGTGTGTGTGTGTGTGTGTGTGTGTGCGTGTGTGAAATTTATAAATGCGTAAAATCACACACACACACACACACACACACACACACACACACACACACACACACACACACACACACACACACACAGAGTCGCTCCCTCTAATGAATACCAACACCTCATCCATAATCCTGAATCGATACATTAATTAACACCTGAACCTGATCACCTGCCCAGGTAAACACACGCCCTGCTCCGCCTCCTCCTCCTCCTCCTCCTCCTCCTCTTCCTCCTCCTCCTCCTCCTCCTCCTCCTCCTCTTCGTCGTCTTTCATCTACATTTTTCTATTTACATTATGCACCACCACCAACTTCTCCATTTATCTTATATGAAGCGTGCTTGCGTGCCTCCTCCTCCTACTTCTCTTCCTCCTCCTCCTCCTCCTCCTCCTCCTCCTCCTCCTCCTCCTCCTCCTCCTCTTCCTCCATCTTCTTTTCCTTTGCTGTTGCTTTTTCCTCCTCATTTTCTCTCTCTCTCTCTCTCTCTCTCTCTCTCTCTCTCTCTCTCTCTCTCTCTCTCTCTCTCTCTCTCTCTCTCTCTCTCTCTCTCTGCGGTTCATGATGATGATGTTTATGATGCCTCTCGTCTTTATCTTTTTATCTTTTTTTTTTTTTTTTTGCTGTCGTTGTTGCTCTTCCTATAACTAGTATCTATTGCCATCATCATACTATCTCTTCTTCTTCTTCTTCTTCTTCTTCTTCTTCTTCTTCTTCTTCTTCTTCTTTTTATTCTTTCTTCTTCATATTCTTCTTTCTCTTCTCTTACGTCTACTTCTTCTTGTTCTTGGTCTTCTTGCTCTTCTTCTTCTTCTTGTTCTTATTGTTCTTCTTCTTTTCTTCTTCTTTTCGTCTTCTTCTTTTCTTCTTCTTCTTCTTCTTCTTCTTTTCCTCTTCCTTTTCCTCTTCTTCTTTCTTATCTCCTTATTCTACTTCCTCTTCAAATAACTTTCTTTATTTTTCATTTTTTCTTATTTTTTCCAACTTTTTATCCTTTCTTTTCTACTACACCTCCTCTTCCATCTGTCTCACCACCACCACCACCACCACCACCACCACCATCATCATCATCACCATCATCACCACCACCACCATCACCATCAAACAATTTCATCTCCTTTATTTTATTCCTTCATTCCTTTCTTTTACTTCACATCTTCTCCCTCCTTCCCTACCATCACCATTATCATCACCACCACCACCACCACCATCCCCGCCACCACCACCACCACCACCTCAGTCTTGGCAAGGGAAGAAGTCGTCAGATCTTTCCACCTGACGTTGAGGTCGTGGAGAAGAAAATTGGACGACCAGCCTTTGGAAATTGTGGTCGTACATGGTAGTGGTGATGGTAGTGGTAGTGGTGGTGGTGGTGGTAGTAGTGGTAGTGGTGATGATGGTGGTAATGTGGATTCTTATTCTGTTGGTGGTAGTATGTGATAGTAATGCGCTCTCTCTCTCTCTCTCTCTCTCTCTCTCTCTCTCTCTCTCTCTCTCTCTCTCTCTCTCTCTCTCTCTCTCTCTCTTGATTATGATTAATATGAGCTTCGTGGACTGGTGAAGCTAGTTTTGTTGTTGTTGTTGTTGTTGTTGTTGATGATGATGACTGTGGTGGTGGTGGTGGTGGTGGTGGTGGTGGTGGTGGTGGTGGTTGAGGTAAAGATAATTCAAGTATAACAAATAATCACTTTTCTTACTTTTCTTATTATTTTCTTTTTTTTTCTCATTAACTTGAACTTTTGCCTGTATTTTTTTTTCTCAAGTTCTTGGCTTAGAAAGAGTATAAATGTGTGTGTGTGTGTGTGTGTGTGTGTGTGTGTGTGTGTGTGTGTGTGTGTGTGTGTGTGTGTGTGTGTGTGTGTGTGTGTGTGCTTGTTTGCTTCATATGCCTCATCCTTAGATCCATTTTTTTTCCCTCTTCTTTTTTTTTCATCCTATCTTTCTTCATATCCTTTTCAATCTTCCATAGACGATATTTGCAAGTATAATTTTTTCCCTTTCTAATTTTTTTTCCTGTATTATTTTCCTGTGTATCTTTTAATCATTTTTATTTTATTCCCATCTTTATCCTTCTTCACTTTTCTTTTTCTTCCTTTCTTTTCGATATGACCTCTTTTTCCCTTCCTTTCTTGCATTGTCTTTCTGTTTTTTTTCCCATTTTCCGCTTCAAAAGTTTTCATTAAAGACGGAGCTTCTTTTTCTTTCTTTATTTATTTTCAAACCATTTGTCTTCGTTGTTGTCATGTTTCTTTTTGTTTCCTTTCTTTGTACCCTTTATTGGCTTCCTTTCATTTATCTCCTTCGTTCATCACCATCCATCCTTCTGAGCCTCTCTCTCTCTCTCTCTCTCTCTCTCTCTCTCTCTCTCTCTCTCTCTCTCTCTCTCTCTCTCTCTCTCTCTCTCTCTCTCTCTCTCTCTCTCTCTCTCTCTCTCTCTCTCTCTCCACTCATTCTATCTTTCTCTTTCATCCTTATATTGCTCCTTTCATCTCCTTTTCTTCATTTTCCCATTTTTAGCTTCCTCTGCTATTCCCCTTTTCTCTTCCTCTTCCCCTTTTCCGTCCGTCTCTCTCCCTTTCCTCTCCCTTTATCTCTCCCCTTCTAAACCCCTCAGGAGTGTTCTCAAAACTCCCTCAAATTTCTCGCCAATATTAGAGTTAGTAAGGGTCGTTTCCTCTCTCTCTCTCTCTCTCTCTCTCTCTCTCTCTCTCTCTCTCTCTCTCTCTCTCTCTCTCTCTCTCTCTCTCTCATCTCTGTCTTTCTCCTTCCTCTTCTCTTTCTCTTTTCCGTTCTCATTTCGTCTTTCTTCTCGTCTCGTCTCTCTCTCTCTCTCTCTCTCTCTCTCTCTCTCTCTCTCTCTCTCTCTCTCTCTCTCTCTCTCTCTCTCTCTCTCTCTCTCTCTCTCTCTCTCTCTCTCTCTCTCTCTCTCTCTCGATCCAATGTTTCCTCGAACCTTTCAACTTTCTCATTCTCACCTCTCCTTCCTCTTTTTGTTTCCCTCTTCCTCCTCCTTCTTCTACTCCTCCTCCTCCTAAAACCAACGTTACCACCACCATCACCACCTCCACCTATTCTTCCTCTTCATCCCCCTCTCTTCCTCCTCCTCCTCCTCCTCCTTTCTCCTCCTTATAGGTTCACCGCGCCTCCCTCTTCCTCCCTCGTCCCTACCCCAGCTCTCCTCGCCCTCCCGGCCCCGCTAAGTAGCATTGTTAGTGTGGGGCGCGCCAAGAGGGTGCTTTGCCTTCTGCTCATTAGTATGAAAAGGCAATTCTTGACCTTTGTCGCTCCTAATGGACGTGCGGGACTGTTTCGACGCCGCCCCAGGACAACGCCGACACCCGCACTCACCTCCACTCACACCACTACTCACACCACCAGTCTCTGTCTCTCTGTCACTCCCTCTCCGAAGTTCTCAAGTCTTATCGTGTGTTATTGTCCACTTGCATACATACACTAATACATTTCGTCTATAAATATAAGCATTTTTTTTTTATATGTAAGAGGGAAAAGTGCAATAAGAAATATAAAAAAAGGTCCACTTACTTGCCAGTCCTCTTGCAGTTCCGAGAGAGTTAGCCAGAAGAAATGGGGTGAATGTTTTGAAACCTCCCTCTTACATAAACATATTCCCTGGCTTGTTATTTAATGTGTAAATACTGCCAAGGAAAGAATTATGGATAGACAGATAAATAGATAGATAGATAGATAGACAGATGTATTGGTAGACTAATATATTGAGAGTTCTCTTTTTTTTATTTAGGGTCTTACAAACACATATCCAAACTCGCACACACACACACACACACACACACACACACACACACACACACACACACACACACACACACACACACACACACACACACACACACACACACACACACACACACACACACTCATAAACACACACATATCTGCAGAGAGAGTTAAAGAACAGATGATGAAGAGAGAACAGTATCAAATAATTTTATTCTCTCTCTCTCTCTCTCTCTCTCTCTCTCTCTCTCTCTCTCTCTCTCTCTCTCTCTCTCTCTCTCTCTCTCTCTCCCCTGAATACACAACTTATACATCCGGCGCGTGTACTGAGTGATTATATGCAATTAAATCTCAAAGAGGGTAGTCAGAATGTTAATGAGAGAGAGAGAGAGAGAGAGAGAGAGAGAGAGAGAGAGAGAGAGAGAGAGAGACAGACAATCACCTTTTGTTTAACTCTCCTTCATCTCTTCATTTAAATTCTGTAACTTAATTCAATTTCATAAGACTCAAAAGATTGGACGGTGTTTGTTCTTCGTTTGTATTCCTTTGTATTTCCTTTTTGTTGTGTTCTCCTTTGTGTTCCTTCGTGTTTCTCTGCGTAGTCCCTCCCAATAAGGTCTAGATCTGAGCCCCTAAGCCCATAAGCCCTGTCCTGTCCCTCGTAGGCTTTGTAGGGAAGATCCATCACTAGTAAACTGCCTCATATCCTCCCTTTCCACTCGTCTCTCTCCCTTTTTTTTATTTCTTTTCTCTTCCTCCCTTCCTTCCTCTTTCCCTTTTCTTCTTTCTCTTTACTTGCTTGTTTTGTCGTTTATTTTCGCTTGTTTACGTCTAGAATTACTTATCTTCGTTTTTTTTCTGATTTCTTCTTCCTTCTTTCTATTTTTTCCATAACTGTTTGTCTCTTTCTTTTATTCTTTATTCGCTTGTATTTCTCTCTTAATCCTCCCTCCCTCCATCCCTCAGTCCCTCACTCACGCATTAATCTTACTTACCCCCACTCATAAACATTTCCCCAATCACCAGTACAGCATTTGTGACTCGTGTTGACTGAGTGAGCAAGGCGTGACAGATAGTGGCGAGTGTGCGAGTGGTGATGGGTCGTAGTGGTGAATAAGGTGGTGGCGTTGAGTGGTGTGGAGGCGCCGTGACGTGTGAGGTGCCATAAAGAGGAGGGAACGACGAATGGTGACTGGTGGTGGGTGGTGGTGGGTGGTGGTCGTGGTGGTCGTGGTGGTGGTAGCTGGAGACTCAAGACTTATAGATGTGCAGTAACTTATGCACTGATGGATAGACGCGTTGATAGAAGGTCTTTGGAATATGTACGAGGTCTTCCATGCGTTTCGCGGACTAAAGGAAGGAGTGGGAAGGAATAATAGATGGGATTGTTACGGGGAAGAGGAGGAGGAGGAGGAGGAGGAGGAGGAGAAGGAGAAGGAAGAGAACTTATGAATTGGAACTTGTACATAATGTCTTGCTAGTTATAAAAGGTTACTTATATTAGATTGGATAGTTTGATAGACGTATATATAAATAGATTAATGAATGGTTATACAGATAGATAGACAGCCAGCCACATAAGTAAACATTACGACAGATTGACATATAAGCAAACATATACACACTTATAACAAGAAACACACACACACACACACACACACACACACACACACACACACACACACACACACAGACTCTAACGTTTTGAGTAAAAAGGTCTTCTTCAGAGAGAGATTTTTTTGTGGTGTGGTGATGTGTGTGTGTGTAAGAAGGAAGGAAGGAAGGAAGGAAGGAATGGAAGGGAAGAAAAGGAAGGAAGGAAAGAAGGAAGAAAGGAAGGGAGAAAAGGGAGAAAAAAAAGGGAATGTAGGAAAGGAAGAAAAGAAAAGGAAGGAAGAGGAGGAAAAAGTAAAATAGTCTTCTTCAGAGTGATACCTTTCTCGTCGAAACGTTAGAGTAAAAGCATTATTCGTATTCCTGGATCAACCTGAGATTCAAATACCACAAATCCCTGAAAACACCTTAAAACCCGCTAAGAACACTTTACATCACTACCACACCGTATTTTAGAGTGCTTTTAGAGTGTAGCAGAATGTTTTTAGCTCCTTTAATACTGGGACGCATTTTTACCTAGAGTTTTGGATACGATTAGACGATTTTATTGACATTAGGAAGGGTGTATAGAGGTCAGAAGATTAATGGCCACAGTCTTCACTATTTAAATCTCCACATAAGTTTCTGAAGCTATGTAAAATAGCCAAATAGTAAGAAGAATAAAGATGAGAACGCGTCATGGAATTGAAAGGATCAAGAGTGTTTTGCATCTTCTTTTTTCCACCTTCACTATTCAACTCTCCATATCCTCAATATTGCAACACTGACTCCTCTTCCCTTTGGTTCCTCAGACGCGCCAAGACGCACCACACAGAAGTCATCGGAGCAGAAGACAGCCCAAGTTGGCGAGGACGTGAGGCTCTCGTGTCCCATTGACGGCACGCCCCAACCCATCTATGAGTGGACCAAGGTAAGGGTGTTTTTCATGTAAGATGGGAAAACTGGCCAAGGTTAACAAGAAAAATGGTAAATATTGTCTATGGAAGATTAAAAAGGAAATTAAGAAAGAGAATGAAAATATATGAAAAAAAAAGAAGAGGGAAAGAATGGATCAAAGGATGAGGCATATGAAGCAAACACACACACACACACACACACACACACACACACACACACACACACACACACACACGCACATATATATTCATACTCTTTTCAAGCCCCGTACAGGTTCGATAGAGTAGACCAAATGAAAAGTGATGGTTTCTTGGTTACCTTCTTGCAAATTATCGGTTGTAGATTTGTTGTAGTTTAATTTTCTATCCATTGGTGTTTGTTGATGAGTAAAAGTGACGGTGATCGGTCTGTTAGTGTAGAGATTGCTAGTGATTGAAGTTTAGTATAGACTTCTGAGGATTTAGAGATTGTGTTGTTTTGTGTCGAAAGAAGGAGAGTAGGAAGGAAAGGAGGTTTATTCTCTCTCTCTCTCTCTCTCTCTCTCTCTCTCTCTCTCTCTCTCTCTCTTCCCTATTTTTCCCTTCCATTATTGTTCTCTTTTTTCCCCTTCCACGATTCTTACTTTTTGTTCGTCATCTATTCCTCCTCCTCCTCCTCCTCCTCCTCCTCCTCCAGGTGTGGCCAGACAGGTGTGGGCAGATAAGAGGAAGTTCTCATTCTTTTCACAATGGTGGTTCTGCCTCGACGCGTATTGGAAGAGAGAGAGAGAGAGAGAGAGAGAGAGAGAGAGAGAGAGAGAGAGAGAGAGAGAGAGAGAGAGAGAGAGAGAGAGAGAGAGATGAAAAAAAGTACATCAATGTATTCCAATGAAGAATGAACACACACACACACACACACACACACACACACACACACACACACACACACACACACACACACACACACACACACACACACACACACGAAGGAGGGTGACAGTTACACACCCACGCAAATAAAATAAAATTGCAAGGATAATGTCGCGTGTGAATATAGATCTTAAATTTCACATTATATACCACAGTTTATTTGCGTCCATTACGGAGGAGGAGGAGGAGGAGGAGGAGGGGAAAGAGCAATCTGGTCTGGGGAGGGAGGAGGGAGGGAGTGAGTCAGGTGATGATGGGAGAGTGGCGTGCACATGGAGAGGGGAAAGAGGGAAAGGAAGGGAGAGGGGAGTGAGAGAGGATGAAGAATAGCATTATTATGTACGCACTCTTCTCAATGACCAGGGAGGGGGAGGTAAGGGAGAGCGAGGGGATGGTGAGGGGAAGGTGAGGGGAGAAGTGAAGTTAGGTCACGTTTTAGTTTCTTCATGACCTGTGTTGTGTAGATGGAGGTCATAAATTTTCCTCCTCTTCTTCATTTTTTGTTATTGTTGTTGTTGGTGGTGATGGTGGTGGTGGTGGTGTGGTTGTTTTTGTTATATTACTTCTTGTTCTTACTGTTATCATTGTTCTTCTTATTCATTCCTCCTCCTCCTCCTCCTCCTCCTCCTTCTCCTCCTCCTCAGCATGTTCCTCATCCTGGTCGTAAAATAACAATGCTCCACTACCAAGAACTGTAACATCCACTCCCTGTCTTCCTCCACTCCCTTCCTCCACTCCCTTCCTCCACTCCCTTCCTCCATGCCCTGAGATCAATTACTCATCGAATCAAGAGTCTGTGACAATCTCCA
This sequence comes from Portunus trituberculatus, assembly GCF_017591435.1. Classification (NCBI taxonomy): domain Eukaryota; kingdom Metazoa; phylum Arthropoda; class Malacostraca; order Decapoda; family Portunidae; genus Portunus; species Portunus trituberculatus. Next base: position 15,763,615 of record NC_059272.1, on the reverse strand, counting down.
CTTCCTAATCCTCCTCCTCCTCCTCCTCTTCCTTCTCCTCCTCCTCTTCCATTTGCGCCACTTCCACCGTTCTATTGTGTTGTGTTTCAAGGAAGAATCAGATAAGTTCGACTGTGTTGCTCGTTTCTGA
>NC_059272.1:15720985-15760985 GCF_017591435.1 Portunus trituberculatus | reverse complement strand
TTTTTTTTTACCGTTCTAGTGACAGATTAACAAGATTTATACATTATCAACAGGGAAAGCATTCTTGGGAACGTGGCTAATCATCTCTATGCCATTTCAAAATAGTCATGGTTAGGGTGAAAGATTTTTGAATGCCGGTCCACACCTCTCGTCACACCACAAGCTAGCCCTGCATGCCCTCCCGCGGCCCGCTTCCTGCCAGCTGCCTTCTCCCCAACTATCACTGCACACACACACACACACACACACACACACACACACACACACACACACACACACACACACACACACACACACGAAACCCTCCCAGCCCCTCTCACCTTGCTTCTCCCGTCTTTCCATGGCAAGAAATCAAGGTAATCAAAATTCTCGAGGAAGATGGATGTGGTAAAGTAATGATAAAGTAGATAGGAAGACCTGAAACAGGAAAACCAGGATACCAAAAAAAAAATATATATATATAGACCGTGGGAAGAAAGACCTACACGGCGAAGGAACACGTGGAGAGCGGGAGGGAGAGGCTGGGAAAGGAAAATATAGGCTACAGGTGCTAGAGGCAGGGAGAGAGACAAGCGGGAGGGAGAGAGATAGGAACTGACAAGACGGGAGGACACGAGAGGAAGCGGATCGAAGCAATGGGAAAGGGAGGTCTATGCTACAGGTGCAAGAGAGAGAGAGAGAGAGAGAGAGAGAGAGAGGATAGGAGGACTAGAGACAGGGCTGGACAAGGCAAGAGGAGGCACTGGTGATGAATTGGATGATTCGGCGCCAGGGTGTGTCTGCTTCAGTCATTGACATCCCCTCGTCCATCCTACCCGCAGCTCAGCAGGTGACGCGGAAGAATAACTGATGGTGACTATGAGAAATCTGTTTTTATTTCTATTATTTACCGTCTTGCATTCCTGCCTTGATTTATTGACGGTGTGAGTGTGCTTGATTATCGTGCTTGATTATTTGATAGTGTGCCCGCTGGTTTGTCTCGCGGTTGTCGCCCCGTCAGGAGGTGGCCAGGAGGGGTATAGGTAGCTAGGAGGGGTCGTCATCCGCTGAGCCACGCACGACATTGAATTTATAGATTGTGCTAATTCTGTACAGCGTGATGTAGTGGTGGGAGGAACACACGCACCTGCTTGTGTGTGTGTGTGTGTGTGTGTGTGTGTGTGTGTGTGTGTGTGTGTGTGTGTGTGTGTGTGGTCCTATCCCTACCGTGTCATGAGGCACGCACGCACACACACACACACAAACATTAATCCCAGTCACACACATATTCAACAACAGCACTTATGAAAAGATTAACGACCGTCACCCACTCTCTACAGCAACACACACACAACACACACACACACACACACACACACACACACACACACACACACACACACACACACACACACACATTTATTCTGGCGACACATTTATTCTGGCGACACATTCACGAAGAACGACATGAGTCACAGAATTTTTAATATGATGCATGCGATCGCTACAACTCACGCTATGTGTGTGTGTGTGTGTGTGTGTGTGTGTGTGTGTGTGTGTGTGTGTGTGTGTGTGTGTGTGTGTGTGTGTGTGTGTGTTCTTCCCGGAAAGGCTGAGTATGTCACCTCGCTTCTCGCACGTCTTACCTCGGCAGCAGAAACAGCGGGCGATGTTCGAGGTGACAGGGGAGGATGAGAGGAACAAGACCATCACGAGGGACTAAGATGAGACACGATGCTGCGTCTCAAACAGAAAACGGAAGCTTATGGAATGCAGTGCGAGGAGGGAAGAGTATAGGAGAGGAGTGAGAAGGAGAAATAGGAGGTTGCGGGAAGGGAATATACACAAGAGGAGAAGGAAGGAGGAAGAGTGTATGTTTATCTTGCATCTTGAGGAATCGTTTGTACCCCAGGAGGCCTCAAAACTCCCACCACCCTTCCCCACACACCAAGACTCCCGCCTCATTTTTCACCCTGCGGGACATCTCTTCCTGCCCCTCCTCCTCCTCCTCCTCCTCCTCTTCCTCCTCCTTTCATCCATCTCCCTGACGATGCTCTATGGGGTGTAAGAGTTACATAAAGAATTCCTGGATACTTTTCCATCTTCCTTTTCCTTTTACTGCGCGCTCGATAGAAGAGGAAAAGAAGAGGAAAAGAGGAAAAAAGAGGAGCATTTCCACAAAACTTACTCCCTGTGTGTGTGTGTGTGTGTGTGTGTGTGTGTGTGTGTGTGTGTGTGTGTGTGTTTGTCTCGTCTATTTTTCACGACAAAGAGTCTCGAATTTTCTTTATTTATGTCCTTTTCTCAGGCAGAAGTGACGGATGTGGGTGGGAGAGACCGAGGAAGACCGAGAGAGAGAGAGAGAGAGAGAGAGAGAGAGAGAGAGAGAGAGAGAGAGAGAGAGAGAGAGAGAGTGCACAGTAATAGTAGTAGTTTTAGTAGTAGTAGTAATAGTAATAATAGTAGTAGTAAAACAATAGAATTTACAGCCAACATATTTTCATATTATTTTTAGTATATTTACGGCTTAGCTTCTCGTTACTTCTTATCCCTTCTTATGCTCTTCTCGAAACTGGCGTGAGATGCTCGATAACTCCTGCATTAAGAACGAGACAATGAATACATAATCCTTTCTCGCCATTACTTTCTCTGCTTCAGAGTAAGAACGACATACAAACTTAGATAAGAATAATGGACATGTAGTAATATCCTTGGTGGTAGTAGTAGTAGTAGTAGTAGTAGTAGTAATACTACTAGTAGTAGTGGTAGTAGTAGTAGTAATTATAGTAGTAGTAGTAGTAGTAGTAGTAGTAGTAGTAGTATTAATTATAGTAGTAGTAGTAGTAGCAGTAGTAGTAGTGGTAGTAGCACAGTAGTAGTAGTAGCAGTGATTGTGGCAGTGGCAACAGCAGCAGTAGCAGTAGTAGTAGCAGCAGCAGCAGTAGTAGTAGTAGTGGTAGTAGTAGTAGTAGTAGTAATTATAGTAGTGGCAGTAGTAGTAGTATTAGTAGTAGTATAGTAGTAGAAATAGTAATTGTAGCAGGAGCAGCAGCAGTAGTAGTAGTAGTAGTAGTAGTAGTAGTAGTAGTAGTAGTAGTAATAGTAGCAGTAGTATCATCAGCAGCAGCAGTCCATTATCCTCGTGTTTACAACAGATAAAACTGGTATTCATCTATTCATTTACCCACGTTTACATTCACTTACACGAGCTAAGCTGCAATGCACAGGACAAAAAGAGAAGTATCAGCTTGCCCTCTAATCGTCAGGAGCTGCCGGGGATTTGGCGAGACTCGGTACTCCCTCAGGCGGACAAAAGATGCACTGCTTCCCATCATGTAAACGAGGAGGAAGCTGAGGAAGAGAACGTGAATTATTGCGTCTATTTATTACCATTGCTGAGTGGCGCTGGTGGTGGTGGTGGTGGTGGTGGGATTTGCTCGCACACACACACACACACACACACACACACACACACACACACACACACACACACGCACGCACGTAGCAGTGACACGACACGCTCCTTCTACGAAACTGCCAATAATCTATGTATGTTTTTTTATTTATTTTTTTTTTTATTCTTGTATCCATCCATTTTATTTTCATTAACGTCACGACTGGACTGCAAGATTTCGAATAATGATAAAAACTCGATAAAGCTGTAGCTAATATTTCCGAATTATTAGTATTATTAGCATGATTACTGGTATTACTATTTTTTATACTCAGGTGGAGGAGGGAAGGAAGAAATGAGTGAGTGAGTGAGTGATTGAGTATATTCACAGTTTATAGAGTCAAAATAGCATATCGTAAGGCAAGCAACACGAACAGGCCATTATCATATTTTGTGTGCCTGGGGGAGGGAAGAAAGGAGGAGGAGGAGGAGGAGGGGGAGGACAGGGTAGGAGGAGGAGGAGGAGGAGGAGGAGGAGGAGGAGGAGAAAAAGAAAATATCACTTGTATTTCCTCTCGTATTTTCTATTTTACTTCTGCATTTGTTATGACGCATTGGTTCAGGTGAGGAGACGAAGCAGTGCATTAACAGTGTGTGTGTGGCATTTGCACGATGAACGACGCTATATTTCCTGCGATGTGGCATTGGATCGCTCTTAATGCTACAGTACAGTGTGGACGGAGACGAGGGTACCATTGTGTGTGCGTGTATGTATGTGTGTGTGTGTGTGAGTGTGTGTGTGGGTGGGTGTGGAGGGAGGGAGAGGGGTTGTGTGTGTGTGTATAAGAAGTTAATGTGATGCTATTAAGAAGTTCATGTATTGCTATTAGGGGTGATGGTGGTGGTGGTGGTGATGGTGGTGGTCATGATGGTGGTAGTTAACGTGGTTTGTGTTCTTATGGCTGGGTGGATAATGGTAGTGGTGGTGGTGGTGGTGGTGGTGATGGTGGTGGTATTTTCTTTACTTTTCCTCCACTCACTCTAAAATACTTGACTGGTTTCATGGTTACAGTAATAGCAGTGGTGATGGTGGTGATGATCGGCGCTATATGACCTCGTTACATCACCAAAATGTCCAATCAGTAAATCAGTCATAATGGTGGTGTTCTTTCCCATAGTGGTGGTGGTGGTGGTGGTGGTGGTGGTGGTGGTGTTATCCAAGCAGCTGTAACAATGGGGTATTTGTGAGATATTTACAGTGTTACAATGCCCATAAGAGTGACATAGTGGTGGTGGTGGTGGTGGTGGTGGCGCCTGGAGTGTCACTGTGGCGTGGTGGTGGTGGTGGTGGTGGTGGTGTCGAGGTTGTGTCGTGACTCAGGCCTCGGCAACGATTCCAGGCAGGCAGTGTAACTCTTCGCAGCGCAAATTGTTCGTCATCTGTTTTATTTACTGCACGTGCGTGTCGCGGAGATGGCGTCGCGTCTCACTTGTACCTGTACGTGTATGTGTACGTATATATACGTGTGTATATATGGCGCCGGTTCCTCCGTCCTTTCCTCAACGCTCAGGGCACCAACTGTAGTATTTCTATATTCTGTATTCCTGTAAACTGTATATCCACATCCGTACCCGCTCGTGCCGGTCCGTGTCGCGCTGCTAAATTAGGTATCCGCTGCACGTGGATTAGTTGAAATTGGTGTAGTATTTGCTGATTCCTTATTCAATTCCAGGAAGGATAATTCTATATCCTGCACTTTATGGCCGCAAGGAAGCAGTAAAAAAGAGTCGGTTTGGAATGTGTATCTCCCGGGGCGAAGGTCAGACAACCCTGGAGGGGCGCTGGGGAAGAGGGAGTAGTACTGGGTTGCTGGCTACGGAGGGTGTAGCTGGGTAGAGGAGTAGGGGAGGAGGGTGAGGGAGAGAGGGTAAGGGAGGTGGAAGGACACGTTTACTCGCATATCGTCCACGTTATTCTTTTTTTCTTTCTTTCTTTCTTCTTCCACCTGGTGAGTACCTTGCGTGACTGGAGTGGCCAAGGCAGCGGGGAACCTCCACCATTCAGGCCGCGAACTGCTTTCAAATGTTTATTGTGAAGCACTAAAGTTTGTGCCTCGAGGTAAAGCAGGTATGGGGAGGCGGAGGGCTGGGGAGGGTGGAGGAGTGAAGAGGTGAAATTCTGGTCTCTATCCCAATCCATCCTCATCCTTATTCCATCCCACAGGACCATCCCCAACTTAGATATTAATCCTTACCTTCATTCTTCAGTCTATCCTTCCCTGTACCCACAATCCGCATACTATAACACCATTTCAAACGTCAACTATCCATCCCATTTCCCTTCCTTCCCCAATCTATCCTCCCCTAATGTTCCTGGCCCCAGTATTCCGTACTATTCCGTCCCTGGGCTATACCACTATCCTAAGTCTCATTATTCCTCCCCACCTCCCTTCCCCAGTCAACTCTCACCCCGTCACCTTCCCCAAAGTAAGACATCGTGCGGAGGACAGTCACCCCACAGTCACCACACCAAGATAGATAAAGAGAGAGAGAGAGAGAGAGAGAGAGAGAGAGAGAGAGACAGAAAGAATGAAAGAAGGTATTTTAATTTTCTTTCAATCTATTTTCTTTTTTTTTTATAATAATTCCCCAAAATGTTCACCCAGTCACCCACACCAAGAGAGAGAGAGAGAGAGAGAGAGAGAGAGACAGACAGACAGACAGACAGACAGAGAAAAGAAAGAAAGAAGATATTTTCATTTTCTTTCAATCTACTTTTTTTTAGATTAAACCCCCCTAAAAAAAGTAAAAATTTACCCAACCACTCCACACCACAGCAGCAACCCGAGACATTGGCCCCGTCCCTCTGCTCCCATCGCACTTCCCTCACTCCCCTGCCCTCTCTGCGCCCTCGGGTTGCGAATGACAACCTATTTATCTTGAGAAGCGTAGAAAAATGAGTGGGGTTTTGCCTCTCCAATCAGCGGGACGCAGCGCTAACGTGTGATGGAGCTATTACTTAATCTATTTTATGACCTCACGCCGCTCGCAGTGCATCCCGCCGCTCCCTTACTCCCTGATCGCTCTCTCCACTCACACACCTCGAATTCCAACCCAATCCTCATTTTTTTGTGCGATCAGGTCTTGTTAAATATTTCTGATGCGTTTTAGGATGTTAGAGGCTGTGAGACTTTGGCTCTTATTCTAAAACGCTTAGCTCTCTCAATATCACTGCTTTTCAAGGGCTACAGTGTAAGATATTCGTGTTTTTAAGGGTGTTTCTACGGTTCTGGTGATGAATTGGCAAGATTTATAGTTTATTGAAAGAAGGAACTGTCTTGAAAACCCGCCTAGTTGTCTCTCTGGTCTTGGAAAATTGTCATGGTGAGAGGGGAAAGCGTTTCTGAATACTGGCATCTGTGTTTGGTGGTGTGTGGTGGTGCGTGGTGGTGTAGCTGAGCCGTGGAGAGCGTTATGGAGGTGTTGTGTTGGCTATGAAGGGGTGAAGGCATTAAAGAGACAGGCGTGGAAAAAGTGATAAGTGGAGGACCAGAAAGGTTACCCTGCATGACTCCTGTTCCTCTTCTCCTTTGCCTTCTTGCCTTCCCTGCTTGTCTTTAGTTTCTTGTCATGTCTCAGTATCTTGTTTTCTTTATTATCTTTTCTTATTTTTGTATTTTTCCTCTCTCTCTCTCTCTCTCTCTCTCTCTCTCTCTCTCTCTCTCTCTCTCTCTCTCTCTCTCTCTCTCTCTCTCTCTCTCTCTCTCTCTCTTTCAAAATCATTCCTACATCTCCTTTTCATCCTTTCTACTTTCCTCCATCTCTCTATTTGTCTCTACTTATCCACCTCTTTATCTCCTAATCATCCTTGCCTTCTATTCTTTCCTTCTACTTTCTCTCTTTTTTTTCTCTCTCTTCTACTTTCCTTCCTCCTCTTCCTCCTTCCCCCATTTCCGCAGCGTTCACTCCCTTATCTCCTCCATTCTCTCAAAATGCCCCCAAATCTGAGCAAACTGGCTTTTTTTCCTTCCCCTTCCTTGCCTCGTATTGGTTATCTCTATCCCTGCCCTTCCTTTCCTCCCCAGAGTCACACAGCAATGGCGATAGTACTTTCTTCCCCACCGTTATTTTCTTCCCCTTTATCTTTATTTTCCTCTTCATTTCGCGTTCTCTCCCTTTTGATTCCTTCCAGTATTTCTTTTTTTTATGTTTTTTATTTTTTTTATCGTTGATTTTTGTGTTTTTGTTATTCGCTTCTTTGATTTACTTCTATTTTCTCCTTGATTTGTTTCTCGTGTTTCGTTTTCAATCTCTCTCTCTCTCTCTCTCTCTCTCTCTCTCTCTCTCTCTCTCTCTCTCTCTCTCTCTCTCTCTCTCTCTCTCTCTCTTGCCAGTTTCTCTTCCCTACCTACTTTCCTCTTTTCCTAATTTTCTTTTCTTTTTAAATTTCAGAATTGTGTGTTATCTATCATCTTCCATTCTTTTCTCCTTCCTCCTCCTCCTATTCTTCCTCCCATTCTTCCTCCTATTCTTCCTGCTCTTTCTCCCCACTCCGTCCATATTTCCTGTCATCTTGCCCCTTACCTCATCTTCTATTCTTCCCAACACACATCATATTTATCCATTCAGCCTACTTTTCCTTCCTTTTTTTTTATATATATATTTTCTTGGTTCCTTCATATTCTCTACCTTTGCAAACATTCCCTTCCGTTCACTTATTACCCCAACCACTCGCTTTTTCCCTTCTCTTCCCTTCCTTCTACTGACGCTAAACTTGGGAGAGAGAGAGAGAGAGAGAGAGAGAGAGAGAGAGAGAGAGAGAGAGAGAGAGAGAGGGGACAGCTATTTTCCTCGGCGCGCAGCTTAAGCTTACAAATAACTGCGATTGTCAACCCGAATGCAATCACCATTCCCTCCGTGCATGCCATTACCGATTTAGATTGCCAGCCATTATCCGAAGCCGTGGAAAAATGGACTCCCTGCACCACCACCACCACCACTGCCACCCCCAGCACCACCACAGCCAGTGTTTACGAGGTGCTTCCACTGGTGGGTCGCCGCGCCCGCCTCCGCTTGGCTACCGAGAAGTGCACGTCGATGATTGAATTTTGACGTGATGGAGATGTTGTAAAGTTGCTTGTTTATGGCCGTGGACACATGCGAGGATGGTCTTCGTGTGGGCCGGGTGGGGCTGGGCCGGGGAGTGTCAGGTGTGGTAGTGGCACTGGTGGTAGTGGTGGTGGTAGTGGCGGGACAGGGCGTGGTGCGGTGAGGTGTGGCGAGGCAAGGCGGGTCATGGCCATGTAACAGTGCTAGGAAGGAGTTGGAATGGATTCTTTACCACCACCACCACCACCACTACCATCATTTTCAACAGCAATAAAACTAACAGCACCACCACCACCACCACCACCACCACCACGAAGCAATATCTCCGGCAGTAATTATTAATACACCGTAATTTTGTCACTACCTCGGAAGTGGTATATACTTAGAGAGAGAGAGAGAGAGAGAGAGAGAGAGCGTAGGCCAGTAACCTCTTGACTAAAACCACACACACACACACACACACACACACACACACACACACACACACACACACACACACACACACACACACACACACACACACACACATACAAACTGAACTGCGACGAAAATAAAAAAAAAATAGGAAAAAAATAAAAGCTTAGGAAAATAAATATCGATTATTATGCATTGTTCGCTGCTGAGATACGAGGCCACCATGAAATCTTTACTTTATTGATCCCGAAAACATTGGTTGGCGCGGGATTTACGACACCACTGCCACCAGATTCCATGTCGCCACAGCCTGATTTAGAAATGCCTGGCACGTGCAGCGGGAATTGTATTAACTCCGGTGGTGGCAACTGTTGAGAGGGTGGTGATGGTGGTGGTGGTGGTGGTGATGGTGGTGGTGATGGAGGGATCGAGGTTTCGATGCATTTTTATTAAGCTTCCTCATTTAGAGAGATTTTAGTAGTAGTAGTAGTAGTAGTAGTAGTAGTAGTAGTAGTAGTAGTAGTATAGTAGTAGTAGTAGTAGTAGTAGTAGTAATTAATAATGATACTTTTGCTGATATTTGTCGTATAATAATGATAATGATGATAATAATGACAACAACAACAATAATAACAACAACAACAACAACAACAACAACAACAACAACAACAACAACAAAATCAACAAAATCAACAACAACAACAACAATAACGATAGCACTAACAACGCTCATCACCATCATTACCCCTACACACTTATTATAACACCACCATCTTCATCAGCATCACAATCATCATAGTTATTGCTCATTACAACTAATAGGCAATGGACAACATTTATATATATTTACGTGTTTATTCATGTAGTCTGACAGAACAAGTTGCTGGATACGAGATGGAGATAAGTGAAATAAATGAAAAAGAAAGCTCCTCAAAAAATTATCATTCTTTAAAATACTTGAAATAAGAAAAAAATGCTTCTGAAAATTGAGATTGACACTTCAGAAAAATTACGAAGGGAAAAAATGTCTTGAAAAATTGAGATGGCGACGTTAAAAAGTATAATGAGAGAGAGAGAGAGAGAGAGAGAGAGAGAGAGAGAGAGAGAGAGAGAGAGAGAGAGCGAAGTACTTTTGCCTCAGGTGTTCATTTCCCCTGTGCATTCCCTGCATTCTCTCTCTCTCTCTCTCTCTCTCTCTCTCTCTCTCTCTCTCTCTCTGTATTTCTCATATTTACCAATGAACTATTTTATTTCTCATTAGTTAATTAGTTGACCTTTATTATTTCATTCTGTTAGACTGTTTGTGAAACATTCTAAGTAAATTGTAAGGTGTTATTATCACCACCACCACCACCACCATCATCACCACCACCACCACCACCACCACCACCACCATCATCATCATCATCATCATCATCATCATCATCATCATCATCATCATCATCAGTCATAGTTTTTTTTCTTTTTTTTATAAATTCATACTCATTGTAAAAATTTCAGTTTCTCGTTTACTTTATGATTTTCTATATTTTTTCCTTGCATTTTTTTCCCGTCCTCCTCCTCCTCCTCCTCCTCCTCCTCCTCCTCCTCCTTCTCCTCCTCCGTTACCACCACCACCACCACCACCACTACCAGGCGCCCTCTCCAGCACGCCTCGCCGGAATACGTAGTTGTGTACATTAACGAGATTGCTCTGAGCACGACCATTGTAGCGCACGTGTTATTGTGGCGCCGTGCCGGGTTGTGCACTTCTGACCGGGTGTGAAGGAAGCTGAGCGAGAACACCACCACCACCACCACCACTACCACCACCACAACACCTCCACAACACCACACCTGCACAGCACCATTACACTACATCACACTTCTATTTTTGTTGCTCTCATCATCACCGTTACAGCCACCACCACTACCACCATCATCACCACCATCACCATCATCACCAGGACTCCAGCAGTGTAGCTCCGGTCATCGTTCTAATATCGCCTGCCTGCCTTCTGCTGGTGATCCTGTTAGGCTTAATTGGCCTCACCTTTTGGAACTCTTATTGCTCCTGTTACTTTTAGTTCACCAAGATTTTTTTCCCTAGGTATTTTTGACCGTTTAATGCATAGATACATGTTCACACACACACACACACACACACACACACACACACACACACACACACACACACACACACACACACAGGAAAAGTAGTAGAAATAGTAGTAGTAGTAGTAGTAGTAGTAGCAGTAGTAGTAGCAGTAGTAGCAGCAGCACCAGCACCAGCAGCAGCAGCAGCAGCAGCAGCAGCAGTAGTAGTAGTAGTAGTAGTAGTAGTAGTAGTAGTAGTAGTAGTCACAGTAGCAGCACTAATAATAACAGTTACAGCAGTGGTAGTAGCAGCATTAGTTAGCAGCAGCAACAGGCGTAGTATTGTGACAACAGAAGCATTCACAACATTACTAGCAAGTGTTACTCGTAGTAGTAGCCATACCAACAGTAGCAGTAGTAGTAGTAGTTTATCTGTGCCCTGTTCATGTATATGTAACACTGCCACTTCCTCTTCCCCCCCCCCACACACACACCTCCATCATCCACCCTATGGCCACACTGCCTCTCCCACTACCATTACCATTACCCATAGATCTACTGTCTCTATCACCTCATTTCCCTCACCAACATCGCTACTACAACTACTACCACGCGTCATCACACCATCATCACCACACCTATACCTGCAGTCACTACCCCCGTGCCATCACCATCCATCGAACACCTCCACGGCACCCTTCACTATCTATCACCATACGCTAATCACCATCACCACCATCATTACCATCATTTCGCTATTCATTCCACCTATTCTATTTTCTGGCTCGAAATATATATATATATATAGTGTGACCTCTCTCGCTTTTCGCCTTTTACATCTCTCTCTCTCTCTCTCTCTCTCTCTCTCTCTCTCTCTCTCTCTCTCTCTCTCTCTCTCTCTCTCTCTCTCTCTCTCTCTCTCTCTCTCTCTCTCTCTCTCTCTCTCTCTCTCTCTCCACAGTACATTTGGCATTTCACATTCGCATACACACACACTCACATTTCCACATTTCGTCCATATTTGCTGGTGTATATATTTCAACGGTTCATTTTGGTTCGCGAATTCGTATACGGGTGGGTATATATTTATTTTATCTAGTTTCCCTTTGCAATATGTTATCCCAGATTTCAAAGCGAGAATGTGCAACTGGTAATATCTGCATTCCTCGCATATTCGCATTTCCCCACCTGGCTGAATTTTTCTTTTTTTTTTTTTTCTTTTTTCTTCCAATGGCACGGCGAGAGGGAAACTTTGGGTGGGGAAAAGAAAATGATGTGAGTGAAGGGAAGGAAAACCAGAGGAGGTGACATTAATTATCTTAACGTTGTGGTTTTCGCTAAATTATGTTTTTTTTTGTGTTTTTTTTTTTTCGAGGGTGGTGACCTTCTACATTTTTGGCTTCCTTGGTCTTGTTTTTTTTTTTTTTTTGTTATTTTGTTATTTTTTCGATCTTAACCCAATCTAACGTAATTTAAACGAGAATGAAGTGGAATAGAGAACCTGATATCAACTCTCTCTCTCTCTCTCTCTCTCTCTCTCTCTCTCTCTCTCTCTCTCTCTCTCTCTCTCTCTCTCTCTCTCTCTCTCTCTCTCTCTCTCTCTCTCTCTCTTGAAAGAAATATGTGTAGCTCAAAATACTTGAATTACTGCCTCAGAAAATGAAATCTTTTAATGATAATTATGTAAGTCTCATATCCTGAGGAGAACGGTGAGGAGGAGAGGGAGGAGGAAGAGGAAGAAGAGGAGGAGGAGGAGGAGGAAGAGGAGGAGAAGGAAAAAGAATAGGAGAAGGAGGAGGAAAAGGAAGAAGAGGTGGAGGAGGAGGAGGTGGAGGAGGAAGAGGAGAAGGAGTGGAGCTGGAGAGATAAAAACAAAGAGATGTTCGGTGCAAGTTTTGAGTAGAAAAGTAGGAGTGAAGAGGGAGTCTGCGTGTATTGACCTTAAAAGTTCCCCAAAGTCTTCAGTCATCATAACGCCGATCACTTTCACGTACTCTCCTTTATAACGTTCACTGTGTTATGTATCGCCTTTCAGAACGATATTAATCTCTCTCTCTCTCTCTCTCTCTCTCTCTCTCTCTCTCTCTCTCTCTCTCTCTCTCTCTCTCTCTCTCTCTCTCTCTCTCTCTCTCTCTCTCTCTCTCTCATATTAGATAAATAAATGAGAAAGACACACTCGTAGTACTTCAAGCGAGACAAAGAAACCTGTTACAAAGACCTACAAGAGTTACAATGGATTTTTCATCTGCACGCCCACTCTGCCTCACGCATTCACCTCTCCCTCTGTACCCCCAACACTCCCTCCGTACCCCAACACCCTGCACTCCCTCTCTCTCTCAGCCTCCATCACACTCTCATACCCTCCCATCCCTTCTCTCTCTCTCTCCTTTCTCACATCGTCACTCCATCCTTACTTCCCTCTCCTTCCCTCTCTGCATCCTTTAACACTCCTTCCGCATACCAACACCCTGTATCGAACCCTCTCTCTCTCTCTCTCTCCCTCAGCTTCCCTCACGCTCTCATACCCTCCCATCCCTTTTGGTCTCTCTCCTTTCCCACAGTGTCGCTTCATTCCTCTCCTTCACTCTCTCCATCCTTTATATCCTCCTAAACTCCCTTTTTACTTGCCTCCTTCCCTCTCTACCTCCCTCACACACTCCCATTTCTCTCTCTCTCTCTCTCTCTCTCTCTCTCTCTCTCTCTCTCTCTCTCTCTCTCTCTCTCTCTCTCTCTCTCTCTCTCTCTCTCTCTCTCTCTCTCTCTCTCTCTCTCTCTCTCTCTCTCTCTCTCTCTCTCTCTCTCTCTCCCACGGCGTCACTTCATCCATCTCCTTCCCTCTCTGCATCCTTTATATCCTCCCTTCTTACTTCCCTCCTTCCCTCTCTATCTCCCTCACACCCGCCCAGTCTTCCTCCATCCTTACTTCTCCTCCCCATTGCCTTCCTTGCCCCCCTCACCTGCCTCACCTGCCTCGTGCTCACCCCCTGGATATTCCCTCCGCGCCTCCCACCCTCTGTAGGTCTCGTGTGGCGCTAAAGAAAACTAGTCCCTTGCAAACAAACTTTAGATGCTCTCGTCCTTACCGTCGCCTGTGTCACTCCAGCTTCCACTCTTCTTTCCTCCTCTTCCTCCTCCTCCTCTTGTGATGCACTCCCCCCAAAACGCTCCATCCCCTCTGTACCTGCATTCTCCCTTGGGACGCCTAGACACCTGCATTCTAAAACTTTCCCCGCTGTACGAGCATATTTCTGTCTGTGTTTGGAAGGAGACGGGGAGATGTGTTTTTCGCCCTCAGTGTCCCTCCCTACTACCCCCGCCAAGCCTTTTTCATGCCTTGCTCCCTCGCCACGACAATTTTTGAAGTCCCCATAGACGACTAGCCGGGTTTCCAAGACAGTTTTTTTCTTATGATAAACTAGAAATCTTGCTAATCCATTACCAGAACTATAAAAAATAACCTCAGGAACACGAGTATCTTTAACTAAAATCTTTGGAAAGTAGTGATGATGAAAGAGTTAAACGTTTAAGAATATGGGCTTTAGTCTCACAAGCTACTGCTCTTTCTCAGCCCTCCTCTCTCCCTCTGCCTCAGCCTCACACTCCCCCTCACGGCAACACTCTCGAAGTGTCTCTTTATAATGATGGAAAACTTATTCGTAACTTGTCACAACTTGGCGCGTCACATCTATAAAGTTCTGCTCGAGTCTTTAATGAGAGGTTTCTACATTCACGCTCTTATCTTTTTCACACTCGTTCCGTCGCTTTGATTAAAAACACGGCGCGGCGCGTTCATTTTGTTTTATGTTTTTTTTCCTCGCACTCACTAAATGAACAAGGGAGTGAGGCGTATTTTCTCAAACCAGCACACTTAACCTTACCTCACACTTACCACCATAACCTGAAACAATGCTGCGCCACATCTCTAACACTTGAAGTCTTAGAAGATTTGGTTCTACTGACAGACCAACAAATTTTTCACAATCTAAACAGGAGAAACCGTCTTAACATCTTCAGTGCTGGGACACATTTTTGCCTTGAGATTTCTGTATGATTAGATAATTTTACTTACATCAGGAAGACTCTATGGAGGTCAAAAGATTAAGGGTCACAGTTTTCACTATTCTAATACCCCATATGAGTTTCTGAAGCTGTATAAAATCACCGGATAGTAAGCAGAATGAATATTAAAAGGCATGATGGTACGTAAAAGATTAAGAACCTGGCTAATCCTCTCTGTGGCCTTGAAGAATAATCGTGGTGACAGAGCAAAGCATTTCGGAATACGAGTCTATCGTCAGTTAAGCATGAGGTGACAACACAGCAAGTCATTATAGTGATCCCCTTGAAGCATGTGAAGGGCGTCGTGTGTGGGCGGGGTGCGAGCGGGGCGGGGCGCGGGCAGGTAAGTGATGGACCGGTCGAGCAGCAGAGTGAGGTGCTGGCGTGTCTCGGGGCGGTGCAGCGGGCTACCCACCAGTACGGCAACCACAATGTGCAAGGTGGCGTGAGAGGAGATGTTTCTCTCTCCTCCCTCCATCCCTCATGTCTTCGCCTCTCCTTTCTCTCCTTGACCTTCTGCTTTGCTTCCTTCTTTCCGTTCTTCTTTTGTCTATGTCTTTTTCTCGTTCCTTCATTTTTCTTCCAGTATTTGTTTTATTTCATTTACCATTGATTTGGTTTCCTTTTCTCCCCTTCCTTTTTAAGTTTTCTTCACCATCCTCATTTCTTCCCTTTTTTCTTGTATTTTCGTGTAGTTTCCCATCGACTTTGTTTTCCCTCCATTCCGCCTTTTCATTTATATTCTTCATCCTCTCTTTTTTTTTTTTTCTTACTTATCTTCTTCTCTCTGTTCAAATTTCATACTGATTTTGCATCTTTTCTTTCCTTTCCTCTTTCTTTCCTTCATCACCTTCTTTTCTCTATGTTCCCGGATTGTTTTCCTCGACTCCGTATCAGAGACGAATGATTCGTGTGATTGATGACGCTGTGATCGATTCTCCTTACACCGAGGCTGTCCCCAAGTCGTACCCTTCCTTCCTTAAGACTTGGGGATTTTTGTTTCATTCCTCACCCACCCAGCCCTTCTCAGCGATCTTATTCTTCGCTGGCACCTCATTTTTCATCCCTCGCGTCCCAATCCCCTTCGAAATCCCCTTCATATCTTCTCCCCACACGTCTTAATGGCTGCACGTCACTTTCCCGCCACCACTTCATTACCGAGCCTCGACAAGTGACTGGTGGAGGGGAACGAGACTCTTTATGAGAGTCACCCACAGTCAGTCTCCCAGTCATTAGCTCAGCGGGGCGGCTCGGGGCGGGAACAGCTTGAGTTATCACCCAAGGCGGCAGAGTCACCCACGTCACTCCTGCACTGACAAGAGAATTACCCTGGTGTGGTTTGGTTTCGAGACCTCAGACCTCACAGCCAGCTTCCGTCTTCCTGTCACACATCAAAGACTGACTGACTCCTTGATGACTTCCTTACAAAGGGGAGTACTGTGCCGAATGTTTTTTATTCTCATCATCTTTTCTCTCCTCATTAGATGGGATTTCGATGATGTTCGTTTAACAGTGATGTTTGTTTAACAGTGCTGTGTCCTGCAGGCTGTGACACGGAAGGGCAGTGACTCCTCTGTAATTTCCATCGGGACCACGGGAAGTCTATACAAACTAAATTAAGATGTCCAGAAGGTGGCGAGGCGAGGCGAGGCGGTGTTGAGCGAGGCGGAACATGGAGCGGGACGAGGCCGGGCTAAATCAAAGCCTTGGGCCAGGGAAGGAAGGCAGCAGCACCGCCAGGCCTCGTCTCCCTCACCCCTCTGGCCTCTGTTTACCTGCTCGTAATTTAGGGCACTTTAATCACTGTCCGCCCAGCCAACAATGGGCCCGCCAGCAGCGGCGGCTGCGTCCGACAAAGTTATATCTTCCCTCTATCATCCTCACGCACCACTGAGTGCATGCGAGTAGGAGCACACACACACACACACACACACACACACACACACACACACACACACACACACACACACACACACACACACACACACACACACACACGCAGCTAAATGAAAGAGAATTTATCGGAACGTTCCACACGGCAGCCTTAGAGACAGCCGGGTTGAGTTGGGCGGGAGGAAGTCGGCAGGCTGGAGGTGCCCGCAGGCCGTGTTCACGCTCCCTGCACAATACGCCAATTTCACGCACTTTTCCTAATTACCAGCCGTGTTGTCTGTGATCCCTGCTTGCGAAAGAGTGTTTGATATGCTCAAATACAGAAAATTACACCGTTTTCATGGCTAACTTGAGTAGTACAGCAACGAAAAGAGAGAGAGAGAGAGAGAGAGAGAGAGAGATGAACGCCACTTCAGTTTGAGACATGATGACAGCACGCATTTAGAGTGACAGCAAGACAAAACCGTGCCTGTCTCAGCTGCCGCGGGAATGGCCATGACAGCTGCCTTGAGGACAAAGGCGATAACCAACCTCTGCCTCATCACTTTTTTAAAGAACAACAATCAACTGACCTTCATTATCCATGCATCTGTAACCTTTAACCTGACCTAGTTACATCGTAGAGTAAAGAAACAACATAACTATCCACATACATAACTGTTTAACTCCTCAGCTCTTCTAAAGAATCATACACATCTTGATTTTTATCTTGTCCCATTACTTGCAGCTTTTATCAAACATCCCAAACACATAAGATAAGGAAACGACCACCTCACTATCTACCTTCATCACCGTTCAACTCTTCAGCACTTACAAGCATCCAGTATACTCGTAAATTTCCGTCTTGCAGGGAGGAGTGATAGCCTAACTTCCTTAATACTTAAAGCTATCTCCTATGGTTTGTCTACTCTAAAGTGGCTCCTTACTTCAAAACACATTGTAACTTAATGATGTAAATGATTTGATGTGAATGATAGTTGTTTTCTATTGATCCACACACTTATCACGAGGACAGACTACAGTTTTGCTTCAAGATCTGACACACACACATTCCCCAAAACACCATTCAGACACACACCCAGAAGCCACTTTAAATTAGACGGACTGTGACTATCCAAATATATACTCCCGTTCAACTCTTCAGGCCTTCCAAGCATCCAGTACACGTTAATCTTTACTTGCAGGGGGAGGAGGTGATCCCGGAGGAGGGCTGGGAACGTATGAAGCTGCAAGGGAAGATACTCAAGATCCGGGAGGTGACTCTCGGCGACCAGGGAGTGTATGTGTGTTCGGCGGTCAATGGATTCGGCAAGGAGATCTTCACTATTACTCTTACTGTTACTGGTGAGTGAGTTAAAGTGGTGTGTGTGTGTGTGTGTGTGTGTGTGTGTGTGTGTGTGTGTGTGTGTGTGTGTGTGTGTGTGGCTTGTTTGGTAGTTTTAAGTAGTTTTATTTTTTTCCTGTCTGCTCTTTTGTCTTGCCTTCTCTTGTCCTGTCTCGTCTCGATTCGACTTAACTCCTCTTCTCCTCTCTTCTCTCTTCTTTTCTCTTGTCTTGTCTTGTCTTCTCTTCTCTTCTCTTCTCTTCTCTTCTCTTCTCTCTCTCTCTCTTCTCTTCTCTCTCTCTCTCTCCTCTCCTCTCCTCTCCTCTCCTCTCCTCTCCTCTCCTCTCCTCTCCTCTCCTCTCCTCTCCTCTCTCTCTCTCTCTCTCTCTCTCTCTCTCTCTCTCTCTCTCTCTCTCTCTCTCTCTCTCTCTCTCTCTCTCTCTCTCTCTCTCTCCATAATGAGACAAATAAAGGTAAGAATAGCACCTTCCGTTATCATACAGGTGTGCTTTCATCCCTCTGTCTCACCTTCAGCTGTCAGGTGGTCGATCCTCTGTCCAGGTATAAACATCTTTGGTGATGTTTCACTATTTCTTTGTGGTCTCATCTTTTCCTTGGGCCCATTGTTGGCGCCTCCAGCTTTGTTCCTCAAGCCGTGTGTGCCGCACTTCACACGTATCGGGGACGGGAGCTGCTTTCATCTGCTTTCTTCTTTCCCTCTTCTCGTTATTCTTTTCCATCTTGCTGTAGTGACTTTTTTTCTTTCTTTATCATCATCTCGCCGGCCGCCACCTAGTAGGTACCGGATTTTGATATGCTTCTTACTCTTTTCTCTTCTTTGTTCACGTTTTTCTCTCTTTGATAATATCCATCGAGCTCGTCACAGTAAGGCGATGGCTCAGGGATTAACGTGCTCCAGTGATGAATGAGCAGACTTGAGTTTGATGTATGCTTTGTACTTTACCACGCAAATTTATTTACTGTATCTATCTGTATACTACTACCAATCCCACACGGGCTGATCCAGACAAAGCACCATACACACACACACACACACACACACACACACACACACACACACACACACACACACACACACACACACACACACACACACACACGTCTCTCTCTCTCTCTCTCTCTCTCTCTCTCTCTCTCTCTCTCTCTCTCTCTCTCTCTCTCTCTCTCTCTCTCTCTCTCTCTCTCTCTCTCTCTCTCTCTCTCTCTCTCTCTCTCTCTCTCTCTCTCTCTCTCTCTCTCTATCTATCTATCTATCTATCTATCTATCTATCTCTATCTCTTAGTTCTGTCAGCCCCTGGTGACGAGGAAGGCTTGGTAATCATCTAACGTAACTCTGCGCTACAAAAATACGAAGTTTCACTAAGGCTGACACGATGCACTGCTAGTATACGCTTTGCGAATAACTAAAGCTGCTCTCACCACTTGCATAAGGTTATCTGGCTCGTTAAGTGTAGCTGTCTTCCTACGTATGAGTATTTGAGGCAGTCAGTCCTAAGATAAGTAAGGAATGGCTCAGGCAAGGCACCACACACTCGTACACAGGCATCATTCACACTCTGAACCTCCTCGGTGGAAAAGGATAGTCTCGTAAAACCACTAACGGAAAAAAAAAAAAAGGTGTTGCTATTCGTCCTCCATTAAGAAAAAATGAAAAATATAACTGAATTAGATACGAATGAGAAGGTTTAGTTACTATTATCCGTCTTTCATGAGTATTACGGCGTGACACACTACATGGACTACATATTAAAAAGAGACTACGTACTAAAAACAGATTTATTCGTAAGTTGAGATTTAAGAGAACTCTTATATTTTATCATCAGTTGCTTGGATGATGAAAATATATGCGCTGCTGATATGAGTTTATACTTCCTAAAGCGAGGATATACGAGTATGTAAGCACATGAAATATGATTTTATTCCGTGCCTCTGTCAAGCATCGCGGGGTCACTGACTCAGGCTGCGGGCTTTCCACTCGAGCACAGTGCCATCCACGTCAATCCGTCTTTCATCAGCATTACGGCGCGGCAATATGAGGCGCCGAGGAGCAAAGCACGGTAAATAGAGAAAAGAGAAGAGTTAGAACAAGGAAAATAACGCGAGTAAGAGCTGCAAAAGAACGAATGGAAAAAGATGTAAGGAAAAGAAGGTAGTAAATCAGCAGTGTGGGGACGCCGAGGAGCAAGGCAGGACAAAATAGAGAAAAGAGAAGAGATGCAGCGAGGAAAATTACGCGAGTAGGAACTGCAAACGAACGAAGAGAAAAATGAGTAAGGAAAAAAAGATAATACACCAGTCACAAGAACAAAATACGAAAAAAAAGGAAAGAAAAAGAGAATAAAGAGAAAAACAACCATAACCCCATAATCAAAGTCAGGAGTGAGAGAAAAGGAAGAGAAGAGGGAGAGAAAGAGGAAGGGAAAGAGGAGATGGGAGAGGCAATATGTGCCTGGGGTCCCTCATTTACATAATTCATTAAGTCCAGTACCTTCTCGCGACGCTGCCCCGATATTAAGAAAAAGCAGATTGTAAAGGAACCAGAGAGAGAGAGAGAGAGAGAGAGAGAGAGAGAGAGAGAGAGAGAGAGAGAGAGAGAGAGAGAGAGAGAGTCATTCTTCTAGTGTATGGAAAGAGAAAATTAACAAAAAACAAGTTGAGAAAGGAAAAAAGTACTCTCTCTCTCTCTCTCTCTCTCTCTCTCTCTCTCTCTCTCTCTCTCTCTCTCTCTCTCTCTCTCTCTCTCTCTCTTACATTTTTACATTTTCATTTTCTCCTTTTGCCTGTTTCTCCTTCACTAGCTGCTCTCCTCATCCATTTTCATCTGCACATAGATCTTTCTCCCTCCAGTATTTCCTTCACTTTCTTCCTCATACATTTTCTCCCTCATCCATATTCTGCACCCACAAGCTTCTTCACTCGCTCTTATTCTCTCCACTTCTTGAAATCTCTCTCTCTCTCTCTCTCTCTCTCTCTCTCTCTCTCTCTCTCTCTCTCTCTCTCTCTCTCTCTCTCTCTCTCTCTCTCTCTCTCTCTCTCTCTCTCTCTCTCTCTCTCTCTCTCTCTCTCTCTCTCTCTCTCTCTGGAATTTTTCTTTATATATGAAATGAAGGTTTTATTTACCATAGAAGAGATATGTAATTCAGTTCTGCACACCATCACACTCTCAATGCAAGAAAACATAATACTCTAAATCAATCATAGAGAAGAAAATCCCCTTTCATTAATCTTCATCAACAACAACAAAAAACAAAAAAACTCTAACTGTAGAGAAAATAAAGGATTAGATCTCAATGTAAAAACCTAAATCTTAACCCCACATATATAGAAAAACTTCCTTCCTTGCAGACCCGCTCTCCAGCTCCTCGTCAGCATCTGGTTCTTTCCCCGGTGGCCTTCCCCCGGAGTTCACGCAGCTCCTCCCTCCAGTGCCGGGCAAGATCGACAAGCCAGTGGGTCATAACGTGAAGCTCAAGTGCCAGGTCAGCGGAGAGCCCGAGCCTTCCATCACCTGGTTCAAGGTAAGGGTTGATGTTAAGTGTGGAGAGAGAGAGAGAGAGAGAGAGAGAGAGAGAGAGAGAGAGAGAGAGAGAGAGAGAGAGAATGTTCCGTGATAAAGAGAGATTTAATCGTTAATTGAATTGGCGCACCATGAAAATTGTACACCGACTATGAGGAATGGCGGGGTGGTTTATGTGTTTATTTGGTAATTATGCCCATTAAGGGAGCGAGAATGATGGGCTGGCCGGAGCGAGTGAAAGAAGTCGATCCCGTGAGTGGCTGACCCGCCGGGAGTGGAGCTGTGGTAGTGAATTACGGCGTTGTATAGAAACATTAAGTTCTTGCCCTCGCACAGCCCTGAGCGGGAATAGATACGCTGCCTGTGACTTGTGTGGGACGCTTCCAGGAATCTGTGGGCGGTGGTGGTAGTGGTGTTGGTGGTGGGAGTGGTGGTGGTGGTCAATAAAGAGACATTTTTATCTATTTTTTTTTTTCTTGAGAGTATTAGTGGTTGAGCAAGAATCGTTGAACTTATGATGAGTGTGGCCACTTTTCTTATCTGTTGGGTAATGTTGCTGCGATTTTTTTTTATGGTTCCTGATGGCAAGCCTCTTAATATGTGGCCCCTGTTCACCTAGCAGTAAATAGGTACGGGATGTAACTCGAGGGGTTGTGGCCTCGCTTTCCTGGTGTGTGTTATGTGTTGATGTGGTCTCAATCTTACCCGAAGATCGGTCTATGAGCTCTATGGGGAAGACTGGCTAGGTGACCAGCAGGCGACCAAGGTGAATTACACACACACACACACACACACACACACACACACACACACACACACACACACACACACACACACACACATCACCTGGCAGTAATTTTGTGTAGATGAACTATAAACTTTGCGCTCGAAAAGTAATTGCATGCTTCAATAAAATAACGAGAGAGAGAGAGAGAGAGAGAGAGAGAGAGAGAGAGAGAGTGTGTGTGTGTGTGTGTGTGTGTGTGTGTGTGTGTGTGTGTCACATATGAAAATAAGACACACACACACACACACACACACACACACACACACACACACACACACACACACACACACACACACACACACCACTATTGTCTAACCCTAATCCTAACCCAGAGAGAGAGAGAGAGAGAGACGAGTAGCAGTAGTAATATCACCAGCAAAAGCCGTGGCTATTCGGTCCAGTATGAATACAAATGGCTGGATTAAGGAAGAAATATACTCCTCGCTGTTATTGCTGCCCTCCCAGCCCTCGGAATGGGGGACCTGCTTGCTCATCCTTCCTCCTTCCCTCTCCCTTTCCCTCTCATTCTTACTCTTCCACATCCCCCCAACTCTCTCCCTTCTTCACCTTTTTTCATCTGTTCCCTTCTTCCTCCTCTCCTTATAAATGTCATATTTCTTTTAGTTACTATGCCTATCTCTCTTGTCTTCCGTTTTCTTTCTCCTTACCATCCTCCTTTGGCCATTTCACTTCACTTCCTCACCGCTAGTGGTCGAGTGAGTCACTGATTTCATTTATTTTTTTGCGTAATTCTCCTTCCCTCTATTAAATTACCAACAAGGAACTACTACGACATATATATGTGTGTGTGTGTGTGTGTGTGTAATTCACCTCGATCGTTTGCTGGTCACCCAGCCAGTCTTCCCATTACGGAGCGAGCTCAGAGCTCATAGACCGATCTTCGGGTAGGACTGAGACCACAACATACTCCACACACCGGGAAAGCGAGGCCACAACCCCTCGAGTTACATCCCGTACCTAGTTACTGCTAGGTGAAGAGGGCTACACATTAAAAGGCTTGCCTTTTTGCCTCGCTGCTTCCCGGGACTCGAACCCGGACCCTCTCGGTTGTGAGCCAAGCATACTAACTACTACACTACGCGGTGTGTAATAATAATAATAATAATATACGGTTTATTAATTTGGCAATGTAAAAAAAATTACACTGAAAATGTACAGGGGTGGGGGACATTAAAACAATAAACTGAAATGCTTAACCTAACTATGGATCTAACTTAACCTGTGTGTCTGTGTGTTTCACTGTTTGATCTGCTGCAGTCTCTGACGAGACTGCCAGACGTTACCCTACGGAACAAGCTTAGAGCTCATTATTTCCGATCTACGGATAGGCCTGAGACCAGGCACACACCACACACCGGGACAACAAGGTCACAACTCCTCGATTTACATCCCGTACCTACTCACTGCTAGGTGAACAGGGGCTACACGTGAAAGGAGACACACTCAAATATCTCCACCCGGCCGGGGAATTGAACCCCGATCCTCTGGCTTGTGAAGCCAGCGCTCTAACCACTGAGCTACCGGACTGTGTGTGTGTGTGTGTGTGTGTGTGTATGTGTGTGTGTGTGTGATATTTTAGATGTTTTTATTTGTAGCTGCCTGATTCTATTCACATCTAAAACACGCGGTCTCATCAATTCCTAATGTTTTGATATCCGTACAATTTTTTACACCTCTTGACTGTATCTTGGTATAGACTGCTTTGTTTCTAATAACTTGTAATTAAGACAAGAGAAACATTATTATGAGATCAAGAGAACTGTGGAGATATCTTGGAGCACCGACGATTTGAGTTTCTTTCATTAAGTTTACTCGAGAAGTTACTGTTAAATTGGTTCATAAACATTCGCTGAGTCTGAGATGGGAGCGGAGTGTGGCGCCCACCTCTGGGGAGATCGCTGTGAGATATGAAGCTAATAGCCGTGGAAATGTGCGGTAGCCATTAGACGAAACTTGACCCGTCTTGTCACCACATGAGCGGTAAATGTTGTCTTCAATTATAAACTCACGGCGATCACGAGGCTGGCGCTTGAGTGAGCAATTATTACGATGGTGGAAGGTCGGAATAACCCGTTGCCCTCCCTTCCATTCCATTTGCTTCCCTCCCAACTAGTTAATTTGCCTTCCCTTCCCTTCCTTTCCTTTCTCTTCCCCACCACCGCATCGAAGCGCAACAGAAATACATTCACCATTCTGATGTTTGTTTCGGTTATTTTGTGATGTGGTGGAAGCACAACTATTGGTTTGCCTTGGCTATTACACTAACTCTTGCCCCCAGGATGGAATGGAGTTGCGGGAAGGGCCACTGGGGGGAGAATCGCGGCTCACCCGCCACAACCTCCACCTGATGGACTTGAGGCCGCAGGACGCTGGCACCTACACCTGCGCCGCCGCCAACCCCCTAGGAGCTGCGGCAGCCAACTGGACGCTGCGAGTTATAGGTGAGGAGCGGGAAGATTATTCGTGCCGGAACATTGTGCTCAGGAAGTTAAGGTGTAGTTCATGTGAGAAAGAAATGAAGACTGTACCACTTACAGAAACTTTTATTTATATATAGTATTCTTAATTTGGGTACAGGATTGGCTGTCTGAAACTGTTGGAATAAAGCAGTTTGTGTAAAATGTTTACAATTTTAATTAACAAAGGAGATTATTATAGTAATGGGTCTATTCACTATCAACAGACCAAGCCCGTCCAAGAGAGCCAGAGTTCAATCCTCAAGACCCTGCCAACACCACAGTGCCGGTGGGAAAGTCCGCCACCCTGCAGTGTAGTGGAAACTCTGAGGTGGTGCCTCACATCAAGGTGAGCACATCTGTCTTGACTTTTCCTTTCTTTTCCAGTTTGCCACCATTCATTTATGTACTTTACTCTATATCTGCATATTACCCTTAGCCATTTTGGTGCCCTAGGCGAAATTACTCCTTGGTGCCCTCCCCCGTCACCCGTGACACAACTAGGTGACAGCTGTCTGAAACATCACAGTTAAATAGGAAAACAATCTTTCTAGTAATGATGTTTTTAAGTAATAAATTGTAATAACAAGGAGATTTTTTTTCCCCTCTGAGGGACGCTGTGGCGGCGCCCCTCCAGTAGATGGCGTCCTAGGCGACCGCCTATATGGCCTATGCCAAGGACCGGCCCTGATCTTAGCTTTGTCCCATTCACTGTGAATTGTATGAGAATTCAGCAAAGATATTCTAAATACACTGCAATACTTGTTTCAAAAATATTTAGATTTCTTTCTGAGTTACCTCTATGCATAAACCTCCAAGAATACCTTCCATTACTTTCTTTATTGAAGCCTTGCAACTTGTATATAACGATCATTTGTAACATGATGCTTCTCGGCAGTGGCTGCGTCGCCTGGAGGACGGCTCCCATGAGGCGGAGCACATTCCTGACAACGAGACCCTGAAGTGGAAGGGCCACCGTTACGTGGTGCTGCAGGCCACCCAGGTGCTCACGCCAGGGGATGGTTCCTTTTACACTAAGGTACTGCCATGCCCAGGGCTGGACTGGCCTGATATTAATACTTTATATTATTTTATTACTAGTTTGTTATTTGAGCATTCTCACAAAATTATTTGTTGTGCATTTTTTTTTTTTTTTTATATATATATTTCTTTGTGATATTTGTTCACTATTTGTATTTTCATGTCAATAAGTTCATTCTTATCAGTAATTTTGTGTCAGACTGCTTCCATATGATGCAAAATAATGTCTAGAAAAGTTGCATGTATCCTGAATGCAGAGTCACTAGCAATCAGCTATATTCCTGAAGTAATAAATATAAGATGGCAGGTACAACAGAAATGTCACAGAAATCTCTGTATGAGTTAGTTAAATATTCCAGTGATGCTGTAGTTATTGAGATCCTTTTGAGCTGTGGTTTGTAGTATCATCCTGCACAAAGCAGGTTTATTACTAGTGATGAACATACATATAGATTCTGTGAATAGTGATCATTATATAATTTTCTTTACAGTTGGTAATACCTCATGTAACCGAACAGAACAGTGGTGTGTATGTGTGCACTGCCACCAACAACTTTGGGTTGGCTTACAGACAAGCTCAGCTCTCTGTTTATGGTAAGTGTGATGTCCATCCTATGAATTGTGAGGTACCTAGAATGTTGATTTTCAATACATGTGCAAATCTTTATGTATTAATTATGCCAATTACTCCCAGCTATGTGAATAATATTTTGAATAATGTATGATTCATCTTCTTTTGCTGTACGTACTGTATGGATGTATTTATTTTGAGTAAAGAGGATATACAATGATGCAGAGGATGGTGTGAGAGTGAGGAAAGAAGTCCCTGAAAGATGAAAGACAGAGTTGGAATATTTACTAAGAAAGAGGAATGGTCTAGGTATAAAGAAAAGTTTAGGAGGTTAACAAGTATGGTGTGTGCAAGAGCAGATTTTCCATTGATAAACTGCTCCCTGACCCTCATATAAACGTTTTTGCCCTCATGTATGTGTCTAACATACTCACTCTGACTCTGTTCACCATGACAGATGAGTCTTCAGCAGTGACGGAACAAGGGGTGCAAAAACAGGGGGGCACTCAGGGGGGCACAGGTAAATATGGGGGGGAACCATAGTATTTTATTTATGAAGACAGAAAAGTAATTTGGCTAATATCCACATATCTCTAACCATTCACTTAGCTGTCTTATTTACTAATGTATATGTAAGTCATAACGGACTGCTTTCCTCTCTGTGACCAGGTTACCATACCACTGCTTACCGTTATGTTCAGTATTTCATGTTCATTATCTAAAGCAAAGTCTAACAGTTGCACCATTTCTATTTACCTCCTCACCTGGGATCTCTACAAGGCCATTTATACCTGCAATAACAATCACCTGCTGTTGCTTGTTTCTTGCAATTGCCCTCCTTACCAAGACCCATAACAGGAATGTGTGAAACTGTACCTCTACTTCAAATGACAAAAACTAAGACCCAACAGGCTAAAACACACACACACACACACACACACACACACACACACACACACACACACACACACACACACACACACACACACACACACACATACACACACACCCGGTAGCTCAGTGGTTAGAGTGCTGGCTTCACAAGCCAGAGGACCGGGGTTCGATTCCCCGGCCGGGTGGAGATATTTGGGTGTGTCTCCTTTCACGTGTAGCCCCTGTTCACCCAGCAGTGAGTAGGTACGGGATGTAAATCGAGGAGTTGTGACCTTGTTGTCCCGGTGTGTGGTGTGTGCCTGGTCTCAGGCCTATCCGAAGATCGGAAATAATGAGCTCTGAGCTCGTTCCGTAGGGTAACGTCTGGCTGTCTCGTCAGAGACTGCAGCAGATCAAACAAACAGTGAAACACACACACACACACACACACACACACACACACACACACATGCGCACACACACACACACACACGCCCGGTAGCTCAGTGGTTAGAGCGCTAGCTTCACAAGCCAGAGGACCGGGGTTCGATTCCCCGGCCGGGTGGAGATATTTGGGTGTGTCTCCTTTCACGTGTAGCCCCTGTTCACCTAGCAGTGAGTAGGTACGGGATGTAAATCGAGGAGTTGTGACCTTGTTGTCCCGATGTGTGGTGTGTGCCTGGTCTCAGGCCTATCCCAAGATCGGAAATAATGAGCTCTGAGCTCGTTCCGTAGGGTAACGTCTGGCTGTCTCGTCAGAGACTGCAGCAGATCAAACAAACAGTGAAAACACACACACACACACACACACACACACATGCGCACACACACACACACACGCCCGGTAGCTCAGTGGTTAGAGCGCTAGCTTCACAAGCCAGAGGACCGGGGTTCGATTCCCCGGCCGGGTGGAGATATTTGGGTGTGTCTCCTTTCACGTGTAGCCCCTGTTCACCTAGCAGTGAGTAGGTACGGGATGTAAATCGAGGAGTTGTGACCTTGTTGTCCCGATGTGTGGTGTGTGCCTGGTCTCAGGCCTATCCCAAGATCGGAAATAATGAGCTCTGAGCTCGTTCCGTAGGGTAACGTCTGGCTGTCTCGTCAGAGACTGCAGCAGATCAAACAGTGAAACACACACACATACACACAAACTCACACACACACACACACACACACACACGTCAGCAGACTACTCACAGGAGACCCTTATTTTTATGAGTTGCACGCTTATGTATCACTCACAAACCCATATTCTTGTTAAAATGCGAAGAACAAAATTTATTATATTCTTGTCCCAAACACGCACAGAACCCCACTTACCAGGTCCAGTATCCACTCACAGCATAGGATCAACTGTTCATTATAGCCATGGTGCCACTGGTCTTCAGGCTCGAACACTGATCCTCATGTAAATGCCTTATTCTCCTGTGTGTGTTTAGCATACTCACCCTGACTGTGTTCTTTACCATGACAGATCAGTCTTCAGGCAACAACACACTGATCCTAGTGGTTGGTCTGGTGTGTGTGGTGGCATTAGTAGCAGTGATCATTGTTGTGGTGATGGTACGAAAGGTTCAGACCACCAAGCCACCACCTCCACCAAGCTCTAATGAGAGTGCACTGCTGCCCCCTCAACCAATGAACCAGGCCAAGGTGCAGCCGCCACCATCCCACCACCCACGTTACGTCCCAGGAATTCACAACACACAGCAACAGCAGCAGCAGCAGGCACCACATGGCCACTCTGTGGGTCCTGAGGGGCCACTGCTCCAGTATGCTGGTGGAGTGGTGCACCTACCCCCACAGTCATCAATGACAGGAAATGGCCAAGGAGCTCAGCCTATTATTGTGTACCAAGACCCAGCTACTGCAGCTTCTGTGTACATTGCACAGCGGCCCCCGACACAGGCAGCCACGGCAAGCAGACCTGAGTATCAGTACCAGCATCTGGACGTTATATGATCACGGGGAAAGGTAGTGTAGTGGGGACTGTGTTTGCTGTGATTGTGATGAATGGATGCCACTGACAATTTGAACTTGATGTACTAATTCAGTGTCATGTGAACTCTCAGTGTCTACAAAGTCGAACACAGAAAATTTATATGTTTTGAAAATGCATATATGTATGTATGTATGTATTATTATATGAAATTTAGTATTAGATATTGACTTTCTCAGCAAGAATCTGTGATAAAGATGAAAATTACAAACATGAATTTTTACGTTTTCACCGTCAGTCCATAAAGCAGTACGTGTGCCGCACGTGTGAAGACATCATGGAAATGTGACCGATGCTGTACAGTGTAAGTAGACAAGAAACTCTAGTCGATCATAATCCACTAAGTTAGTGTACTTCAAGAATGATTTCTGAAATGTCTGTTCACATCTATAGTTTATAATCAATTTCCAGAAAAAAAAAAAAGATGTGCTTGGTAAGAATTCAGTTTTTATTTCATATTGTATGAATTGCAGTGTCAAGAGTTATCAACAAGTCCATAGATATTTTCTACATATGTATAGATAGTTACTTATAAGGGTAATACTGAAGCAAAATATAAGGTAACAGATACTTCATAGTTCATTAGATTATCTTTATTGAGGCATATGAAGTCTAGTCATTCACAACATTGTCAATGGTTTTGAAATCTCTACACTTGTGTACAGTAAACAATAGTCATAGAATATACATGTATTTACTCATTCCATGTTGGAAAATACCCATTATTTTTCTTATACAGAGAATGATTCCTTTCTATGACGCAAAATTAAAGAATGAATAATCAAATGATGTGTCTTGTGTGTGTGCCAAAGGAATCAGCAATGTTTACCTTGTATTCATTTCTGCCAATTCAAGGAGGTAACATTCCATGACTGAGACACTGGTAATGTACATACAAGAACATGAATATGCCCACACAAAAGGAAAGATGTACAGTACATGATTAATATAATGGATGTGTTCAGGTATGTGACAAACACTACACATTTTTTTTTTTTTTTATATATGTATCTTGTTTATTTATTTGTTTATTTTTATAGAAGCATCCATAGTGTTGGAAGTAGCTAAGCATCATCCTGCTGGCTTCCTGTCAGCAGATTTTGTCTTTGGCTTTTACTGTGAATTTATGTTTATATGCAAACCCTTTTGTAAGTGTATCTCTTCAGAACAAAACTACTTCCAAAGGAAAAGTATTATTTGTGACAGTGCTTAAGTTGCCTTCTTATTGATCTATATGCAGTTCATTAGGGTCTATCCACATAAGGCAGTGCACACTGACATGCTTGATAACTTATTCAAACAGGAGAGTAATGCATATGGTGGCCATACTAATCTGAAAGTAGATTTCCACAACAGGCTCTTTCATATATATTTACCATCCATGTCCTTGATGGTGAAAGAGTTATGTATATATTTTATGATATGCAATGAAGACTGTAGATATTAGCAGGAATAGTTCAATTTCTACCAACACTTTTCTCATGGAGACAGATTTTATGATGTTTGCTCAATGTTTGTCTAACAGACACAAGTGAAATATTATAACTGAGAAGAAAGGAACCATCACCTTTGTCCACCTATGTACCTGAACCTTTCAACATTATGATCTTACAAAAGAAAAAAAGGAAAAAAACTATGATTCTCATCCTTGCTGGGAGAGCTCTTAGTTTTTAGTGCCTCCTGCTTAAGATGTGAAGATACTGTATTGCATTCATTCAGTTCTAAGTTCCACTCTGCTCTTTTTTTTTTAAATACTTCATTTCATGAGGGGGAGAGTCATTGCTATTAAGTTATTGCTATGGATATTTCTCCTTTTAGATCCATTTTATAAATACTTAAAGTATTTATAAATACTTTAAGCCTTGTTCAACATCACTAGAGTCAAAAAAAATGCCCTACACAATCCCAACTAAAGTCTCATACAAACAGTAAGTGCTGAATCACATGGCAATGCATTCTTTAATCTCATACTAAATCAGAAGCTTACATTTCAGCATAAGAACATAAATGGGTTATCACAAAGACGAGATATCTCTGCAACAATGGAGGAAAAAATGTTTGGAGGATGAGTGAGTGAGATATAGCTCATGTAATTTTCAAAAAGCTTATATAATTTAGAAATGTATGCCTACTGTAAGAAAAGTCTTGGATCAGAGTAAAGAGAAGTGATTATGAAGTAATCTTAAATAACATAACAAATTTCCTTACACTATGTTCTGGATATTTCCTCAGTCTTGAATATTCCTTGTAAAGACCTGACAACTGATCGATATATTCTTAGAAGACTAAAGGGGAGGCACAGTGAAAGTGAGTGAAAACCACGACTGTCCTTGCAGTAATTGGAAGGAAGAGCAAGCATAATGAAGTGATGGAATGCATGTAGTGAGTCTGTAGAGAGCTTGGAGCCTGTCATGTTTGTATGTGTAGGTATATTATTCACAAATAAGCCTACTTTTGTGTAACTTATTCATATTCATCTATAAGTTTGTTTTAAGACTATTGATCACAAACATACATAATAGATCATGAGTTCTTGAGTTAATATCTACATGCAGCCACTCTTGTCCATGCTAAAGTCTCCAGTCATTGTTAAATAAATGCTATTTCTACAACTTCATTTTCTTGAAGGAGTAAATGTGTATCCATATGCAACACTGCAATATTGTGAATGAGGGGTCCACACGATGTGTGTGTGTGTGTGTGTGTGTGTGTGTGTGTGTGTGTGTGTGTGTGTGTGTGTGTGTGTGTGTGTGTGTGTCTGTAATTCACCTCGGTCGCCTACTGGTCACCCAGCCAGTCTTCCCCATTACGGAGCGAGCTCAGAGCTCATAGACCGATCTTCGGGTAGGACTGACTCCAAACACCGGGAAAGCGAGGCCACAACTCCTCGAGTTACATCCCGTACCTATTTACTGCTAGGTGAATAGGGGCCACACATTAAGAGGCTTGCCCAATTGGCTCGCCGCTTTCCGGGACTCGAACCCGGGCCTCTCGATTGTGAGTTGAGCGTGCTGTGTGTGTGTGTGTGTGTGTGTGTGTTTGTGTAATTCACTGTTTGATCTGCTGCAGTCTCTGACGAGACAGCCAGACGTTACCCTACGGAACGAGCTCAGAGCTCATTATTTCCGATCTTCGGATAGGCCTGAGACCAGGCACACACCACACACCGGGACAACAAGGTCACAACTCCTCGATTTACATCCCGTACCTACTCACTGCTAGGTGAACAGGGGCTACACGTGAAAGGAGACACACCCAAATATCTCCACCCGGCCGGGGAATCGAACCCCGGTCATCTGGCTTGTGAAGCCAGCACTCTAACCACTGAGCTACCGGGCCGTGTGTGTGTGTGTGTGTGTGTAAAGACAATGGAGATGCATTAAGGAAACTCTTTTCCATATCTCAAAAGCTTGAACTTCGTGTCAACAATGTTACGAAAGAGAAAAATCAATATCCATCAGTTTCTGTAAGACACATTTTATTCCACTCATGTTCTAGTTCTTGGTTCCCCAACATCTGTGCCTAAGGTGGTATATTACATATAACATTACTCATGGTGATTCAAGTTACACGACAGAGAAAAATGTTGTTTTCTGCTGCAATTAACAATATCTAATGAAAATTCTTATGCGTTTTAGGTATTGGTGATTTCTTTGGGGTCTTCCAATTTATTGTTGATTCTCATTATTTTCTTACACAGTTCCATCTTACACTTCAAATACCGGATCTATAACGTTGTCACTGTCCCTTGATTAAAAGGCGAAATCTGACTAGAGATAATATTTCATATGACCATCTTTCCTTTTCCATCTGATTTCTCCCTCCCAGTTACTGCTTGGTTCGTGGCACCTGGAATTTGACATGAATGAGATAACTGGTGATGGAACTGATCTTGTGAACAGACGACGCATGAATAACGGGACGAATGAATCAGGAGTTGACTTGTTGTTTGGTCATATGCTTGCCACTGAGTAAAACAGTCATTGCATTGCGTCGGGGAAGAAGTCCAGAGGCGATGTAGGTGATGAATTAGGAAGAAAAGTGTGATGCTGTGAAATCAGTCGTGTACGAAGACCAAAGTGTGGCTGCTGAGAAATTATATCTACTGTGACTTGTACAGGTGCGTGATGCAAGCAAACGTTATCGGTCTGAGGCCAAAGCTCTATTCACAGTTCTCTGTACAAGAATTCATAGTTGTAACTAGATTCTCTCTCTCTCTCTCTCTCTCTCTCTCTCTCTCTCTCTCTCTCTCTCTCTCTCTTAGGCCTACGTGGAAATAGTGATGAGATGATAAGCATTACGTGCTTTAGATGGTTGGGATACAGACTGCATGTGTATCTTGAAGTACGTAACATAATACAGTTACCTAGATTTTTTTTAATGGTAATGCAATAACATGAACAAAACACATGAACAGAAGCAACAGGGACAGAAGCAGCAACAGCAGCGGCAATAACAACAACTATTATGAGACAGGAAAAGTTTAATCAGTAACGTGAGGACTTAAACAAGTGGCAGGTTGGCTGGATCTTGGTACGCGAAGAAAACGCTCGTCATATGGCAACAAATGTCTCGCAATGTGAGATACTCATTACTCACTCACAAAAAAGTACTTTCATATAGAAACTACCATATATTAAACCCTCCTAATGAATAAACAGATGAAAAAGATATGTATATATTGTGATTAACGCGAAATAAAGTGGATATATTTTATAGTACGATAGCTACATGGCATCTAAACCCTGCGGCACTACCACCACCACCACCGCCGCATCCCTCCACCAAACCCTCCGACCTTGGCCAGCCAGCACCTACGGCAGCAGGCAGCAGCAGTGACTTGTGGGTTGTGGTGGAGAACAGTGTCAGTGTGGACGAGGTAGCGAGAGTAAGGTAAGATATTGATCAAATTTAACGTTTTCCTGCAATTAACGCGCCTTCTCTCATGGCATGTTCTTCTTGGGTGCTTTACGATAACAAGTTTAATAAGAGATGGAATATTCACTTTAGAATGTTTCTTTTCAAGACCATTAATGTTTTCTTATCTATACCTTAACTTACGGACACTGGATAATGTCATGCGTACTAGCTATATACTTACCTTCATTACCGCTCTGAGTAATGTCATGAACTTACAAGCAACATTGAAAACAAGGAAGCTAAAGCAAATGATTTAACAGGTATTTGTTTTTGTAAGAACGAGTTTTACGGGGCTCTGAATCCAGTTAGCTGGCTTATCTTAACACGTACTATATGTTGCTGATTGATCCTTGTGTTCTTATAAGCACGTACATTAGTTATTCATGCTATCAACACGTAGAAAATGTTGCTGATTTATCCCTGTATTCTTACAAGCACATTAGTTATTCATGCTATTAGGTAAGTGATTGATACGATCGCATGAGAGAGAGAGAGAGAGAGAGAGAGAGGACACAGTTGTCGGA
This sequence comes from Portunus trituberculatus, assembly GCF_017591435.1. Taxonomy (NCBI): domain Eukaryota; kingdom Metazoa; phylum Arthropoda; class Malacostraca; order Decapoda; family Portunidae; genus Portunus; species Portunus trituberculatus. The sequence goes on along the minus strand of NC_059272.1, from coordinate 15,726,006 downwards.
CCATATTATCAAGCTCCAAGTGGCCTCAAGGTCAACATTCGGCAACGTCAGAGTGTAGCTACGTGCCACTAGCTAACATCGGAGAGAGAGAGAGAGAGAGAGAGAGAGAGAGAGAGAGAGAGAGAGAGAGAGATTGGAGGGTAAAGGGCGATTGCTAAAAAAAAAAAAAAAAAAAAACGAAAGAATCGAGCTAGTTGATTAGTGCAGTTGATTGATGACACTGTTTACATGTTGAATGTCGCGGAATAGATCACCTCTCGATCTTACTTCGCAGTAGTCGGGTATAGAATCGTAACCTTAGAAAATTTTGCATTGATATGAATAACTTCATAAGTAACCCTAAGCAATTTCAGAACTATGTTAAATATGTGATTCTTTCCTGTCCCGTGTTCAAACCGAAAGGAATTCGGTCTTCGACATCCTGTGTAAGTACACGTGTGTGTGTGTGTGTTCATATATATATATATATATATATATATATATATATATATATATATATATATATATATATATATATATATATATATATATATATATATATATATATATATATATATATATATATATATATATATATATATATATATATATATATATATATATATATATATATATATATATATATATATATATATATATACATAAATATGTATTTATTTATTTATTTATCTATTTATTTTTATGTATTTATTTATTTATTATGGGTTAAGATAATTATTTTATCATACAATGAGCAATGCCAAAATTTGGTAATAGTAAACATAAATATACTATCAGTGTTTGCCATTTAGTTTGAGGTGCATTTGTATGATGTTCAATAGCTACAGTACGTGAGAGTAAAGGGAGACGCTTGACATTTAGTTGATTTAGTTTGAAGAGCGTTTCCAATATGCTTCAGTGCGTGATGGTGAAACGAGGTGTTTGTCAACAACAGAAGTATCGTGAATCACCACAACGTGGGAAGAGAATAGTTTAGTTAATTGCCTCTTATCCAATCCTATTACCACGGCACCATCTGCACGCAAGAAATTATCGCTGACATTTTCTCTGACTTCTTGAATCAATTCTTTAGTTTAATATGGGTTGAGTGTGATATGTTGGTGCGTGCGTTAGATGTGAGGGAATGAGGTGTGTGGTATTGAGGGTAGGTGTGCCGCCATGCAGTGGTAGCAGGCCAGGGAGAAGGAAGAAGAAATTTAATGATGACATCACGCTACTACTCGTTTCTTATTCCTATTCTTATTTTTGTTCTAATTCTTAATATAAGTAGGAATATATATATATATATATATATATATATATATATATATATATATATATATATATATATATATATATATATATATATATATATATATATATATATATATATATATATATATATATATATATATATATATATATATATATATATATATATATATATATATATATATATATATATATATATATATATATATATATATATATATATATATATATATATATATATATATATATATATATATATATATATATATATATATATATATATATATATATATATATATATATATATATATATATATATATATATATATATATATATATATATATATATATATATATATATATATATATATATATATATATATATATATATATATATATATATATATATATATATATATATATATATATATATATATATATATATATATATATATATATATATATATATATATATATATATATATATATATATATATATATATATATATATATATATATATATATATATATATATATATATATATATATATATATATATATATATATATATATATATATATATATATATATATATATATATATATATATATATATATATATATATATATATATATATATATATATATATATATATATATATATATATATATATATATATATAGAATAGCGCACTCAATAGATCCCCCCACACACATATCAAAAACTTTTGATAGTGTCTGGCATAAAGCTTTTATCTCAAAACTGTCCTCCCACGGGTTTTATCCTTCTCTCTGCAACTTTATTTCAAGTTTCCTTTCCGCCCATTCTTTTGTAGCCGTGGTAGACGGCCACTGTTCTCCTAAATCTATTAACAATTGTGTTCCTCAGGGCTCGTCCTATCACCCACTCGCTTTCTCTCATTCATTAATGACCTTCTCAGACCACACTTCTTGCCCTATCCACTCCTACGCTGATGATGCCACTCTACATCTTTCCACGTCCTTTCAGAGGCAACCAACCTTTCAGGAAGTCAACAGATCACGTAGGGACGCCACAAAACGCCTGACTTCTGATCTCTAGGATTTCTGATTGGGGCAGAGAAAACTTAGTAGTTTTCAATACTTCAAAAAACTCAATTCCTCTATCTATCAACTTGACACAACCTTCCAGACAACTATCCCCTCTTCTACTATGGCACTCAATTGTCTCCCCTTTCCACACTGAATATCCTCGGTCTGTCCTTTGCTTATAATCTTAACTGGAAACTTCACTTCTCATCTCTTGCTAAAACAGCTTCTATGAAGTCAGGTGTTCTGCGGCGTCTCCACCAGTTTTTCTCGCCCCTCCAACTGTTAACTCTGTACAAGGGCGTTCTTATCCGTCCTTGTATGGAGTATTCTTCGCATATTTGAGGGGTTCCACTCATACAACTTTATTTGATAGAGTGGAATCAAAAGTTTTTCTCAACCATTCATACCTTTCATTAGTAAACTCTGGAACTCCCTACCTACTTCTGTATTTCCATCCTCCTACGACTTGATTTCTTTTAAGAGAGAGGTGTCAAGACATTTGTCTCAGGCTTTTGGCTGATTCTTTCAGATCTTTTAGAAACTGCAGTTCCAGTGGGGTCATTTTTTCTATATATTTTGTTGCCCTTGGCAGTTCTCCCTCTTGCATAAAAAAAAAACACACACACAGAACGCTGCTTTCTCACACTCAGTTACACCCAAACTACTTAAAATACTCCCAAAAACATCTAAGATGCACTCAAAACACACCCAAAAAAACTCAAAACACCACACAACACCTGAAAATACAGACACGTTTAAAATTCACTTGAAATATTCAATATACACCAAAACCAACCAGCCCACACACCACAAAACACACCCATAAAATACCCCGCACCTACCCAAACCACTTAAAATACTCATTATGCCAAAACACACTCATGAACGTCATAAAGCCCCTTATTTTTTTTTTTTTTCAAATACTTTCAAACCACACCCAAATATTCAAACGCACCACCACAAAACATTCAAAATAAGTAAAATATACCTAAAACCATCTAACACACGCTGTGAACACACAAAATGCATCCAAAACACACTTATATAACCCCAAACACTCAAAACATCATGCCACGCTACCAAACACACTTGAAATACCCCATAATATACCCCCCAAACACCAGAATGTATTATAAAGAATGGCAAGATTACAAGGGACTCTTAACTAAATATTATGAGTTGGCTTCTCTTCCTCCTCCCTTTCTCCTCTCTTCTTCCTCCTCCTCTTTTATTTCTCCTTTCTTCTTCCTTCTATTGCTTCCATTTACACACCAGAGCCTAGAATTGCATAAAAAAAAACATTTAGTAAACACTAGATATTACGCTAACTATTGACAAACTGAGGGGTCGGGAGAGACGTCAGGCTAGGGCTGTAATAAATCACCACCTTGGTAGGGAGAACGGGAACATAAAATCTGTAGACTAATTAGTTTTAAAAAATGTCTAAATTAAGTAGCTATGGTAAAAGTATAACAAATTAATTCACTTATAAGATTGCCAAAATTATCTTCCATTCTGGCTTCACATGTATATAGAAAAATATTACACTATATGAACTATCTTCTCAGGCACCCTAAAGAACCAGAAGTTAACACATGAAAATCATGAATATGAAAAACTCATTAAAAACTCTATTATAAAGTCTATCAGTTTTCATTTCATGAGTATGCCAGCGCACTTAACAGAGTCTGGACGAACCAGACGGTAAACCAGAAACGTAAAGAAATCAAATAAAACTATAAAATTTACGTTTAACACGACTAAACAACATTTCAAACTCCACATATTTGACTCAATGGGCTGATTTCACGCTTAAAAGGGCATAGGGGATTCTTTGATGCCATAAAGGTCCAGTTATAGCTTGAAATAAAAACGCACCTAATGACAAAGTCTAAATTTTTATCGTTCAGCCGCCTCATACCTACGCCATAAAACATCACTAAACACCACATATTACCGAACAAAGACCCGGGACACACTTCAAACACAACGAAATATTTATAGAAACCATAATAACATACCATGAAAGCATAATATTATCACCTGAACAGTAGGGCACCATATTGCTGATATACTCTCACCCCACAAAAAAATAGAAAAAATAAATAAATAAATCATGAACGCCCCTAGAAATACCTTAAGAAATTAACATGGAAGGTTGTGGTGATGCTACCTTGACTTACATTGTTGGTTCACTTTTGTCTTGCTGCTTGGTGCTGCAACACTTTTTTGTGTATGTATGTGTGTTTGGGTGTACTTAGGTTGGTTCATGGTGTGTTTAAGTATGTTTTGATTATATATGAATGTGTTTGTAGGTATATGTGGCTGTGTTTGGGTGCTTCTGGGTGTGTTGGAAGACAACCGCAACCATAATACCAAACACCGCAACATTACCGCCACCATCGGTCAAGGAATATTCAAGTATAAAATCCTTGCTACCGGTTCACTACTGTCAGAACACAAGTAAGAACAACATACAAAAAGTGGGAGCCAATACAAAGGCTTTCAATCCCACGCCAGTGTCTTCTACTTCTAGTCCAGTATAAATGTCTATATCTATTAAATATCGATGAGGTACTATATGATACAAATTTTATATTTTGATTTATTGGTTATTGTGACATCTCGTTATCGTGTCCAGCTATGGTTATATTTGGCAAAGCAGTAAATATCAGATTGTACAGCGAATGTTTGCATCTC
>NC_059272.1:15700985-15715985 GCF_017591435.1 Portunus trituberculatus | reverse complement strand
AAAAAAGACATATGCAACCTTCTAGGCTGGGTGACCCAAACCTAGTTCAGCTAGCGTACCTCCATCGTTAAATGATAAAATTAGCAACTTGGAATGCCCACAAACTGTTATCTCTAACTTTACTTCTTTATTTCTAACTATTTCCTTCCACTGTACCCACTCTTGCATCGCTTCACCTCACTTTTATTATTACCATTAGATTCCCATGTCACATCACCCCACAATATCGACATCTACATACATCACCATGAGTCTCCTGAAGTACATCCCTGTCCTCGCTGACATGGAGCCGCATCTCGCCAGAGCCATCTTGAGGATGGAGTCTACCTACTTCATAGGGCTTTGTGAATATTGGATCATGATAATAGCACTGATAAAGCTCTCTCTCTCTCTCTCTCTCTCTCTCTCTCTCTCTCTCTCTCTCTTACGACATTGTACAATATCGTCACGTTAACGTACGACTTGACTTACGACATCTTTCGACAGGCCAAAAGCCGTTAAAATGATGTTATTGCTGCCGGCAACAGCCCTCCTACGACCGCCGGGGACGGGGCTATAGTGTGACCGCAGCATTAACATATATATATATATATATATATATATATATATATATATATATATATATATATATATATATATATATATATATATATATATATATATATATATATATCATATGTATTGGGAGGAGGCCGTTGAGTATACATGCGTTTTTTTAAATCTATAGCAGCTTGAGTGTTATTCTTTTTTTGAAGAATCTTGTATTTTTCGCATAAGGGTGCGTTTGTCCGGACATCATCAGGACGAATGCACCCTTGTGCGAAAAATGCAAAATATTTTTTTAAAAAGATAACGCTCAAGTTGCTATATGAACTTCAACAACGCATATATATATATATATATATATATATATATATATATATATATATATATATATATATATATATATATATATATATATATATATATATATATATATATAATCACACACACACACACACACACACACACACACACACACACACACACACACATATTTGCCTTCTTGGTCTTCAATGCTTCCTTCTACTGTCCATGTATTCACGTAACGTGACGGACAATTATTATACTTTTTTTTATTTTTCCTCGCTGACTGATAGAGTCGAGTATTTCAAAAGTAACTTAATTTACTTCCCGGAAAAAAATATGTACAAGATCCTATGGGTGGATAATGATAATAATCATTTATTTATGATAATGATATCAACCTCTGGGTACGTAGGAAGATACCATCCAAGCCCTGTCCTTATGGGCCATCACTGAGTATACATTATAAACTTAATTTTGCTGAATATAGTAAAACAGCATGGAGGGATCGAGTTTATCGCCTCTTATCAAGGTAGGTATAGGAAGCTAATTAGTGGTCTTTGTCATTATCAAGCCCAATAAATAGGTGATTATTTTTACCATTTCATCTGTTATGGTATAATAAGGATAGCTTTTTTCTGACCTTTTCGTTCAAAACTATGGCCTCATGTGAACTAGAACGGAGATCTGTGGTAACCCTGAAGTGGCCCAAGGTTGCTGCAGTGGTTGCCATGGCGACAGACGTGGCTGAAGGCCTGCAGAGCGGTCGGTGTTGAGTCTGCTGGCACCATGTAGTCCAGCTTAGAATTTCTGCCAACGGAAGTAAGGCTACCAATGCCCGTGACGAGTGGGTGGGCGGGTAAGGGAGTGACGTGCCGCAGTTTGGTGTGAAGAGGCCCGCCACGAGTTCTGGGAGTGACAAGAGGGTTCCCAGTATGTAGAAAGGTAACACCCGTCCCTGTCCAGGTGACCCAACTGCGAACTGTTCCAGGTGTGTGCGATATGCTGTAGAGGAGGTATTCTTGCTTGTCAAAGGATCAAATAGAATCTCATTATGTAGTTAATGTTTAATATCGGTCCTTCTCAGTACTACATACTTTACTTGACTGCCCTAATGAAGTCGTCTTTCTAGCTCTAATCGTTTCCTGGATTCCCATCCCCTCTTAGGTATTTTACTCGTACTCAGGTGGCATGACATGGGAATGAAAATATGATAATCAAGACTAATGCTGCCTAGTTGAGGCGACATGCACCGCTAGTACATCTTCCTCAGAATCCTTCTAACCGACAGTGTGGTTAGGTTACATTAGCTAGGTCAGTTTAGGTTAGCCCCAACTGGCTAGGTTATAGTGTTGGGTTTCAAAATTAGATTAAGGTTTGGTTAGTAACCGGGGAGGGGTTTTAGGGGGCCTAGCACCCCTGGCTAAGTTTTAATGTTAGGTTTAGTATGTGTTTGGTTTTTGCTAAATGTAGTTCACTACATAGACACAAAATGTAGTGAATCATTGACAAATATTTTGCAAATGACATTTTCACTTTTTTTTTATAAATTTTCCTTGTAGAATTTTTTTATTGCCATAAATGGTCTATTTTAGCTTTACCCACTCAAAAACTCTATTTTCCCTCAAGGTCCCCAAGCTTGCTGTTCTTGGGGAGGGGATTGGTGATGATAGGGAGAAAGGACTTGTAAATATTTACTCATTAGGTTAGAGCAGGGTTGCTCAACCTTAAGAACCCCTGAGTTATAAGACCATCTACCTGAACCCCCAGTAATCTGACACCGAATAGAATGTTAATTTAGTGACTGACACTAACTCATTGTGCAATGGGGGTCGTGGTCAAGACACCCCCTGACCACGACGGCCCTCCCCGACGGCCCCATGTTTAACATGATGGCCTCGGCTTTTTTTTTACCCATAAGATGGTTTGAAATTATACTTGTTAATATAGCATCTTATACTAAGACAGATTGTATTAACAAATCAGTCGCTCCCCACTCCCCCATCCTTCCCCCTCCTTCCTCACCCAGTGATAGGTACTGTACCACATAGTACGTATATGAGCACTTACTTTTAATCACCGTAATAATGTCATCGTGCAATGTTTATCAGTAAATTGCATATTTGTTAATACAATCTGTCTTGAAATATAAGATACTGAAACATTCCACAGATTGCAAAACATAACATTAAAACATTCAATTTTTAACCAAGTGGCACCTCCAGCTGCTGCAGCAAGCCAGGAAGTCATCGTCACCTCATAAAAAACACAATGGAGTATCGCATGCCTCTCAGAAATTTTAAGATCATCTTACAGGTAAACAAAACCTTAAAATGCATATGTGTATATAACATTTTCTGCTTAGAAATGCATGTTCTCTCACCTTTTCAATACTTACAGAAAGTCGTGTTACACCCTGTATACGTATATGCACCATATGCGCAGGGTACACCAGTGTACCAATACGTTATGGTTTTTAACACTCCATACTACAAAACACTATCTCAGGAATGCTGAGTTGCCATCCACGGTTAACGTGTTAATATAATGAAAGAAAGGGATAATTAACCAAAATTTGGTGTTGGGTCGTCATGATAAACATGGGGGCCGTTAAGGTAAACATATGAGGCCGTCGTAGTAAAAAATGGGGAGGGCCGTCGTGATCAGGGGCCGTCTTGACCAGGAAACATGCAATGGTACTCCAAAGGATGTTATTAGATCAGCCATTTAAGTATCCCTGAAAATCATCTTGTGATCTTCTGTAGGTTTGCAAATCCCAGGCTGAGAGCAAATGTTTTTGAGAATAATGTTTTAAGCAGATTTCAAGGAAGTCAGTTACTGGTGATCAGATAACAGTTTACTTTAGAATTAAGGTCAGAGTTGGTGGAACTCTAGTGCAATGTGGCCCTGAGGAGAGTGGAGATGAGCATAAGAGCAGTGACTGATAATTAAGTTAGAGATTGCAAGGGATGTCATTGGGGTAAATAGAAAAATGAAGAAAAGAGAAGATTGTAATGATAGGATAGTCAAGACTAATGAATCCACTTGTGCCTGGTAAGACTTGTTGTTTACCTATAAAGAGTTGTAGCTTGTGTGTGAAACTGACATGCTGACTACCCACAGAAAAGATGCAGATTGTGGCAGCAGTGCGAGGGTTCATGGCCCGGAGACCCATCCTGGGGAACATGGTGGTTTATGGGACGCTGTACTCAGGAGCAGAGTTCATGCAGCAAACATTCAACAATAAGATTATGGTAGGAATATGATACTATTATTGTTTGTGGTATAATTACTGTCAAGTTCTATTTCAAAACTTAAACTTACATGTTTTGCTTATTGGTTGGGTTAGGAAATTGATGTTAAGAGGTTACAATGAACTGTACATATTTTCGTGAAATGTGTTTGTGTTTTCTTGATCAAGATACATTGTTTATCACTGATTAGGAGGTGACCATAATTACATTATGTCCATGTTTACTGTTTTCCTAATAATGCTTTCTTTGACCTTCTTTAGGCTGCTGTGGTTACCATGCTAGAATTCATTTCAGCCTTGACTTGTCATTTTTTTAATGGTTCTTTTAAAGTTGGTTCATATACCAAATCTTATATGAGTGAAAACTAATATTTTATTCAAAGCAACCAATTGCCTTATGATTCTTCATGTTAATATATTACTTCCTTTGCTGAAATTATTTGCAAAAGTTGATCGATGAATTCAGTACTGCTTGTTTATCTATCCATCCAGTATCTCATTTCCTCTTGGAACATCTCCAATGGCGATTGCTATGGCAGAAAAGACTTCAGCTTTGCCAATCTGAACTGCTTGTGGAATGAGAAATCTGAAAGTTGATGTAGGTAAACATAAAGTGTAGTGAGTTTGAGCACCACTCTATGCAACTCATAATTTTTATTTTGTGGCTACTGTGTGTAGAACTTGTTTTGTTGTGAATGTCTCCTGTTATAATTGGTTTTGATCTTTTCATGGTAGCTTTGTGTGTAATCTTTTGTTATAGTTACTTACTATTTTCTAGGTGCCTGAAGGTTCATCCCCCAAGCCCTATGAAACTGATACTCTGGCACGATACGCCTTCATGGGGACCTGTGTGTTCCCTCACGTCCTCTACCACGCGTATGACACTACCATCCTTTGTTCTTGCATAAGTATTTGCATAACCTGAGCTGAGCACTGATATTTCCCTTTTTGTCTCACTCTTATCACTTTTGCTTCTCACCAATATGCTTTGGTTAAATGTTGTGTGTGTGTGTGTGTGTGTGTGTGTGTGTGTGTGTGTGTGTGTGTGTGTGTGTGTGTGTGTGTGTGTGTCTGTCTGTCTGTCTGTCTGTCTGTCTGTCTGTCTGTCTGTCTGTCTGTCTGTCTGTGTTTATTAAGGAAGTGTGGAACTGGTAATATAATGCTACTGTGATGGTGTGTGGTATTCAGAAGTTGGTGATGGTGTGTGGTGTTCTGATGTTGATATGGTGGTGTGTGGTGTTCTGATGTTGATATGGTGGTGTGTGGTGTTCTGAAGTTGGTATGGTGGTGTGTGGTGTTCTGAAGTTGGTATGGTGGTGTGTGGTGTTCTGATGTTGATATGGTGGTGTGTGGTGTTCTGAAGTTGGTATGATGGTGTGTGGTGTTCTGAAGTTGGTATGATGGTGTGTGGTGTTCTGATGTTGGTATGGTGGTGTGTGGTGTTCTGATGTTGGTATGATGGTGTGTGGTGCTATAGTGTGGAAGTGTTTAATGCTGGTGAAGACTTGAGTTTTCTTAATACTTTGAGAAAGTGTTTGAAGTCACTCTTTCAGTCCTGCACTACAGTGTTCAAATTTACTACTGAGACCTATTCAAAAATTTCATCTTTGTTATTACATTGTTCAGTGCAGGTGTAGGATGGATGGTCATTAACAAAGCAGCCACTTGAATTTTATTTGTGCTGGAATAAGGCTGACCAAAACCTGTAAGAAATATCCCCCTAAAAAAGAAGAAAAGAATGATAAATCAAACAGACTGAACATTAGATGTACGAATATTTTTGTTTGAATCCTGACTGATAAATTTGACTTGTCCATTTCAATATATATGCATAATTGTTTTGAAAGACAATTTCCATGTTTGCATGGATCAGCCTTTGTAAACTGATGTCTGCTCTCCGAATTACCCAGTTAGTTGAAATTTATAACTTTGTCTGTTATCTACTGTCACAAGATCTCCTTAATACATGTGTTTGTTCAACATACCAGCAATTCACTTCCCACTTCAGAATGAGTAAAACACTTCATGTAGTTTTCTTAATCTTTCTCCCCACACAGCAAAACCAATGCAGTTTGCTTGTCCTCACTTCACTAATGCACTCCATCCTAAGGCTGTTTCTCAACCTATGACTTGTTGGGCTACCTCTCACAGTAGCAGTGCATATTCACTTCACCAAGCCCTTTTTAGCATGCTCAGACTTCCTGACATCATCATCTCTAATTTCTGATTTCACTATCATAAGACGTCACATTCTTCACACATACATTCATTCTGAAATTGATTTATTTTTTTTTTATGCCAGGTATTCATGTGAGGCATTCAGCCAATATATATAGTACTACACTTTATATTTTTAACTTTAAAGATTTTTATAGTGTCATGTTTATAGCCACTTTCCCCATAGCTTCATCATTATGACAAGTTGAGATAGGGAGATAAGTGAGAGAAAATATACACCTGACAGCTGGGTGCACCTGGAAAAGGTCACTGACATTGACCTGGTCCTTCAAGTGCTGTGTAGCTGTGATGTGTTGTTAAGAAAGGAGGGAATGGTATTTGTGGTTTAGTATGCCATTTAATGGTTATCTTAAACATAAAAGTTTTCTCTTGAGAAGCCTTTGGGAATTAATGCATGTATAAATTATTTGCATTTTAAAGATCTTTCAGTACGAGACAACTCAATAACAAAATGCATTCAGGGTATTTATGGTCAATGGTTACATGTCTCTTATAAACACTAAATATTAACAGTATATTTAAGATTATTTGAATTTATTTTGATCCTTAAAAAAAAATGTGAGAATTAAAAAAAGTTTCATAGCTTGTATACTATGGCAAAAGCATTCGTTACTCTATAATATTCACATTTTTGCTTGAAACCTTTGTGGAAAAAAAAAAGAGCAAAGGTTCATTGTATTCATAGTAATTTAGTTTCACCAAAGCTTGTCACACTTTTGTTTCAAGTTTATCATCCAGAAACCACACTGTTGAGGAGTGTCCTGCAAACTGAATAGCTTGGTATTGCCTCTGCTAGGTGATGAAGGTTGCAGTTGGCTGTGGGAACTATGGTTTGTCTCAGTTATCCTTCTGCGGTTGTGAACACTGCTAGGAGTACTGGCCCCACATCCCTGGTGAGAACCAAGTGTGGAGTGTTTTGTCATGTAATCTTTTACTGTCCTTTCATGTAGTTGGCCTTGTAAAATGATATATTGTGTGGAAAGCAGTATAACTAGATGTAAAATTTTCTATATGTAGTAGTTAAGGTATTTAGTGCCTGATGTAGTGCATTTACATGGTAAAGTGTGCACTGCATGAAGTAGCATTTTTACTTCTTGTAGAACTTTGCTGTACTGCATGCTTTTTTATTGTGAAATGTTTTTCATATTGTTTTAAGATTAATGCAATTTTATGAATAGTACCTAATGAATACTGTGTGAGTTTTTATAACTATTTTGTTGTTAATGTTGTCAGTTAAAACAGCAAATTGTCTTCAGACAATTTGTTGGCTTTAGACTGAGTCATATGCTCTGTGAATTTTTTTTTTTTTTTTTTCTTTTTTTTTTTTTTTTAATGAATTCCTACACTAATGATATCTGTTGAGTAAAAATTTTTAAACTCTGACAAAGCTTGTCTTTTGTTTGTTATAAAAAATTGAAAATTAAGAGATAGTTGTTCATTTCCATATTGAATTGAACCTCTGATTATTATGTCCACTTGTCTTGGATGTATTTACAATGCAGGACTCAGGAATGAAGTCCTTTCTCTAGGTTGAAGGTTTTGCCTTTCTTTTTTTATTATTTCTTTCTTACTTTATTTATTTACTTTTTGGTGTGTCAGTCTTTTTGTCTTTATAGAATAGTGTGCATTTTATCTTTTATTAATACCTCAGTATAATGGATGTTTTGTTGTACTGTAAAAGAGAAGTTCCCAGACTAAGATGATGTGATGTTCATAAATGTCTATATTTTTAGATATAAGTTCTTGGATTCCAAGTTTGTGGGGAAGAGCTTGAGCGTTGTCCTCCCAAAACTTGCTGCAGACGCCCTGATTGTGACTCCCATCAACTTGACCCTCTTTTATGTTGGTAGGTCATGTGTATTCAGTGAAACAGACTAAGATGGACTATATGAATTTATTGTCCATATATTACATACTCTACTAGAAAAGTCAACCTTATATTTTGTTTGGTATAATACTTGCATTCAGCACAAAGGGGAACCTCCAAAGAAATGGGAGGATAGAATGCTTTATTCCTTAATGATGCACTGAAAAGTAGATACAATGTGTTTCTGAATTTGATTTTATTCAATTTTATCTTCAGAGTTTAAAAGTTAATATTCATCTCAACAGGTATGAGTGCATTAGAGAGAAAAGAAGACCTTCTAGAAGAGTGGAGAAAGAAGATCATTCCTACCTTTGTGGTGAGTCAAGCATCTCTTCTTTGCTTGCATTGTGTTGAGGTGCTTCATACATCTTTCATGACATTCCTTCACTTCTCTTAGTCTTGCTGGCAGTGATACAGCATGATTTGGTAGTGTTTCAGGCAAAATTTGTGCCTATGACTCCATAATTGCTGCCTCCAGTTTCATGAGAGTGCTGACATCCTTGTCTTTTAAGTTTCATTTTAAATATGTCACTAATTCTGTATAAAATTACCATCAGGACTGTTTGGTAGCCAATCATTGGCACACCTGACACTGCAATTTGTATAAGACCATTTGCTGGCCAATCATCAGTGCACCTGACACTACAATTACGGAGCCTTTGCTTTACAGATTTTGTAGGACCAAGGCTAGGAACAAATCACCTGATTGTCTGTCAAACATTGTTTTTTTTTCACAGAGGTAGTGAATATGTTTAGATTGTATTACATAAGCTTGAGAGAAAAGTACTAGCGACACTGCCATACACTTACAGTAATATGGGGTATGTAGATACAGTTTTTTTTTGCATGGGTACCACCTGTCCAGCGTGGCAGTTGTAAATGTTTCACCTGCCCACATTGAAATTTCATACCATTGCTATAGTCAGGCCAATCTCAAGTGACCTTTAGGTGTGGCCCTTAACCTCACTGGGATTCCCTCACCATTGCCACCTCCCTGTGGTTGTGTTTCTATATGAATTGGTGAATTTTCAAAATTATTCAAGCTTTTGATCCACATCACTGTTGAGGTAGAAATCAAGATGTGTTTTATGTATAAAGATCCTTCCCCATCCTAAACATGGCATATGAGCGGGGAGTGCCACCTTTCCAACACCTACACCTGACTCGCCTGTCTGTCCTTGGTTGGGGTTAGAGAAAAGCCCAGTTAACTGTGAAGATGTGGCAACAGTGGAGGATTAGCTGTTGGCCAGTTTAGAGTGACCCGACTATAAACAAAGCCCACAAAATGCCAATGTGCATAGAACATTTTCCACTTAGAATAATCTGTATTTTCACCTCTAGCAATGTCCCTAGAGTGGCAATGGCAATTCCTAGTCCCTACTCATGTTCAGAATAATTCCTATAAAGCTTCTAATTTGATATGTAATGTTTAGGAATATTCAAGTAATTTAAGGCTATTTAATTAATCTAGAGTATGATGCAAGGAAAACTGCACTGCAATATGTACCTCCTGTTTCAGACGGCGAGTGTGTTCTGGGTTCCAGCGTCCCTCATAAACTTCAGATTCCTGCCACCCCAGGCTCGTGTTGTATTTGTAGGGTCCTGCCAAATTGTGTGGGTGTCTATCTTGTGCTGGTTTAAACGACAAGAATTTTAAACTTAGTAGGGGATATATGGCATTTACTGTACATTTGTAATTTTTCTCTTTTTATTGATCATGGCATTAGGAATATTTCTGGAGTTACCTTGGTCTTGAAATGTTTGTTGTAGAGTAAAATGATGGCAGAAGTATAGCATGTATGGCATTAAGGAAAGGAAGTAACTTTTAGAGGCAGCAAGTGAGATTCATGAAGAGATGCTTAGTGTCAGGTAGCAGTTTGATTGGAAGTCAGGAATGATTAACAGATTGACTTGCTGAGGTTGAGGAACATCTTTAGGGAACTAATGAATGAGGCCAGTACATAAAGAGTACATAGGGTGCATTGACGGAAATTAAATGTAGGATGGCATGTATATTTTGGAGTTACATAACATGAGAAGGACAAAGTGTGCTAACATGAAGTTGGTTCACCAAAAAACTGGAAGATGGTGCTATAAAAGACAAATGTATGATGTTAGTGAGGAGAGCTGATGGGCCTAGACTGCAAGATTAGTGTGAGGGAGTAGGTGACAGCTTGGGAACTAGAGAGAGAGAACTGATGAACAATAGGAAAGAGTACAAGGGAAGAGATTTGTGTGAGTCAGAATGTGGAATAGGAATGTATTGAGAAAATATATAAATCATTGGACTGAAGAAAATAGGTGTATATAAGAGAGGTGGTCAAAGGAGGGAATAGGAATCTAGAGAGAGAAGGTTGATGAGTGATAGGAAGGAATTTTTACTAGAGAGGATAATGACATGGAATAGCAATGTGGGGAGTGAACTAGTGAATGCTGGATATGGTGAAATGTAGGAAGTTTATAAGGCAGAATCAGTGATACTAATGTAGCATGCTGTTCGAAGATATGAGTGCAAATGATGTAATTTTACAGTATTATGAAGTGGTGACTGGCATAGTTTGCATTTAGATATGAAAAGGCACATATACATACATTGGCAATGCATTAACATTAAAGTAATGCAGTATTTCAATAATACATTTTATACTATCTGGAATTAAAGCTATCAGTCAGAACATGAGTGTCAATTTATATGGATGATTTTCTTTACTCTCACCTGTTTTTGGTTAGTAATCAAAAGAAAATAATGTAATACTTTTGTAATGAGTGCATTGCCGAAGCAGACTAATGTTTGAAATTTGGAAATTTGCAAAAGAATATCATACTTTTGTGTTGAGTATTCTACTTCCATCACCTAAGTCAAAGGTTTCCTTGGTGTTACTTTACTGCTTCTCAAACACATGAAATCACTCGGGTAATAATAGTAACAGCACTTTTAATTACCTATGTAGTGCAAGTATTCAATCCTAAAATTAATCCATTTAAGTGATAGCAATGTCAGTTTCCTGTACAAAACCAATTGAATGTGAACTAAATGGAATGTGTAGCTCCTTGCAAAGTGCATGAAAAGAATAGTTCTTTAGGAAAAATGTGTTTTCATATCACTGTGTAAATAGAATGTGATATCGAAATTTTGAATAGTTTAAATGCAATCTGTTTTTTATGCCTTTTTTATAGCTTTTCAGAATAATTGTTTAACCTAGCCAAAAAATAAAGGTTTACAAATTTGTTAAAAAACCTTTGTCTAGAAAGAAAAAAATATGCATATATATCTTAAAATATATATATATTAAAAAAATAAATAAATAAATAAAAAAAAAAAAAATATATATATATATATATATATATATATATATATATATATATATATATATATACACACACACATATACATGCATACACACCTAACCCTCCATTATCGCACGAAATTGGTGCCTAAAAAACGGCGCGATAGCGGAAAACGCGATAACGTAAGTGAAGAATAAATAAGAAATAAATAAATTGGTGCCTCAATCCAAAAATATTCCTAAAAATATTTCCTGTTACCCTAAATTTACTACCATTAATACTGGAGTAGCTTATTAACATTTGACAATCTGAAATGAATGAAAACCAGCTCTGAACAACAGAATACCACGTGTGAGACTGAGGGGTGGCGGTGGGGGTGGTGGTAAGCAAAGTGACTGGAACTAATCAGTCCCCTTATTCAAATCACATGACATGAATACACAGCGATGATTGGCTGCTGGCTACTCCTCCTCATGATCATCTTTCTCCCCCTCCACCTCGTATCTAAACATTCGTCAGTGTGTGGTTGGGATATTTGTAGTACTACTACTACTACTACTACTACTACTGCTGCTGCTACTACTATGGGTGCACGATAACGATTTTCCAGATGCGCTAAAACTGAATTTTGTAGATTTTCATAAGTGTCCGGTAATGGAAGGGCACGATAACGGAGGGTTAGGTGTATAAAAATAAAGCTGTTGATCTTCTAGCTCTTATTTCCCCTAGTAAAGGTGGAAGTACTCTGAAAAATATACTAAGTTCAAGGTGAGTTTTGCACAGGTCCTGTCCCTCCCCCATTAATGGGAGAGGGTCAGGAATGAAGTAGTAATTAACCCTCCTTGCTTGGGAGTGACAGAGCCTCTGTGCAGAATTTGCCTTGAACTTTTTCAGGGTCTTTTCTTCATTAGGGGAAATAATAGCTATCACATCAACAGTTTTATTTATATACATTTCAAAATATTCAGTTATAGAACACATTTCAAGATAAAAACCTGTATCTGCTTTTATTTTGCATTATTGGAAACAACAGACAAATTATATAGAAGCCAACAATGAGTGTCTTTGCATCTCTAAGGAGGCTGCTTTGAGAGAAGAATCGTGTAGTGTAGTGGTTAGTGCACTTGGCTCATGACAGAGAAGGCCTGGGTTTAAGTCCCAAGTGCGGTGAAACAAATGGGTGAGACTTGATGGGTTAAGTCCCGAGTGCGGTGAGGCAAATGGGTGAGACTTAATATGTAACCCCCCTGTTCACCTAGCAGCAATTAGTTATGAGGTAATTCGAGGGGTTGTAGCATTGCTGTCCCAGTGTGATGTAGTATCAGTCCTACCTAAAGATCAGTCTACAAGCTCTGACCCTATTCCGTAGGGTAAAAGCTACCTGGGTGACCAGCATGCACCCGTGGTGAAACTGTAGGATGAGGACGAGTAGTATACTCATATTGTAGTAAGATGAAAGCTTCCCCTAAAATAAACTGCACTCGCACCTTTTTCTGACTGGTAAGTAAAGTACATGAGGTCTAATCCAACCTATTCCTCCCCTATTCTCTCTGACACACACACACACACACACACACACACCAGCCATCGTGCCGACCAGATGCATCTGAGCAGCTCGCATAGAAAAACTACAACAGGAGTTGGAGACTGCCCTAGACGTATGTACAGGGGAGGAAGGGGCCATAGGTTCTCCTTTCTCCAAATTAAATAAGTGTTGGATCGTATACGTATACGAAAAGAATAATGACAGAGTGATGGAACAGTGTAGTGCTGCCAGACGTATGGCAGTATCAAAACATACGCCATCGTTTGAAAACCAATGGTATATTGAAACTCCTGTTGGTCTAAGGAAACTAACAGATGATATTATGGACATGGGTTTTTCTGGATTCAAGGATGAGCGAGGTAATATGAGAAGGTTAATCAACATAGACAGGGAATTAAGGTATATGGAGGTGATGTTGAGTCTAATGGACAAACAGGACCGACTGATAACAGAAAACACAGAGCTGAAATTGAGATTAGTAGAATGTGAGAAGGTTAGTGCAGTCAATCAGGGATTGAAAGAGGAGATACAAGAAATAAAGAAACAAAATGACGTACTAAAAGCCACATGCCACGACTACGAAAGCTCCTTAAGGAGCAGGACAGGATTGTGGACAGGGCAAAAGGTGGATTGGGCGAAAACAAGCTGAAGGAACTACAAAATGAATGGAAGCAGGAGCAAGAGGAAAAAGTTAAATTTTCAGAAGTTGATAAGAGACAAATTCAGAAGAACACGAAAGTCACTGTAATTGAAGTTATTAAAGAGAAAGAAGACCTGGTGCGGGATACAGTGGACAAGAAAAAAAGCTTCATGATTTTTGGGATGAAGGAAAAGAAAAATCCAAATAAATTCACGAGAAAACGTGGAGAGAGAATTGGCCAAAACTGTTATCAAACAAGTACAAGACAGCACACAAGAACTAGACCAGGAGGTGGAGGAAGTGATCAGGCTAGGAAGATACAGTGAAGGGGTAGGAGACCAATGAAAGTGAGAATGAGATCCCAATTGGGTGTAGAGGAAATTATAGCTAGGAAAGGGAAGCTGGGCGATGATACTGAACACAAGGATATATGGATAAAAAGAAATTAACTTAAAGGAGAGGGAAAAGGAGAAAATGCTAAGAAGTGAAGCTAAGGAAAAAAAAACAAGAAAAGGACAGATAGAGAAGAAGAATTTTTACTGGAGGGTTCTAGATATGAGACTAAAGAAGTGGTAACTAAGGAAGAAAGAGAAGGAAGAGGCAAGAAATTAAGAGTGAATTATACTAATATAGATGGATTGTTATCAAGCATATTGGAAGTTAGGGATTATTTGAAAGAGAAAAAGCCGGATGTAATGTGCATCGTTGAAACAAAACTAAGAGAAGGGATCCATGTCAACTTTAAAGAGGAGGGATATAATACCTGGAGGAGAGACAGGAAGGATAAAAGGGGAGGAGTGCTAATAACGGTTAGTGATAATATATATGTATATGTGGAGGATGTGCAATATGGTGTGGACAAAGTGAAAGTAATGGGAGTAACAATCAAAACAGAAGAATTGAAGAAGAGAAAAATTATAGTTACATTCCACCATATATATATATATATATATATATATATATATATATATATATATATATATATA
Source organism: Portunus trituberculatus (assembly GCF_017591435.1). Classification (NCBI taxonomy): domain Eukaryota; kingdom Metazoa; phylum Arthropoda; class Malacostraca; order Decapoda; family Portunidae; genus Portunus; species Portunus trituberculatus. The sequence goes on along the minus strand of NC_059272.1, from coordinate 15,701,321 downwards.
TATATATATATATATATATATATATATATATATATATATATATATATATATATATATATATATATATATATATATAGATAGATAGATAGATAGATAGATAGATATATATATATATATATATATATATATATATATATATATATATATATATATATATATATATATATATATATATATATATATAGAGAGAGAGAGAGAGAGAGAGAGAGAGAGAGAGAGAGATAGATATATATATATATATATATATATATATATATATATATATATATATATATATATATATATATATATATATATATATATATATATATATATATATATATATATATATATATA
>NC_059272.1:15655985-15695985 GCF_017591435.1 Portunus trituberculatus | reverse complement strand
GTCTCAGCCTATCCGAAGATCTGAAACAATGAGCTCTGAGCTCGTTCCGTAGGGTAACGTCTGGCTGTCTCGTCAGAGACTGCAGTAGATCAAACAGTGAATTACACACACCTGTCCTACATATGAGAAGGTTGTATACACACACACACACACACCTGTCCTACATATGAGAAGGTTGTACACACACACACACACACACACACACACCTGTCCTACATATGAGAAGGTTGTACACACACCTACACACACATACACACATACACACACACCCACTCTCACTCACACACCCACTCTCACTCACACACCCACTCTCACTCACACACCCACTCTCACTCTCACACACCCACTCTCACTCTCACACACCCACTCTCACTCTCACACACCCACTCTCACTCTCACACACCCACTCTCACTCACACACCCACTCTCACTCACACACCCACTCTCACTCACACACCCACTCTCACTCACACACCCACTCTCACTCACACACCCACTCTCACTCACACACCCACTCTCACTCTCACACCCACTCTCACTCTCACACACCCACTCTCACTCTCACACACTCACTCACACACCCACTCTCACTCTCACACACCCACTCTCACTCTCACACACCCACTCTCACTCTCACACACCACTCACTCTCACACACCCACTCTCACTCTCACACACCCTCTCACTCTCACACACCCACTCTCACTCACACACCCACTCTCACTCACACACCCACTCTCACTCTCACACACACACACACCCACTCACACACACACACACACACACCCACCCACACACACACACACACACCCACTCACTCACTCTCACACACCCACACACACACACTCTCACACACCCACTCTCTCACTCACACACCTGTCCTACATTTGAGAAGGTTGTTCATAATTAAAGATAAAATTTTGTTACAGGTGCTGCCACCACTGAAGGGAGAATCAAACCAGTGTCCTAATAAGCATCGTAAGACGGCAAATGTCCCACTCGCCTACGCAGGAATTGGATCATACTGTACCTCATAGTTCGACACGTGTTGCCATCCCGGGAGGGAGTACAGACACTTCCTCGCTTTACCTTCCAGTGAGGAATTGGATCCTGCCTCGCACCAGGTGTCCACCCAGGGAAGGAAGTCGGACATCGCCTCAGCAGCTTCGCATCACCTTCCATAGAGGAATTGGACTCGGCGGCCTCACATCACCTTCCACAGAGGGATTGGACTCTGCACCCAGAGATGTGCTGCCCTCGGCACTGTACAGGCTGCCGTCCAGTTAGAGAGGAGAGATTTCTATGTACATGCCAATACATGCTGTTCATGCTGCTTATCATTCTTGTAATGTTATTCTTACCATGGTCTGAATGTACCTACATAACTGGTATTAGTACTTAATAAATGGATAAGAAAATGGATATGGATGCTTTCTATAATTTTTTTAAGAGTACTTGTGAAACATTAATTAGGTGAGAATGAAACCAAGAATACCCTCCACTGTGTTTAGTTAGGTGACTATAACAGACTACCTACTATCTTGGCCCCATCATAATGTAGATAATAAATTTCTTAAAAGCTATATGAATTATAAATTGCCTGAAGCCTGAACAAATGAGTTGCTTGAAGCCTGAATGTCAATGGCAGTAAAGTAAATAAATAAAAGGCTGATTTTGGTATCTACCTGCAAAACCTGCCCCAAAATGTAATAAAGTACCGTGAAAATAGCACAAAAATGGCAAGAATGCCTGCAAAACTTGGCAAATAAATGGATAAGCTGCAAAAACTGCCCCAAAAAGCAATAAAACGTACCCTGAAAATAGCAAAAAATGGCAAAAAAAAGCCTGCAAAACTGCTTAAAAAACTGTACTAAGTCATAAATACTCTGAAGAGTCTCCGGAGAAAATACAGATGTATGAAAGCTAAAATAATACAAAGACGAGTCTCCCTTTCACTTTTATTCAATCAACAATTTCAGTCTGAAAACTCTAGCAAAATTTTCAACTTACAATTTTTACACACATTTTACAGCCTGGAAAACTTAGAGCTTATATACAATAATCTCTACCAAAATTTTCAATTTACAATTTTACACAAACGCATTTTACAGCCTGAAAACTCCAGCAAAATTTTCAACTTACAATAATCTCAACTTAACAAAAACTATCAAAATTTTCAACTTACAATAATCTCAACTTAACAAAAACTATCAAAATTTTCAACTTAAATACAATAATATTTACAATTTTGAATAACATTTACAATTTTACACACATTTTACAGCCTGGAAAACTTAGATTATACAATAATCTCTACCAAAATTTTCAATTTACAATTTTACACAAACGGATTTTACACCCTGAAAACTCCAGCAAAATTTTCAACTTACAATAATCTCAACTTACAAAAACTATCAAAATTTTCAACTTAAATACAATATATATATTTACAATTTTGAATAACATTTACAATAATTATCAAAATTTTATACTTATATTACACAAAACTCTATCAAAATTTTGAACTTAAATACAATATTATTTACAATTTTGAATAACATTTACAATATTACACTAATTTCTAATAATTTAATAATATTTACAATTTTGAATAACATTTACAATATTACACTAATTTCTAATAATTTCAACAATTTTAGACAATAATTTAAACTATTTTAAACTAAGAATGATTTTTACCAAGTTTTCACAATTCTTTAAAGATATTATATTACTCTAGGAAAATTTTTAACAAAAAATAATTCTAAAAGCATTAGAGAAACAAAAATGAGGAAAGTTGCTAGAGGGACCATCAAGCCTGCACATAGCAGTTACTGTATGAACATATCTACCTAATTCCACCTATCATTCCCATCCACAAATTTGTCTAATATAACATAAGGAACAAGAATATTTTGACACCATTTTCACTGCAAAAGTCTACGATACGGGTTATCAACCTGGGGTTCCCAAGGTGATTTCCAGGGGTACTTAGGTGGCTGATCTAATAGTATCCTTTGTAGTACAGTACTACTGCATATTGAGTTAGTGTCGGTTACTAAATTAACATTCTGTTTGATGTCAGATTACTGGAGGTTCAGATAGATGGTCTTATAACTCAGGGGATAAATAACAAGAAAAAGATTCAGGATCCCTGATGTACAAGGGCCTATCAACTCTGGAATAATTTTTCAAGCATTTTACATTGGCATTGATCTCAAAAAGCATGTTGTCCCTTGTAGTACTATATGGTCACCATCAATCATTCTGTATTCTACATAGTTAGCATCAGATCTTGCTGAATTCCTAACCATCACTCCATTGATTGTCTGATTGTCTTTAGGCTCATTATGTCAACTTTAAATATATATGGAAAGAAATAGGTTCTTGACATAACTTTGGGAATAATTAGACAATGTATCCAAAGAAAAGAAACATGATAAATGAGAAGATAACAGCCTGACAGATGCAGGTAAGGTTTCTTTGAGTTAAGGGAAAACTGATAGTACTCCTTTCAGAAGCTATCAGTAATGATAAATTACTGCATCAAAGGACATTATTTAATCATTACTGATATTTATCATTAATTGATAATAAAAACTGTTGATGATCATGTTATGGTATATACAGCCATGTTCCCACAATGTTAACAAGAGTTATGATGGTGGTTGGCAGTGCTATAATAGGGTGAACCCTGTCTTACCTCTTATGATGAGTCACAAGGTTAGAGCCTGTCATAGGTGGAGTTGTGTCTAAAATGCACCATTATGTAACTATGACAGCTTGTAGAATACAGCCCCTGAAAATAACAGCAGTTCAAGAGAGTTGAAAAACTTACTATTTAGTCAATCTAAATATTCTCTCTTAAAATGTATATAAACCTAATTACACACAACATATTTGCCCACAATGAAAAACATTTCCATAAAGAAATAATTACCACACTTGCCCACAAAGCTGCACAGAGATCATGCAGTTATGACTGAAATTCCATTTGCAGGAAGAGCAATGGTTCATGTCTGTACAATCTGGACCATTAAGTTTGACACAACTAGATAATGGTAATAAACAACAACTTTAAAGAAATCTTCATAATGCAAGATCCTTTAAAAGTAACTTTTTATACACTATAAACTTCATAAACCATTACTCCTTCTAGCTAAATATACACTTAGGTAAATGAAATTAAGTGATTTGATGCACAAAGATAAACACAATGTTAAGTCATGAAATCTATGAATATGATGACATAATCCTATGGTTAAAACTATTTGCACTACTTTTCACACAAAAAAAAAAAAAAGCAAGCTTGAATCAATTATGCTGTGAATGTTGAAGCATCCTCCATCCTTGCTCCTCTCTGTCTTGCACTTATCACAGATGTTTATGAAAGCACTGTGCAGCGAGGCACTGGGTGTCCAAAAGCCTGCCAGAAAGTTGAAGTAAAATAAAAAAAGCAACACGCAGGTTCATGTTTAGTAATCATTTACCTTCATGCCATCTTATGAATCTGAAATAATTGTAAAATTCACTCACTTATAATCACATTTCTGGTACAGGAAGGTATATTAAAAACCCAGTCAAGCAAAACCACATTATTTGCAACAGTGTCAAAACAATTACTACTTCACAACTTGTTTAACTTACTTGTTTACCTTACTTTGAGTCCAGCAAAGGGTGCCACTACTTTCTTGAAACTCTAGAGCACCTTCATGCATTCAATAAAGTGCAGGGTAGGGATACGAAGAGGTGCTCCCCTCGACATCACTAGGTGCAGCACATGCTGTCAGGGAAATGCAAACCCACACTACACTCACCAACATCCAGGCAACATGTGCAAGTCAGCCACTCATTCCTCCTAATACATACTAACAGCACTCACAAACACACACAAACTGCACTCAACAACGCCTAACAAATAAATACAAGTCAGTCACTTATCTCTCCATCTTTCTCAACAGAGATGCCTCCACAAAGAAATCAAGAACACAGATTGATCACATTCATCTTTGACAGACACAAAGTTCAGACAAAAACCGAGAATCTGTACATGTTACAATTCAGTCATTTAATCTTTTCTTCGTTACAATATTTCATGAATGTTTCACAACACACACACACACATGATATTACTTGTGTCAGAAGTGGTGTACTGCCTCCCTTGGTGGAAATAAGGAAGAGTAAAGTGCTGTGGATACCATCAGCTTGGTTGCGGAAACCACCCAGCCTGCCTAGCCGTCCTCAATCCTAGTTCACATACTCCACCACAAACTTCATGACTGAAACCTAATGTCCACACACACACACACACACACACACACACACACACACACACACACACAGAGAGAGAGAGAGAGAGAGAGAGAGAGAGAGAGAGAGAGAGAGAGAGAGAGAGAGAGAGAGAGAGAGAGAGAGAGAGAGAGAGAGAGAGAGAGAGAGAGAGAGAGAGAGAGAGAGAGAGAGAGAGAGAGAGAGAGAGAGAGAGAGAGAGAGAGAGAATAATATTATGCATAGAATTGTCATACATTATATTTTTCCTTGAATCTTCTACTTTTGCTGATCTTTGTAATCCTTTGGTGTCAAATGGTAATAAAGAAGGATACAAAAAGAGTAAATCTGAAATAAAAAATAACTGAAATTAGAGGCAGTGGAAGTGAGAATAGGTATGGCCATGATAGATACCTTGCGTGACCTCTTTTACTGTACATTTAGTTTCTTGGTGTCTCGTATTGCTGTCCTGATACAAGAAAATAACAGGTCAAACAGCATGTTGTCCCTTGTAGTACTATATGGTCACCATCAATATAAAAAAAATACAGACTATGTATTCAACATAGTTAGCATCGCTGAATTCCTAACCATCACTCCATTGATTGTTTGATTGTCTTTAGGCTATTATGTCAACTTTAAATATATATGGAAAGAAATAGGTTCTTGACATAACTTTGGGAATAATTAGACAGTGTATCCAAACAAAAGAAACATGATAAATAAGAGAAGATAACAGCCTGACAGATGCAGGTAAGGTTTCTTTGAGTTAAGGGAAAACTGATAGTACTCCTTTCAGAAGCTATCAGTAATGATAAATTACTGCATCAAAGGACATTATTTAATCATTACTGATATTTATCATTAATTGATAATAAAAACTGTTGATGATCATGTTATGGTATATACAGCCATGTTCCCACAATGTTAACAAGAGTTATGATGGTGGTTGGCAGTGCTATAATAGGGTGAACCCTGTCTTACCTCTTATGATGAGTCACAAGGTTAGAGCCTGTCATAGGTGGAGTTGTGTCTAAAATGCACCATTATGTAACTATGACAGCTTGTAGAATACAGCCCCCTGAAAATAACAGCAGTTCAAGAGAGTTGAAAAACTTACTATTTAGTCAATCTAAATATTCTCTCTTAAAATGTATATAAACCTAATTACACACAACATATTTGCCCACAATGAAAAACATTTCCATAAAGAAATAATTACCACACTTGCCCACAAAGCTGCACAGAGATAATGCAGTTATGACTGAAATTCCATTTGCAGGAAGTGCAATGGTTCATGTCTGTACAATCTGGACCATTAAGTTTGACACAACTAGATAATGGTAATAAACAACAACTTTAAAGAAATCTTCATAATGCAAGATCCTTTAAAAGTAACTTTTTATACACTATAAACTTCATAAACCATTACTCCTTCTAGCTAAATATACACTTAGGTAAATGAAATTAAGTGATTTGATGCACAGATAAACACAATGTTAAGTCATGAAATCTATGAATATGATGACATAATCCTATGGTTAAAACTATTTGCACTACTTTTCACCAAAAAAAAAAAAAAAAAAAAAAAGCAAGCAAGCTTGAATCAATTATGCTGTGATGTTGAAACATCGTCCATCCTTGCTCCTCTCTGTCTTGCACTTATCACAGATGTTTATGAAAGCACTGTGCAGCGAGGCACTGGGTGTCCAAAAGCCTGCAAGAAAGCTGAAGTAAAATAAAAAAAGCAACACGCAGGTTCATGTTTAGTAATCATTTACCTTCATGCCATCTTATGAATCTGAAATAATTGTAAAATTTACTCACTTATAATCACATTTCTGGTACAGGAAGGTATATTAAAAACCCAGTCAAGCAAAACCACATTATTTGCAACAGTGTCAAAACAATTACTACTTCACAACTTGTTTAACTTACTTGTTTACCTTACTTTGAGTCCAGCAAAGGGTGCCACTACTTTCTTGAAACTCTAGAGCACCTTCATGCATTCAATAAAGTGCAGGGTAGGGATACGAAGAGGTGCTCCCCTCGACATCACTAGGTACAGCACATGCTGTCAGGGAAACACAAACCCTCACTACACTCACCAACACCCAGGGAACATGTGCAAGTCAGCCACTCATTCCTCCTAATACATACAAACAGCACTTACAAACACACACAAAGTGCACTCAACAATGCCTAACAAATAAATACAAGTCAGTCACTTATCTCTCCATCTTCCTCAACAGAGATGCCTCCACAAAGAAATCAAGAACACAGAAATTGATCACATTCATCTTTGACAGACACAAAGTTCAGACAAAAACTGAGAATCTGTACATGTTACAATTCAGTCATTTAATCTTTTCTTCATTACAATATTTCATGAATGTTTCACAACACACACTCACACATGATATTACTTGTGTCAGATGTGGTGTACTGCCTCCCTTGGTGGAAATAAGGAAGAGTAAAGTGCTGTAGATACCATCAGCTTGGTTGCGGAAACCACCCATCCTGCCTAGCTGTCCTCAATCCTAGTTCACATACTCCACCACAAACTTCATGACTGAAACCTAATGTCCACAGAGAGAGAGAGAGAGAGAGAGAGAGAGAGAGAGAGAGAGAGAGAGAGAGAGAGAGAGAGAGAGAATAATATTATGCATAGAATTGTCATACATTATATTTTTCCTTGAATCTTCTACTTTTGCTGATCTTTGTAATCCTTTGGTGTCAAATGGTAATAAAGAAGGATACAAAAACAGTAAATCTAAAATAAAAAATAACTGAAATTAGAGCCAGTGGAAGTGAGAATAGGTATGGCCATGATAGATACCTTGTGTGACCTCTTTTACTGTACATTTAGTTTCTTGGTGTCTTGTATTGCTGTCCTGATAAAAGAAAATAACAGGTCAAAAATTCATAGTATGATTACCTTATGGGGAGTCAGGTTAGGTTAGGTTACATGATATTAGGCTAGTTTATCTTCTGGTGGGAGATCAATCATAGGTTAGTTTATGGTCAGTGTGTTCTTCACTTACAATCTAAACTGGAAACTTCACATCTCATCTCTTGCAAAAACACCTTCTCTGAAGTAGGGGAGAGTGGCTAACTCTCTAGGACCTCCAAGAGGACTAGCATCTAAGTGGACCTTTTTATTTGTTTTATGTTGGCCTTGGCCAGTTTTTCACTCATATAAAAAGTACACCTCCGAGTACAAATACGAGGACATATAGCCAAAATAAACAAAGTAATGATATGCAAACGTAAACACAGTTGGAGGGTACCTAACCTTATCTTTTCCTAACTTCCTATCTTCTATACGTTATGACAGTTAGCTGTTACTTGGAGCCTTATAATTAATTAGTCTCTTATTTACCTGTATGGCGAGTAACGGGGCTGGATGACAGGCGAGACAGCGAGAAAGGCGGAAAATGTGACAGCACAGGGATACAGACGTCATCTTCAACTGGGCTGGCTGGGTTTCGGCTGGTCGATCTCCTCTTCCCCTTTCCCTCCTGATTTGCATCCAGTCACGTTCCAGTGTAAATAACCACGTTTCAAGCACCGTGGGAATACGTCTGCCGCCCTGCGGTGCATAGAGTTTCGTTCCCGGTGTGTACCCGCCTTTTAAGTAGGCTTTTGCCACAGCAGTTTAGGAGGGATTGAGTTACTTTGGGGAAGAGTATTCCCGAACACTGAAGCTGAAGATGGCAGATAAGCTTCTCTTTATTACTGCTGTGTGGTGCTCCCATGAACAGCTAGATGTCCACCACACCGCGCGAAGGCAACTCATTGAACTCCAGGCTTCGGCGGCAAGGATAAAAGAGTTGCCTTTGAACAATACAAATGGAGGAATGTAGTGGGGATATGGATGGAAATAACATACTATATAAACACTTAGTATACCCACGTGTGACTACAGCCACACATAATCCACCACGCAAAGCTGTATGGTGACCCATTGTCATACTGTGTGCCAAAATTCCAGCTGGCGAGTTGCGAGGCGTGTGCCCGATGTGTGCGCAGCTAGTTGCTCCTCCCACAGACCCTGAAATAGCTTCCATCACCTCTCTTATTTTCTTGCTCCAACCTCCAATGTATTTTTTTTTTCCTTTCAAATCTGATTTCTTGACGTGGGGTAAGGCACATCACAGGGTGGCCAGTCCTGCAACATTTATCATGTAGGTATTCCTAGGTAAACGCAGGATGAAAAGTTGGCAACACGTAGTCACTATAGGTCTGAGGGAGCTGAGCTGACAATGTAAAAGATTAAATGAATTATTAGTTTAAACCGGCGTCTAAAGTATAAGTTAACCCATCCCTCACCCTATTCTAATGATTTTGAAAGTTATCATAATCATTAATCATATAAATCGTCTATTCACTTTAAAAGCAAACAAGGGAATCATCGTTCATATCATTACACAATAAGTGCAGATAAACTACTTTACTGGCACAGCTGTTCAAGTGCACAGTAAGTAATATCTTATGATGGAGAGAAAAAAGAGAGAAAAAAAAACAGGTAAGAAATCGGACAGCTTGCAACTGTGAGAAGACTGGCGAATGGCAGGGCTGTGCATAATGGATCATGGGCTGCGGGCACTTAGCCTAGGAAAGGGATGATTATACTCTAAGACTGTTTAGGAAGGTGTTAGATATGTTTGACATTTACATGCAATTTGTAAAAAGAGTATAAAACAAGAAGAATAAGCTTACACGAGTGTGATGAATGTTGCGGTGTTCGTGTGTTGGTAGCTAAGGCCTAGATAAGAGATAGTGCAAGGATGATGCGTCTTAAGTAATAGTGGTACAGTGGAAGGAACCATGCGTGCTTTGAGGTCCGAGGGGTCTCCAAGCGCACTGATTCGAATCCTGTCTACGGTTCGGGTGTAGGTTGGGCTTCATCACTCTGGGCAGCAGTTTCCTAGCGGGTGGGCTTTGAGGTAGAAGGTATCCTAAGGAGTATCCCCTTTAGCGTATTAATTCCCGTGAAAAGCCCATATGGTATAAATAAAAATAAATAAATAAAAATCAGTAATGTTAAAAGAACCGACATCACAATTACCTTTAATCCAACTTTGTACTTCGTTTCCTTCCTAGGACTTCCTCGGAGAGAACATCACACTGGTTCAGAAGTGGCCTGATCAGCAGTGTCGTGGTATTGTCAGAACAAATTGCTTTCGTCATTCGTCTTGGCGATTTTCCTCTCCCTGGCTTGTATAGGCTTGTAGGAACGTGCACTCAGGGAAATGTCCCACATCACGTGGTACATATCATATTAAAGCTGGTAAGGAAAGTGAAAAATGGCAATGTAAAAATCCTTTTTAATGTGTCTTTCAACAAAGAGACATACATACTTTGATCATGAGTGTGTTCGCCATCATTCGGCATCAAGCTCACACGACACATCTGCCAAACCTGCTGCAAACCTTTCCCATGCTTCCCTCTCTACCGAGCTGCGGTACAGAGCCGGCAATTGCAAATATGTGTGCCATAAACACCCATCACCTCCACCCTCATTCGGGTGTCTGAACCACTAACTCGAGCAATTCATTCTCTCTCCCGTTCCTCGATACAAATGCAAACACTAAGGCTACAGCGTCTTGACGAAAAATAGCTTACTGTAGGATAAATACTGTGCGAGTCAAGCTACAGAGAACAAATGACAAGACATCAAAGGCAAATAATATTTACATAAAATATCTCTTTACACAGACAACGGTAAACACAGAATTCACGATCAGGTTAAACTTACTTAACTACTCGTACAATTCAAGTCGCCGAACGGAGAAATCTTATATATATATATATATATATATATATATATATATATATATATATATATATATATATATATATATATATATATATATATATATAATAACACAGGTAAATTGGTTTAGTATAAATGTAAAAATATGCGGGAAAAGAAAAAAAATAATAAGACTGAGTTAGCAGCTGAGAGAGAGAGAGAGAGAGAGAGAGAGAGAGAGAGAGAGAGAGAGAGAGAGAGAGAGAGAGAGAGAGAGAGTTCTGCATAGAGAAATGCGTCATAGAAATGGTAATGCAAACATCTAATAACCGAGGATATATCAGAGGTTAAAAAAGACCTATTGGAAAGTAAGGTTAAAGGCGCAAGGAAGGCGGAAGGCAGTGATGGCCTAGCCCGACACCTGCTCCAGGAGTGACGGGGCGGGAGGGTCAAGCTCGATGTGAGGTAGTTTGATGGAGCCTCTCTTGGGCCGCCACAGCATCACCTCCTCTTGTTCTTCCACCTGAGGACCACACAGGCATTAGACTGTTAGACTGACGCACCAAGGTTTCTACTAATCAGTCTACCGAAGGTCCTACTTAAGCTTTAGTTTCTATTATCGTCTTAGAAAAAAATATTGTCCTTAGTCCTCTAATAATAATGACTTAGTAGTTACAAGTACATGCTATCACTGACATCATTATCATCTGTATTGCTTACACATTTTCCCTAATGCCAAAGCCAACAAATAAATGAAAAAAGAAACGGAGAAAATGTGTGTGTGTGTGTGTGTGTGTGTGTATGTGTGTGTGTGTGTGTAATTCACCTCGGTCATCTGCTGGTCACCCAGCCAGTCTTCCCCATTACGGAGCGAGCTCAGAGCTCATAGACCGATCTTCGGGTAGGACTGAGACCACAACACACTCCACACACCGGGAAAGCGAGGCCACAACCCCTCGAGTTACATCCCGTACCTATTTACTGCTAGGTGAACAGGGGCTACACATTAAGAGGCTTGCCCATTTGCCTCGCCGCGCCGGGATTCGAACCCGGGCCTCTCGATTGTGAGTCGAGCGTGCCAACCACTACACTACGCGGTGTGTGTGTGTGTGTGTGTGTGTGTGTGTGTGTGTGTGTGTGTGTGTGTGTGTGTGTGTGTGTGTGTGTGTGTGTGTGTGTGTGTGCGCGAGCGTGTGTGTGTGTGTGTGTGTGTGTGTGTGTGTGTGTGTGTGTGTGTGTGTGTGTGTGTGTGTGTGTGTGTGTGTGTGTGTGTGTGTGTGTGTGTGTGTGTGTGTGTGTGTGTGTGTGTGTGTGTCCCAATAAACGGAGCTCAAAGGTAACATCTCCACGAGGCAATCACCGGACAAGCCAGCCAGGAGAGGCCACGCTGGGCACAACATTACCTCATCAGCATCTTTGGATGTGGGCGTCTTGGCGACGCTTTCAACCTTTTCCAGCCCCATTAGAGACAGCCGGCGGGTAGTTTCCGTCAGGTGGGGATCTGTCTGTAGGAGAGAAGTAAAATGGTTACTAATGCTCCATCACATCGTCTTGGTGGTCACTCTTTGCCTTATTTAACATTCTTTTTTCCTTTACGGCAAGCGACACTTCTCTCCACTTTCTTGAATAGTACGGCTAAATTCATAGTTCTCTCCTTTAATACTGTAGCTACATCCACAACTGTTAAAAAGATCGACTGTGAATGGAGCAAACATCTCTACGCTGATCACATTTCACCCCATGACTCCCTCCAGGAATTCCTTACCTGCTCGGCGGGCTCGGAGGCTGCAGACGGTGTGGTGGACAGGAGAGGCTGAACAACAGGGCTTTTAGGAGAATCTGCCTTGGTGGAGGTGTGTGGTGTGGGAGATGCTGGGGTACGGATGGGCTGATGTTGAGAGTGGGCGTGCACATGAGCATGAGCGTGTGCGTGGACACCTCCCTCGTCATCACTGCTGCCCTCAGTGTACAGTTCCTCGCCGCTAATCCAACTGTCCTCCTCCTCCTGCAGAGAACAAAGGTCAAAGTGCTACAGTTCACGTGTCATCAAGGATGCGCTAGAGACGAGTCTATGAGCTTCAGGAAAAAAAAAAATCTATCTATCTATCTATCTATATGTATATGTATATATATATATATATATATATATATATATATATATATATATATATATATATATATATATATATATATATATATACCTAAGCTTTACATTTTCCGTCAATAGCTTATTCCAAGATTTTACTTGGCAGATCGAAAACAAAGATTCCGTGAAGCATAAACAAAAGGAATATGGTATCAACGAGCACGGGCACAAGTCCAACTTCTCTTCCCTTCCCAGAAACAATAAATACTAAACAGACACAACCGGTCATCATTATATTGTTTTCGAAGAAGCTCCTATAGACGAATAGAAGGAAAAAAAAAATTATTCCAGATCCGTCGTTCCAGGTTCTCTCGTTCCAGGATACATACTCAGCAAAACTATGAGATTACCAAAAATATATTTCAGTTACGCGCTTACTGCCTCGCCAAGCCTCTGCGCCACAGAGAACACACGGCGACACGGTGGAAAATAATATATCAGAGTCAGTCGGAGAACAGACTGTGCACGGGCCAAGTAATCAAGTAAATCTCTGCTATTCCACTCATTATGGGAGCAACACTCGACCATACGAACCCCTGAATAAGCGGTACAATCTGCTACTCAGCACACTTTCATTAAGGAAGGTGTCATAACTCTAGTTATACGAAGCTTCACTGAGAGACGAGGTGACTGAGGCTTACACACACACACACACACACATACACACACACACACACATCTCTCTCTCTCTCTCTCTCTCTCTCTCTCTCTCTCTCTCTCTCTCTGAACCCGATAAAAAAGGGAGGAGAAAGTAACTTTTGTGTCCAGGAATCATCAAGAGTGTGATATCTGGTCTGGGATTCTAGAGCGATACCCAATTACTTCCTTAATATTTCATGGCACGGCTAACGCACAAAGCCTCAGGAAAATATATAAGGCAAAAATGCATCATAATAATGGTATAGAGGACAATGCAGTGGAAGAAATGTGGAAAGAAATATACGTCTACGTTCCATTCAATTAATTACCGACAAACACGATGTAATCACGCGATACATTGTTTCGTATTTTTGCATCAGATGGGAATATTGTTTATTTTCCGAATGGCCAAACTGATTTTTTTTCGGTTTCCTTTGTCGTGGAGGAACAATGACCTGCCATGCACCATTGTTTGACCCACTATTGGCAGGAAGCAAGTCATTCTGAGGACATCAGATGATACAGGAACTTGATAACTAATGATGGTGACTCTGTCCCTTTATTTCTACAGAGACTGAAAGTAATGCAGCAGAACGAGCAAATATCCCTTCTGTCATGCAGAAATGTGTGTGTATGTGTGTGTGTGTGTGTGTGTGTGTGTGTGTGTGTGTGTGTGTGTGTGTGTGTGTGTGTGTGTGTGTGCTATTCATCTATAGGATTGTCTTCTAATCTCGCGACCAACCCATACAGTAAGAGCTCAGAGTTCAGAGGTCATAATGAGAATTCTAATTAATAGGTAAGACAACGAGGTCACAACTGAACCGCTCTCGTTGCAGCTGATGATCTATCGGGCGAGGGGGGCACACATTAAGAGGCCCGCCCATCTCCCTCGCAGCTTTCCTCATTGGATGTGGGGTTATAAGCGGGAGACACGTGCGCTCACTAACTGGTAGAATCTTAAGCAGACGCAAAAACTCATCGGTTCCTGCCAGAAACCCTGAGCGACGCGACGCTTTCACTTATACATTTCCTTCAGTGACGTAGATTACCAAACCAAACTCATAAGCAGAGAAAAAATATCAATTAGCTTTGAATAAATCCTAAAACCATTGCCACTTTGTCGCCAGGTGGCTGAGGAGGTGCCGGGCAACCTGTGGGAGAGAGTGGTGTTACACCGTTACTATTACTGTAAACACGTTAGTAAATAACATCTATTATTATTATTATTATTATTATTATTATTATTATTATTGTTGCTACTACTAGTAGTAGTAGTAGTAGTAGTTGTAGTTCAATAATATATATATGTATATATATATATATATATATATATATATATATATATATATATATATATATATATATATATATATATATTTTTTTCTTATTTATTTATTTATTTTATTTTTATTTTTTTTTTCCAGACCACCAAACAAAGAATCACTAGGACCATCACCGTGCCATGGCCGCGGTAAGACACCTCCACCAGTTGTCACAATCTCTACATTTTACTGATTTATCTTATGTAATGTTAGACTGAAGGACGCAGATTTCACTGAGCTGAATGTATATGTGTTTATGCATATCCGCCTCTCTTTTTTACCTTCTAACAAACACTGCTTCATATCACTTTCTTCTGAACAGTTGGGATGGACACTAAAAGGACTGCAGTTTTTTCTTGTTCTCTCACCTACATGTATTTCAAAGGACTGGATCTCCTTTATACCGTTTATGCAATACTGCCAGTGACACTTTTAAGCTGTACATGAGCTGCGCAAAATCTCCATCCCTTAAGATATTAATATGCTAAGTTTTCTCCATAATTATGTCACGCTGTCCTTCCTACGAGACGATGCTGAAAGCTGTGATGGGAGGGAGGAAGGAAGAGACGGGAGGAGGGAAAGGGACGCTGGTGGGAGGTGTGTCGTGGAGAGGTGACGATACTGGGAGGGTGTGATACTGACAGAAGGGTAAGATGAGGCTGCAGTAAGGCGAACCCGCGTCATCTAAAAACATAAGAACGTATAGTGAAAACATCGAGTAATATGGAGATGATTATGAAGGCCAAAGGGAGGGAAGGTTTTATTGCATACCTGGGAGAAATAAAAAGGAAGAAAGTGAGAGAAAACGATAAAAAAAGACTAACTATACGACAAGATATAAGTGACGATGTAAGAAACAAGATACAGTACTTTCTTCACTAAGGCTCAAGATCTACGTTACAATTACGCAACGAAGTCTGGGTTATTAACAGTCTCGGTAAGCCCTTCAACATCTGTAGGAGTGTAATTCTATATGAACATGTACTATCTGTATTACCTTCCTTTCAATGATGTTTCATACTTAAGCCGTGCGCGTCTTTCAAATGATCAACCTTATTTTTTTTAACCCATTCAATACTGGGACACTTTTTTTACCTTGAGATTTGTGTACGATTAGACCATTTTACTTACATGAGGAAGGGTCTGTGGAGGTCAGAAGATTAATGGCCAGAGTCTTCACTATTTTAATCCCCCCTATGAGTTTCTGAAGATGTATAAAATCACTAAATAGTATGCTGAATGATTATGAAAATGCGTCATGGTACTGAAGGGACTAAAATGCGCTTCTTTCCACAGCCGTCTCTGCTTCTTTTCCTTTATAAGACTGTCGTGATTTCGTTATTTTTCTCTCTTCCTTTTTACTGCAGGAGCGAGTAAAGAAGACACAGCTGGGACGGAAGAAAATTAAAGTTGCACTCTAATTGCTGTGCTGGAAAGGTCTTCGCATAAATGATTTTCTCGTTTTCCTTCACCTATATCAAGTATATTTATATGGCAGCAATACAACAATGGCAACAGCAGCAACATCACATCAAGTCGGAGTCCATATATATAGTGTTACCTCAATATTGTTATACTAGTGAGAGAGTGGGTGATGGAGCGAACCCTTTGCACCGGAAGTCTCTCTCTCTCTCTCTCTCTCTCTCTCTCTCTCTCTCTCTCTCTCTCTCTCTCTCTCTCTCTGTGTGTGTGTGTGTGTGTGTGTGTGTGTGTGTGTGTGTGTGTCTGTGTAGCTAGTTGTGTAAGTGACGCAAGTGTGTGGGTGTTCGCATGATCTTAAATTTGCAAGTTTTCTTTCTTCACATCACCACTTCCGCCAAACCAAACGAAGCCAAGCCAAGACCCGCACGCTAGGCAACGTCAGCCACATTGAACACTTCATAACCTTCAAACCAAGCCACACAGACTGAAACCTCCCCACCACACCGCTTCAAGCCATCTTTGTTAAGCCACCAAGCAAAACTACTACACTAAGCCAGTCACGCTAAGCCACACTCCCTGCTATCCTTACTAAACTATCTCCTCTAAGCCACTCCCGACGAGCCTTTCACGCTAAATCACCCCCGTTAAGCCAGCCCACTAAGCAACCCTCGACAAGCCATCCCGCTTAGCCATACTCGAATCCCTCCAAAAATCAATGTGTGTTTGAGGAAAACTATACGTGTTAATTGAGCATAATTTTCTTTTTAATCACTGCTGTTTTCTTCACTCTTTCTTGCCTTACATTTGCTGAAAGGTTGATCACGAGGTAGGCACGATTGTTGTTCTGCTCTTCCCGGTGATGTGGCCGCCAGGGACACTGTGCTGATAGAATGATCATGCTGCAATTACGGGTCATGTTTTATAAAACCAAAGTAGTACAAAATCTACCTTAGCAAACCTGTTACGTGTGCTTTAGGCGAGTTTAGCACTACCAATACAACCAGCACTGCCAGCACTGCTAACTTGCGAAGCTGCGCCGCTGTCTGCAAGCGACTCTCAACTCGTAATGTTTTCGAGCTAAATTTAAGAGCGAACTAGTGACTAAATTTATTGATATTCACTGGATGAGGGCAGACTACGTAGACGGATGGTGTGTGTGTGTGGGGGGGGGGTGGACAGCTTAGCAGTGTAACAGCAGCAGATGGCATACTAGGCGGTGCTAGACGACCACTTAGCTGCGCCCCTCCCCAAGGACGAGGTATATAAACAAAGAAATAAAGAACAGCCGTCCAGAAGCTGGTATGCGGACCAAGGAAGGCACTTGTTACAATGTCTGACCTTCCCTCCCTTCCTCCCTCCCTCCCACAACACTCGTCCGACATGACACTCCTTTTCACGCCACACACACACACACACACACACACACACACACACACACACACACACACACGGTGGCACATTGCAACTGTCTCACATGTTCGTGTTTGCATGTATCGCATTTTGTGACGACCGGTTTCTCTCTGTCTCTCTCTCTCTCTCTCTCTCTCTCTCTCTCTCTCTTCCGCATAATAGACCCTGACGCAAAAAGACTGGACTGGACTTTAGCGAGAGCATAAACGGCACAAAACACAGAACAAAACACCTAAATCCATTACGTAAATGAATGCCCGCGTGGGATTTGAAGAACGTGTTATAATTACGGAAGAAAAAGAAAAAAAAGTGAGGGCGTATTAATATATTTTCTTTTTTTTAGGGAAATAAAACGGAGACGGAACAAAGAGCAAAGTGTAATCAATGTATGAGAAATGTGGCGGAATTAAGAAATGAAATAACTATGGACTTGTGAGAAAAGAAGAGTATGATAATATAAGGATCTCTATGATGCGCTGCCTTTTATAATAAATTTGTTGTAAAAACCCGAATGGAACGCTGTCTCTACTACAAGTCTTAGAAGATCATTATCAAAAAAGAAAACAACATAAAACCATAAGAAAAATAAGGGAAGCTGCAAGAAACCAACAGGCCTATACTCGTGGCAGTCCCTGTAGGAAACACACCTACTTATTTCTGCCCATCATTCTCATCCATAAATCTGTCTTATCTTCTTGTAAAGCTCCCTAATGACTAAGCACTCACAACCAGAGCACGAGTCTGTTCCATTCACCTACCACTCTGTTTGAGAATTAATCCCTTCCCATCTCTTCCTTACCTTCTGATTACTAACCTTGAAGATTTTACAAGCAATGTGGCAGGAATGTGTATTACCTAAAAATGCGAGAGTCGATGGGAGTAAATAATAAAACGAGAAAATAAAGGAAAAAAAATAAGAGTATGATTTTTCTGCAAGAGAGGAATTTCTGAAACTCTCACAATTGTGCTTCAGAAGTTATTGGAAAACAGATTTGCAATGTACCAAAATACCTCGCCTGAATACACAAACACGAGAGAGAGAGAGAGAGAGAGAGAGAGAGAGAGAGAGAGAGAGAGAGAGAGAGAGAGAGAGAGAGAGAGAGAGAGAGAGAGAGACGATAGGGTATACAAGAAATAAATCAAACAAACAGATAGACAGACAGACAAACAAACAAAAAGGAAAGTTGAAAGAGGAAGGAAGATGATAATGATGATGACGATGATGTGTGTGTGTGTGTGTGTGTGTGTGTGTGTGTGTGTGTGTGTGTGTGTGTGTGTGTGTGTGTGTGGAATGAAACGAAGACGAAGAAACGCTAAGAGGGCCAAGTGGCTGTGAGGAGGAAGTGGGAGAAATCAAAACCGGCTTGGATCGTGTTGGGTAAATAGAAGAGCGGCCCTGACAGTGGCGGATGGTTTACTACAGACAATCACGGCAGAAATATTGAGCCTCGGGGAACAGAATTTGCTTGGCGCTCACTATTCCTCATCTCAGTTCAATGTATCAGCAAAAGAGTCCAATATTTCAACATGTCTGTGATGGTTTCCTGAGTCGGTGTGTGTGTGTGTGTGTGTGTGTGTGTGTGTGTGTGTGTGTGTGTGTGTGTGTGTGTGTGTGTGTGTGTGAGGGGGGGGTTCTTGGTAAAGGTTCATGCATTTTAACAAAATTTAGGTATATCTTTGCAAGTGCTAGCTGATGGGAACTGGCTCATAGTCGTAGCATTAGAGTTCAAGGTTGGATGGCGGCTCGCTGGCTGAGGAAGGAAAGCCGTACAGTATGTTATTGATGGGCTGACTGACGGAATGTTTGCTATTCTGGTGCTTGACTTGCTTGAATGATGATGTATACTCGTAGCTAATATATCACCTCATAAGTTTGCCTGCTTTCTTTATTGCTCTCTATCTTCTCTCTTTCTACACTCTGGCGACAGGCGGCCGGTACTTTTAGTGAAGCCTGAATGGTGAAACATATCTGTATGTAATACAACTGATTTTGTATGATTGGTTTACTTGTTCTCTCGTTGCTTACTCGCCATCTTTCTTTGTTTCATTCAATATATAAAACCTTCAGCATTTTGTTTCTTTGTTTGCTTCTTATTTTCCTTAATTTTTTGTCTTAGCGGTACAGGAGTGAAGAAACTCGTCAGAAAGCGGCGGTCACTTTTTTTGTTTTCAACAAAAAGTTAGAAGAGAAGGATGGACAAAGGGTAGGACAAGGCGGGGAACGTATGTAGGACAATGACTGGAGAGTTGTTGGCCTGGCGGACTTCACATCTACATATGTATAAAGCTACATATTTACAGCTACACATTTAACCCAAGCCTGTGGTGAAGCACTGACAGATCATAATAGATTGTGGGTCACAAGTTCGTGCCGCACTGACCGCAGCAGGAATGGCGATCTGCCTTCAGGGTATGTTCAGCGAATGACCACACGCATTAGTGAGAAGAAACCAAGCGTGCACGATACAACACGAGTAAAACTGTTCAGGGAATGAATGCACTCACAAGCAACGTGAAACCAAACAAGCACAATGCAACACGAGGCAAGTGACCTCACACACAAGGAAGGCCCAATGCAACACGAGTAAGACGGTCCAAGCAATGGCCACACGCGGATATGCGACAACACCAAAGATGCAAAATACAACACGCGTAGGTTGCTGAAGGAATTACGACATGTACAGCAAAACCACACCATATAACACGAGTAAGGTTGTTCAAGCAACTCTCTAAAGCAAGAGTTAACCAGTATTCTCAATCTTTTATATCTTTCTCTGGCAAACTCTGGAACTCCCTTCCTGCTTCTGTATTTCTATCTTCCTAAAACTTGACTTCTTTTAAGAGGGAAGTTTCAAGACATTTGTCCCCTGTCTTTCGGCTAATTCTCTACCAGTCTTTTAAAGAACTTGCATTTGACGTGGGTTTTTTTTTTTTTTTTTGTTCTGTTGCTAGTTTCCCTCTTGTATAAAAAAAACAAGCAATGATCACACGTGAACATAAGACAAAACCAAAGACGCACAACAGAAGGCGAGTAAGGCACTGCAAGACTTCCTGAAGATGCTCCACACGCGGCCCTGTACGAGACGCCCAAACATTTTAATTAGCCAGGCAAGCCAGGTCCGCCCCGAGCTGCAGAGTGACCCAAAGACTTCCCAGCGTGAGCCAAACTTTAAAATTTTGCTTACTTAATGAAAAAAAAGTACTATAAAGTAAGGAATATTACTTATTGCATTATTATTATTATTATTATTATTATTATTATTACTACTATAATTATCATTATTATTATCATTATTACACATTCCATTATCATCATTCTCTCTCTCTCTCTCTCTCTCTCTCTCTCTCTACATTAAAACAACACTCGCTTCTGAGAATTATCTGGCATATCTAGATGTGAACGAACCTGAATAATAGTTAGTAATCAATCTCAATATTTACGGATCAGAAAAACAAGAAATATAAATTCTCAAATGTATCATCATGAATTAGCATCACGAATAAACATGTACGTTCCATTTAATTTTATTTGGTCATACTTTACATGTTGATTTTTTTCTATTTATTCTCAAATATGAGAGGAGAGACACCCTGTTGTTAATGATGATAAAGGATAACAACAACATCAATAGTAATAATGATGATAATAATGATAATAATGGAGACGGTAATCATAATGCCTCTGTGACGAGTAAAACGAGATACACATACGAATAATGAGGCAGAGAATGTCACGCACCCTTGCTGTCTGCCGCGACGTGTGACCCTTGATGTCTGCCGCGACGTGTGACCCTTGATGTCTGCCGCGACGTTAAACTAAACCTCCTGAATGCAACAGAGCGGACACCACGGCCTCGACACTTGCTTCGTCCACGTCTTCGCCTATCAAAGCCACCAGGCGCACTTGCAGGAGCTTCATTTCCTGCTCTGTCATCGAGACGCGCGGGGTGTTTCTCTCCGGGACACACTCCTCTGCCATTGTGGTGTGAAGGACGAGGTACAGTGTCGAGGAGTATTCTCAGGTGACCCGCTAATATTCTTATCAAGATTGAAAATTATCGTACTTAAATCATCGTTTACAGTTTTCAAGATTAGTAAGATGACTCTTCCTTTCCAGTCACGATCTGTAATGAACTATCAATCCATACAAGTGTTTGAATAAGGACGACGATCTTCATTATAAGGTTCTTCGCACAATGGGCTGTTAAGTAATATATATAAAATTGATTCATGAAATGACCTTTCAACCCATTTAAGTTATCAAGTATTCTAGTACTGCAGCATGCAATACTCTCCCCTATACATGTCATCACTTTCTTTAGTCATTTTCTGCCATCGCCATAACTTCACCACGTGCCACGAGGCTCTCTCTGCTCACGTGCACTGCAGTATAACAGACCCAGCACGTGCACGCTGCAACGTGTCTCATCCGACAGGCAGCAATGTACCCTGGCTCTGTACGGCGACACGCACACCACCCAAACGCACACGCATACATATACACACAACCCCACACACACACAACCCCACACACACACACACACACACACACACACACACACACACACACACACACACAAGTACCGTACGTACATCATCATCAGGCGGTACAAAACAATGGGTGGCTGGTTGGCTGTTGGACTGTGGCGTCGCAGCTACAAGAAAGTCACTGGACGCAAAACACAAGGTTCCATAACACGCCAATAGCTCGTTTGAGGAGAAAGAATACAAGAAGACTACAAAAATGTGGATAGGAATCAATATAGTGTGTGTGTGTGTGTGTGTGTGTGTGTGTGTGTGTGTGTGTGTGTGTGTGGATAAAGCTTACCTGCCGGATCCTCGCGACCTGCAGCTGGCGAGGCTTGATGGGTGCCTCAGCCGACATGATGAAACTCTGCCACCTGAAATAAAAGAAGATTGTTACCTACTTACGTACAGTGCAAGGACAATGTGTGTGTGTGTGTGTGTGTGTAATTCACCACGGTCATCTGCTGGTCACCCAGCCAGTCTTACCCATTACCGAGCAGCTCAGAACTCATAGACCGATCTTCGGATAGGACTGAGACCACAACACACTCCACACACCGGGAAAGTGAGGCCACAACCTCTCGAGTTACATTCCATACCTATTTACTGCTAAGTGAACAGGGCCTAAACATTAAGAGGTTTGCCCACTTGCCTTGCAGCTTCCCGGGATTCGAACCTGGGCCCTCTCGATTGTGAGTCAAGCGTGCTAACCACTACACTACGCGGTGTGTGTCTGTGTGTGTGTGTGTGTTTCACTGTTTGATCTGCTGCAGTCTCTGACGAGACAGCCAGACGTTACCCTACGGAACGAGCTCAGAGCTCATTATTTCCGATCTTCGGATAGGCCTGAGACCAGGCACACACCACACACCGGGACAACAAGGTCACAACTCCTCGATTTACATCAAGTACCTACTCACTGCTAGGTGAACAGGGGCTACACGTGAAAGGAGACACACCCAAATATCTCCACCCGGCCGGGGAATCGAACCCCGGTCCTCTGGCTTGTGAAGCCACCGCTCTAACCACTGAGCTACCGGGCGTGTGTGTGTGTGTGTGTGTGTGTGTGTGTGTACTCAAACTGCCTCCAACTCATCACCAACCTATCAAACTTCACTAAAACTTTGATCCAAACTATCACATATCTGCGTTCCAACTACTGCCTCGCCTTGCCTTGCCCCGCCCCGCCCCGCCCCACCCCGCCTCGCCCTACCTCAACTAAGTAAGCTTCCCGCTCCTGTTGTCAATTATGGAAGATTAACCTCTGGCACACTCATTGCCTACGGATGGGTGAGAAATGCTGTTCGGTGGGTGTTTCCTGAGACTTAAGGCCTGTATTCTGAAACGCTTTGCTCTCTCACCATCCCTACTTTCAAAAGGCTCTAGTTGAAGATACTCGTGTTTTTAAGAATATTTCTATGGTTCTGGTGATAGACTGGCAAGATTTATAGTTTGTCATAAGGAGAAGCCGTCTTGAAAACCCTGCTAGTTGTCTCTGTGGCCTTGAAAAATTTTGGCGGTGAGAGAGCAAAGTGGATATGGACCTAAATAACTCCATATGGTTCGATAGGGGAAGGAAGGACAAAGTTCAGGTTGTTCTGCTACTTTACAAGGCCTGGTAGGTGTTATGTGATGGGTAATGCTATAAATGTTCCCGGATTTGGTGGCTGGAGCGGGGCTGAAATCAGAATACGAGGCTTGACGCGATGGGAAGCAGAAACGTGTTTGAGACAGGAACAAGTCTGAAGCATCCAGTTCCCGAACACTCCGGAACACCACTACGACTTGGTGGCTGGCCTGCGAGATTCGTATATCCAGGACACTGGGTAAGGAACATTGGCAAAGCAAGCAATACACACACTAGCGACTCAAGGCTCCGGAAAATTGCAACTTGAGATGTAACAAATACTTTATGCACGAAAGACTTGGCCTCATATGTTTGAATTGAAAACACACACACACACACACACACCCACAACCGGTAGCTCAGTGGTTAGAGCGCTGGCTTCACAAGCCAGAGGACCGGGGTTCGATTCAACGGCCGGGTGGAGATATTTGGGTGTGTCTCCTTTCACGTGTAGCCCCTGTTCACCTAGCAGTGAGTAGGTACGGGATGTAAATGTTGTCCCGGTGTGTGGTGTGTGCCTGGTCTCAGGCCTATCCGAAGATCGGAAATAATGAGCTCTGAGCTCGTTCCGTAGGGTAACGTCTGGCTGTCTCGTCAGAGACTGCAGCAGATCAAACAGTGAACACACACACACACACACACACACACACACACACACACACACACACACACACACGATAAGATATTCAGTGAGCCAAAAGAGCCATTGCTGTAGTGAGGGTTATCAGCCTTGTAAATCCACGCCGTTGTCCCGCACTGCTAAAATAAACGTATTCTGCCTGTAGAAAAACACACACACACACACACACAGAGAGAGAGAGAGAGAGAGAGAGAGAGAGAGAGAGAGAGAGAGAGAGAGAGAGAAAGAGAGAGAGAGCAGCGCCCAGTCCATGCGGTAGATGGTGACTCAGTGGTGACGTCAAAGCGAGTTACAGATCCAGGAGGTTTATTGTGACGCCAAAGAGAAGAGTGTTTCCCAGCCACGTGACGGCAAATGCAGGCCTGTGTGACGGCAGGACGCTGAATGTCGTTCGTACCCAACAGGCAGAGACTCACAACTCCCCGGGAATGACAAGGCGACAATCAAACTTGCCCCCTTGTGTTACCTTTACCAAGTCTTTAGTTTAGAGACACTTTGGGGATCAAGTGGTTTGGGTACCAAGTATCTAGAGCACCAAACTTCCCGGAGCTTATTTGCAGTAAGGCTGATCTATCTTAAGAATAATCGAGAGTACTATACCATTCACCACAGCACAAAAGCGACAGTGAACCCTCCCAAACGCCTTTTCTTTTTTCTAGTTTCCAAAAGTTTAGTAATTAGGTCAATTTTGGTCCGTTTGATTCCCGAGTCCACCACCACCCGGCCCTCCCCTGCTCTCTCACTCGCCTATCTCTATTCACACACCTCCCTCCTTTTCCTCCTCGTTCTCTTTCCTCCCGTAATGATGAGACTGTCCCCAAACTCGCGTTCCTCAACCTTTCCTCCTTCCTGCTAGCCGCCGCCTTCCCTCTTGCTCTGTGATGTCACTCTATCTCCTCTATCCCTTCATAAGCTTTTCCTTCAGTGTGTGTTTGTCTTGCTTTCTTAAGTATTCTCTCTCTCTCTCTCTCTCTCTCTCTCTCTCTCTCTCTCTCTCTCTCTCTCTCTCTCTCTCTCTCTCTCTCTCTCTCTCTCTCTCTCTCTCTTTGTTTCGATTTTTACAGGGATATTTATGTGTTCCGATATCAAGGCTTTCACAAAGACTACGAAAATAAACAAAGTAATAACAGGAGGTAAAAATATCGTTCGTTTAATGTATGGAAAATATGTGACCTCAACTATACTGTTTGCCACCACCACCACCACCACCACAACAACAACAATAACAATAACAACGACAACAACAACAATAGTGACGACAATGACGTTGAGGACGACATCAGAGGTTAGATTACTGTTGCACTAATGACATTCATGTGTGTGTGTGTGTGTGTGTGTGTGTGTGTGTGTGTGTGTGTTGAACGGCCCCAGTCTTCAGATAATTCACAGTTAGTCATTAGAGGAGTCCACGTGACGGACACTCAACTCAACTATTCATTTCACTGCAAACTAATGAATGAAGACTTATACTTTTCATGTCGCATTTTCTCCCACTTGTTTCCCTTTCCAGTGCAACACGTGCGTCACTGCTGGGTGTTGCGATCATTAACCCCTTCAGTACTGAAACACATTTTTACTTTCATTTTTGGGTATGATTAGACGATTTCATTTGCATTAGGAAGGTTCTAAGGAGGTCAAAAGATTAATGGCCAGATTCTCTACTATTTTAATTCCAACATATATTTCTAAAGCTGTATCAAATCGCCCAAATAGTAACCAGATTGAATATGAAAACGGTTATCCTGGTACTGAAAGGATCAATGTCGTACCTATTTGTTTCTCTCTCTCTCATTTTTCCCTTAAATTGAATAAAACTTTCAACTTTTGTAAAGAGGCAATTCTTTTAGTTACAACTTTTTTTTTTTCATTAACTTCATTGTATGTGCTTTATCAATTCTCACTTTTTTTCCCTCCCTTTCCTTTTATTCACTCCCTTTCACATATATTCTTTCCTTTTAATGAACAAAACTTTTCAACTTTGTACGTAGGCAGTTCTTTTAGTTTCAGCCACTTTTTTCATTGATCTTATTGTATGTGTTTTCTTTTATTTTCATCCTCCTCTTTTCTTCTTTCCTCCTTTTTCCTTGATTCACTTTCCCACCTTCGTCTCGTCCTCCTTCCCTCTCGTTTCTCAAGGATAATCCATCGCTGCTTTTTTTTTTCATATCTTTCCTCTATATCAATTTTTTCTCTTCTTTTCCTCGTACTTAATCTCCTTTCCATCCTATATCCGCTTAATCTAACCTTTTTTCTTTACTTTTTTCTCTATATGATATTTTTCTTTTCCTCCTCCTCCTCCTCTTCCTTCTCCTCCTCCTTTCATCCACCTTTTAGTCTTCCGTTTTTTCCTTATCTGATCTCTTTCTCACTTAACTTCCTAATTTTGACTTTTCTTAGCGCTCTCTCTCTCTCTCTCTCTCTCTCTCTCTCTCTCTCTCTCTCTTTCACCTCAATCCATATATTTTTCTCTCAATTATTTTTTCCCCCTGTTCTTTCCCTCCTCCCCTTTGACCTCTCTCCTACTTAACTTGTCCCTAATTTTCTCTTTTTACTCTCTCTCTCTCTCTCTCTCTCTCTCTCTCTCTGCACCTCAATCCATACTCACCGACAAATATATGATATGCTCGTCCTTCAATCTCCACAGCTCGATCCTGCAATCCTGGTGCGTGCCTCCTTGATCCCCACAGATGTGTTTGAACTGCGGGAGAAAGATTGGATTTCCTTAGTTTCAGGAAGCGATAAGAAAGGAGGAGAAGTGAGAAGGGGTGGGAGAGCTGACGAGGGAAGATGAGTGGTGATGTGAGGACGATGAACAAGGGCTGGCTGGCTGGCTGGTGACGATGCAGTGACACACGTGGACGCAGATGCAGTATGGGAGTTAAGTTACACGGCTATGCACTTATTGACATACAGTAAGCGTAATTCAGAGGTCAGGTAGAGGGGGAGGTAGGCAGAAGTCACGCGACAGATATAGAACAAAGGAAAGGGAGGGGAGAGAGAAAAAAAAATGTAGGAAAGCTGAGTGAAGAACAGGAAAGTGTGAGCAGAGAACAGGGAAGAATTTAGGAAAAAAATATGTAAAAACCAGGAAAGCTTGAATAGATAAAGAATGAGAAAAATTGTGAGCAAAGTATTTATAGATGCGTGAGTAAACAAAGGATAAGGAAAAGCGGGAATAGACAAAAAATAATGAAAAGCAATAGAGAAAAAATAATAATAATACTTCAAAAACAAATAGAAGGAAACACCGCCACTCACAATGATTAATATGCAAATTCAGGAAGAAACGCATTCATGTACCATTAAAATCATCATTGTATACAATAAGAAACAGACAAAACAAACAAAACACTAGGGGAATTTAGGAACGTCTCATCTCCTGTTACCTTTCATCTCTTCCTCCTCTTTCTGATCTAACACCACTCCCTTGCATTCCCGTCTGCCATGAGGGTTTCGGGCCGTATTGTGCTCGACCGCAGTACAAAGAGTCGAGATTATCAGAAGCATTTTGTATAGAGCCTTCCATGAATAGTAATTTACAGCTTTGTACTCTATACCAATCTATGAGTATTGATCTCTCTCTCTCTCTCTCTCTCTCTCTCTCTCTCTCTCTCTCTCTCTCTCTCTCTCTCTCTCTCTCTCTCATATACACACACAAACACCAAGTCACTTTTGTCCACTGTGTCACCCCATCCATTCACTGTTATCAGAGCACCATCACAGCAGAGAGAGAGAGAGAGAGAGAGAGAGAGAGAGAGAGAGAGAGAGAGAGAGAGAGACGCTGAGACCAACAGTGTTCGATTCTGTCCGATGCAAAATGAAATACGGGAGAGAGAGAGAGAGAGAGAGAGAGAGAGAGAGAGAGAGAGAGAGAGAGAGAGAGAGAGAGAGACTAAGAAACGAGAGAGATTGGGAAACGAGTCGTGTGTGTGTGTGTGTGTGTGTGTGTGTGTGTGTGTGTGTGTGTGTGTGTGTGTGTGTGTGTGTGTGTGTGTGTGTCCTCATTCATATTCCTCGCGTCCTCATCGTCTTTCATTGCTTTAGGAGAGAGCGAAAGGTTAATAACGGAAAGGGAACAGATGCATGAAAGGGGGAAGGAGCAAAAAGAGGAAAGCGAAAGAGGAAATTTGTCACAGAAATGTCCAATAAATCATCGCTGTACTCTAGTAGTTTTTTTCCCTCCTTCCATCCCGGTCCCCTCATTCCCATTTCCTCCCCATTTCCGCATCGCACCCATCTTTTGCCTTGCCTCTTCTCTTACCTATATTTTTCGTCTCCCTTACTCCATCTCATCTTTCTTCCCCTCTATTCATCCATGTACCTATCCCTCAAAATCTCTATGGACTTTTTTAGCCTTTCTTTTTCCGTTCATGTTGTCCTTAGGTCTTCTCCCTTTTACGTCACTACTTTCCTCCTCCTCCCTCTCCTCCTGTTCCTCCCATTCTTTTTCTTTCTCTTCCATCTATCTATCCTTCCCAGACTTTCTCACTCACTGACTCAATCCTCCTTTTTTTATTTTCTCCTCCCCTCTCTATGTGTCTCTCTACGTCACAACCTTCTTCCTTCTCCCCCTCCTCGTACTCCTTCTGGTCCCCTTCGTCACCTCAAGGACACTCAGGTCGCGTGGTGAGGCGTAAACACCTGCTTTGGACGGCACTCGACGCCTCGTCAAGGTGGCTGGAAGACGAAGGGAGAAAGGCAGAGCGATGGGATGAAAAGGAAGCTTGAAGGGAACGGATTTTGAGACGAGGGAAAGGTGTTGATGAAGGTAAGGCAGGGAAGGAGATGAAAGCAAAGGGAAAGCGACGTAAGGTAGGAAAGTTGTGGATTGATACTGAAGATGCTGTTAGTTTGTTTCAGCGCTAATGGCATCTTGGTAAATTGCGTCGTAGTACAATGGGTCTTGTTTTCTGTCTGGCTATTGTTTTTCCTATTCTTCTTCTTCTTCTTATTATTATTATTATTCTCCTTCTTCTTCTCGCATATACATATTCCTCGCACTGGTAATAAAAAGAAATGAAACTGTACCCTAAAAAAAAAAAAAAAAAAATTATTTACTGAATCGTGAGGAGTGGCCCTGCTCCATTTAGTGCTTTTATGTTTGACGTCAAGAAATTAGTGTTAGTCTGAGTGTGTGTGTGTGTGTGTGTGTGTGTGTGTGTGTGTGTGTGTGTGTGTGTGTGTGTGAGAGAGAGAGAGAGAGAGAGAGAGAGAGAGAGAGAGAGAGAGAGAGAGAGAGAGAGAGAGAGAGAGGTGGATGGGCACAGATAGACAAGACATAACACACACACACACACACACACACACACACACACAGGAACAGGGCAGGCAGCAGGCACAGACTCGTCCACTGTGACGTACTTTTGCTTTGTTTCCTCCCATGATGTGACGAAGTTCCCTTTCCTTTGTGCTTCTCCTGGTCTGTTTCCTCAGCGTTGGGACGGAATACAAAGACAAAAGTAGTGCTAGTTTATGATGCAATATTCTTTTCACTAACGCCGACACGTTGAAGTTAAGTCTTTCCTTTTTCCTTCTTTCTTTTTATTCCAAATATTAATTATAACTTGAGTCTAAAATTACCGAGCAGTTTTTAAAGAGGCTCAGAGTTTGTCTTAAAATTAACACAGAATTCTGCAAGAGTCTCACAGCCTGGAATACCATTTTTAATGCCATTTAATTTCACTTTTGGACCAGCAAATCCTCCTTTATCGCGTCCCAGCGCTGGTCACAGTTTTCTTGGGGAATTTTCTTAAACCTCGTTAATTAAATCATCACCAACATCATCATCATTATTATTAGCAGCTACTTCAGGATCGATGCAAGATTATGTCTTTCTACTGATGCATTGCTTTCTACAGTTTCAAGATACAAACGTTGTTTCATTTATAAGCCTGCACTAATACTTCCCCTAAACACAGCACAACACAGTACGTGGCTAAACACTGCTTGTACTCACGGGACGTCTAAGAGCAGCTCATACACAAGAATACTATGTGTATTTACCGTTCGAACAGAGAGAGAGAGAGAGAGAGAGAGAGAGAGAGAGAGAGAGAGAGAGAGAGAGAGAGAGAGAGAGAGAGAGAGAGAGAGAGAGAGAGAGAGAGAGAGAGAGAGAGAGAGGGGATGAATGAGAGCAGGAATGTAAGCAAGTGTAGTAGATAGCGCTGCCATCCCTCCATCCATCCATTCTTCCATCCATTCATCGGTCCTTTCGAGTCCCTGAACTCATTATTGAAAGGAGAGTGGCTGGTACGAAGCTGAGGGATTTGCTGAACCCAAGAATAGCGGCATGATTACACACAGTCCCCGCCGCCCGCTGACTCGAAAACATGAAGGGTTCTCTCTCGATCGTTCTCTGGCCAGGGAAACAAGACTTCTCCCTGAGGTCACTGGAAAAGTTTTGCAAATGAAGGCTAAGTTGGTGTGACTCAGAAACCTCCCACATATTTTTTTCTTTTTTTCTTCTTTCAGCAACGATTCTGTCGAGTACGATCTGTAACTGATGAAAACGTCAGTAAAAATTTTTAAATTCGTACATTTTAAAGTGATGTTGCAAGTGGCATCAGTCAAAGGTCTAATTTTTACTTTCCATCACAGCCACGCCAACACAGTCTGGCAGAGAGGGAAAAATCTAACCGCTCTCCATTTCTATTCCTAGCTCTTCGTGCCGAGGCTGGGTTTTGAGACAGACAGACAAATAGGCTGACAGACAGGCTCCCCAACAGAGACAGACAGCCAGTTGATGAGCTACAAGGGTTGCTGTAGTTTCAGAGTAGCCGGTGACCGAACAAAGCAGTGTCACTACTATCTCCGAGTCTCGCGGTCCTAGCTCCTCAGAGACCGGAGCAGAGCAGCTCTTATCTTGACCTAGTCTTGCCCGCACTACTCCAGCCTGGTGGAAAGACCAAAGCACCGCGGCTTTATCGCCCCGGCACTCAGCGGCTGGAGAGCCTCGGCACCATCAGAGGTAAGCTAGTCTCTTTTAGGCCCAAACACCGAGTCTTCTTGACAACCAAAGATATACACCTGCAATCACAATTTCTCACACTAGAGGAGAGCTCTGCTATATACATATATACATACATACATATATATATATATATATATATATATATATATATATATATATATATATATATATATATATATATATATATATATATATATATATATATATATATATATATATATATATATATATATATATATATATATATATATATATATATATATATATATATATATATATATATATATATATATATATATAAGCAAGCAGGTGTATCTGTGGCGTACCTAAAGTGTTCCCCAACATTAGAAAGTTTCCTCAAGAACGGGCGTAT
Source organism: Portunus trituberculatus (assembly GCF_017591435.1). Taxonomy (NCBI): domain Eukaryota; kingdom Metazoa; phylum Arthropoda; class Malacostraca; order Decapoda; family Portunidae; genus Portunus; species Portunus trituberculatus. The sequence continues at coordinate 15,663,883 of NC_059272.1, read as the reverse complement.
CATTATTAACCATTTCAAAACCTCAAATACTGAAAAAAATCTTGTATATCCTTTAAACTGCAACGTTTGATTTATATACATGTTTTACTACATTTGAATTTAATTCAATGTCATCTGAAGCGCAGCACATGTTAGTAAAAAAAGTAATTTGCTCTTCATAGAAAATCAACAACATCGAAATACGTCCATTGGTCTCGGTAGGGACGACACACACACACACACACACACACACACACACACACACACACACACACACACACACCAATAAGCTGACCCTGAGAGGGACTGGGATGCGTGGCTGCAGCAGGGGAAGAGGGACACAAGTGCTTGCAGTGTTGCCTCGCCAGGAGTGCAGACGGGAATGAACTGGTTCTTTACTCGCTCCCAGACAGGGAAGGCAATGATCCTCGCCACCAAAAAGCGTGTTGACAAGTGGACGCCGCGGAGAAGGTGGCAGGAGTACGCGGAGGGGGTGAACCTTTTACCTCGCGCCCTTAGGAGAGGAAACCATCATCTCTCACTCCGGGTGGAAGTCATTTCGCTTTCTATTCTCATACTTAGTCTCGTTCTTAACTTCAACTTTTCTCGAACTGCACGTCACACCAGCACCGCCATCATCTCTACCATTCCACCTAATTAATGAAATCCTGCTGCATATGAATATCAAATAAAGCAAAACAAACAGATGGAAAAGGAAAGATGCAGCTCTCGTACACGTCTGGGGAAGAAACTTGAACCGAGGTCCAAAAGATGATGACGTAGAAGGGAGGGAGAAAGAAGGGGAAAGAAGGAAGGAAGGAATAGAAAAGGGAACAGAAGGAGAGGAAAAAATGAAGAAATTAACATGGGAAGGCGGGCGGCAAGGAGAAGGGGGAAGGAGAGGAGAGGAGACAAAGCAAGGCAGCTGTACAAATTTTTCCTACGAGTGGTAATTAGTTTTGGTTAATGATATTTCTGAATTACTTTTATTTCCATTCTGAAATCAGTGAAGAAGTTGATTACGAAACACATTTAAGAAGAATTCCACTTAATTAGCTTCTCTGGGAGACTGGAAAGTGAAGGCCAAGGTGTGTTTTGGACGGAAAAGGAGTACAGATGATGGGAAAGAAAATAAAGTTGTGTTTTAGACAGCATGGAATAGATGAAGAAGGGAAGACGTATTAAATGAATAAAGCGGAAAAAAAGAAGAAGAAAAATACGTACGTTAAGAAGAAGAGATCAGAGGAAGGAAATATGGAAAGACTAGTTAAATAGAAGGGAGAAAATTAAGCGGGAACAGTAAAGACAACATGTGGGAAAATATTACGAAGAAAACAAATGACAATAGCATAGATCTAAGTCAACAACAGTTCCTTTGGTGCCTAGGACGGTAAGCTGCACGTCCTCTCAGGCTCTTTGTTGTCTGGCACCGGCACCACCAGCAGCACCAGCACCAGGACCTGCAGTACAGCACAGCTTAGCATACATGGCAAGAGGCGGCTGTGGTGTATCCTTCCCTATTAGAGTGCTTTACGATTCAGCTCGCTTAAGGGAACGAGAAGGAAACCGTGCAAGAAGAGGATAAGGATGAAAAAGAGCAGGAAAAGAGAAACGCCGACGAAAGGAGAGGAAAAGGACAGCAAAAAGGGTGAAGATAAGGATGAAGACGAGAAGTGAAAAGGAAAACGAAAAAAAAAACTAAAAAATACAGAGACGTTGAGGTAAGTGAAGAGGACCAGGAAGAGTGGAGGAGGTAAAGAACGAATACGAGAACGAGAGAGAGAGAGAGAGAGAGAGAGAGAGAGAGAGAGAGAGAGAGAGAGAGAGAGAGAGAGAGAGAGAGAGAGAGAGAGAGAGAGAGAGAGAGAGAGAGAGAGAGAATATGCAAGAAGAAAAAAAAGATAAATAAAATATAGAGGGGAAGAGAGAAGAGGCATTCAGGACGAATATAAATAAGGGTATATACAATATAAGGAGGAGAGAGAGGATCAGCTATAAGAGTAACTCAAAGGAAATAGGTCTCGCAGGACTCAGGGAAGCTGTCTGATGCATACCAGCGCGAGTAATAACATTAATGCAGCACAATAATGAAACCTTCCCTCATAATATTAATGAAGGCATGCGGCCACAGCTCTGTCCCGACAAGGCTTTGATCTGGGCCAGGCCTTTCACTACCTACTGCCCGACAAGGAAACGGCCACGATAGAGGAGGAATGGGGTAAACAAGGATAGGATCTCTCTCTCTCTCTCTCTCTCTCTCTCTCTCTCTCTCTCTCTCTCTCTCTCTCTCATGCAAAATCGTAGTTAGTAGAAAGTCACACACACACACACACACACACACACACACACACACACACACACACACACACACACACACACACACACACACACACACAGTACATAGGAACAATACAATCACGTTGGGCTACGCAGTAACAGAATTAGATAATGAATTACGGAAATGGAAGGAGGAAGGAATTATGCTATTGCTGGAAAAGAAAAAAAAGCTAATTATATCCACCGGCTAATTACATGTAGCGGGGCAGGTGGGGCGGCGAAGCCTCCACACCCGCCCTGCCCTGAATTGACTGCTCGCTTCTCCAGGATCCCGGAGGAGGAGGAGGAGGAAAAAGAAGAAGAAGAAGAAGAAGAAGAAGAAGAAGGAGGAGGAGGAGGAGGAGGAGGAGAACCAAAATTATGACGAGTATTTCAACGAACTGGTAAAAAAAATCAGTTCTAAAGACAAGAAGTGAGCAAAAATAAGAGTGAATAAAGGATAAGGGGCAAGTTTAATGGGAATAGAAGCAAGGGCAGCAGGAAGGAGGCGAGGCAGGGGCGCAGGCGTGGCGAGAGGCGGCAGGGACACGAAAAATATTCCCAGAGGCACGTAAATCCCACACCAGCATGACTAGACAGAAGTAACACGTGTGTGTGTGTGTGTGTGTGTGTGTGTGTGTGTGTGTGTGTGTGTGTGTGTGTGTGTGTGTGTGTGTGTGTGTGTGTGTGTGTGTGTGTGAGCCAAGGTAACATGTGCATAGAAGGCAGGCGACTTAACATGGTCCACACCTACGAACGTCACCTTAAATAGACGGTATGATCGATTAAGATGCAGTAATAGTATTGGGGTGGATATATCCGGCTGTGAGATGACATGAGAAGCAGAGGAGGAGGAGGAGGAGGAGGAGGAGGAGGAGGAGGAGGAGGAGGAGGAGGAGGACGAGGACGAGGAGGTAGAGGTGGAGGTGGTATTGGTGGTTATGGTAGTGTGAAAAGATTGAAGTAACACACACACACACACACACACACACACACACACACACACACACACACACACACACACACACACACACACTGGCTTCACAAGCCAGAGGACCGGGGTTCGATTCCCCGGCCGGGTGGAGATATTTGGGTGTGTCTCCTTTCACGTGTAGCCCCTGTTCACCTAGCAGTGAGTAGGTACGGGATGTAAATCGAGGAGTTGTGACCTTGTTGTCCCGGTGTGTGGTGTGTGCCTGGTCTCAGGCCTATCCCAAGTTCGGAAATAATAAGCTCTGAGCTCGTTCCGTAGGGTAACGTCTGGCTGTCTCGTCAGAGACTGCAGCAGATCAAACAGTGACACACACACACACACACACACACACAGAGAGAGAGAGAGAGAGAGAGAGAGAGAGAGAGAGAGAGAGAGAGAGAGAGAGAGAGAGAGAGAGAGAGAGAGAGAGAGAGAGAGAGAGAGAGAGAGAGAGAGAGAGAGAGAGAGAGAGACAGAGAGAGGAAGCAAGGAGAGTAAGACTGAAGGAAGAGGACAAGAGCAGACACTACTAGACAAATGGGAGGCGGTGGCATAGTGGATAAGGTGGTGAGCGTGGGATCGGGCAGACGTCCACGCGAGGTTCGAATCCCACCACGTACAGAAAACACTTTGCCATTTATCGAGTGGTTTAAAGTTACCTACATATCACCATGATACCCAGGTTCTAGGTGGTTACACTCAAGATGAGCTTGGGCGGTGATATGGGCCCTAATATGGGTACCACTATAAATAAAATTGCCTGCGCCACTAATGGGCGGAAGCTGAACAGCGCTTCCCATACACTCTTCAAGTGTGCCTACAGGCTCTATAGGCCTTACCGTAAAAAAAAAAAAAAAAAAAAAAAAAAATGCCTTACATTCTCTTTCTCTTCCTCGCTTTGTCTTCTACAAGGACACACAAAAAAAACAGGTACAATTAAATACGATGCCTGGTACAGTGGCGACGAAGGACGAAGGAAAAGTTAATAATGTTACTTGTAAATACTGGTGCAATGTACTTGTGACGATTGGTAAGCACTGTGTTGCCACGTGAAGTGTTGCTAAGTGATGAGGTGCATGGCTGGTGCTTGAGGTGCATCATTAGTTAACTGAAGTGAACGTTGACAGGTGTGACGTGTGACCTGAGATGTCTATTTGTTCTTCTTCTTCTTCTTCTTCTTCCTTAGTATATCTTACTTAGTATTCCCTCTCATCATCCCTGAGTCAACTTTATAACAAGATCATCTCTCTCTCTCTCTCTCTCTCTCTCTCTCTCTCTCTCTCTCTCTCTCTCTCTCTCTCTCATTTTAACTTTCCTTCTGATCCTCATACCCAGTTTTATCCTTATTCCCTCTATCACATTCCAGAATATTAACACCAAGTAAATCTCTCTCTCTCTCTCTCTCTCTCTCTCTCTCTCTCTCCACAAGTCTCGTATCTCTCACTTTCATCTGTAAAACCTTTGAATTCATATGGACTACCACATTTTCAGTTTCAATATGCAATCAAAATGTATTGTTAGTTTGAATTACTAATGCATTGTGTCTCTGCAATGGTTCTTCACCACTGAGTAAGAAAAGTCTTTACCCATTAATTCCTTCAGTACTGGGACGCATTTTTACCTGAGTTTTGTGTATAATTAAACGTTTTTATTGACATTAGGAAGTGTGTATGAAAGTCAGAAGATAAATGGCCACAGTCTTCAGCTATTTTAATCCCCACATGAGTTTCTGAAGCTGTATAAAATCACCAAATAGTAACCAGAATGAATATGGAAACGCGTCCTGGTACTAAAGGGGTTAAACGCAGGCGCTTCTGACTCTACTGCGATCATCAACAGTGTGGCGCTGGCAACATCAATCTCTCATGAAACCTCGTTATGATTTTGTATCTATTAAATGCATATCGAGTTAGCTCATAGTACAAAAAAGAAAAGAGAAAAAAAAAATATGCAGAATTAGCTTTCAATAATTGTTACTCCATATTTCGCCGGATATCGAAATAAAAATACAATTATTGGAATACAAATCCTTCGGAAATTCACCGCTTCAGTTAAAACCATTCGCCAACAGCCAGCCAGACTCTCCGCGGCGTAGTGCAGTGATGCAGCTGGCACCGGAGGGAAGGGTGAGGAAGAGACGTGAAAGTAAGGAAAGTGAAAAGAAGGAAAGACAAGGAATGTGAGGAGAAAGGAAAGAGAGCAAGAGAAAAGGATAAGAAGTGATAGAAGGGGAAGAGAAGGGAACGACATAAAAGAGAAGAGAAGGGAAGGGACGACAAGGGGCGATTTAAGCTAGCTTTTGAAAACTGTCGAGTCTCGCCTTCAATTTAAACTCCTCCATCGCGCTTTTCTTCCCGTCCCTTCCTTCCTCGTCCCTCCCTTCTCTCATCTCTCCGCTCCATCGGCTACTCTGAGCAACCTACGACTCTCTCTCTCTCTCTCTCTCTCTCTCTCTCTCTCTCTCTCTCTCATCCCGGGAGCCCACCAGCGTCTCCTATTACGTCTTGTTTGATGTCTCCAAACTTTAAGAGGAAAACCCGTAACTCTTCCCTCTGCCTTTCGCTACTTTCCTTCCTCCCTCTCTGATGAATATATTATGAGCTAAATAGTATCTTTTGACATCACAAGTCTACTGTTCAAGGGATGACGGCAAGTGGTGATTCTCGGGGATGTATGTATATTAGAGAGTGTCCCGTCTTATCATCGCAAGTCCTGCTGATCTGCACGTCCTGTCTTCAAAAAGTTACTTAGTTACCAGTGAGGGTGACGGTCCTGCCAAGTGATCTAGAAGTGGGAGTACAGCCGAAAAACTTTAATTGGAAAGGAACATTGAGGGGAGCACACACACACACACACACACACACACACACACACACACACACACACACACACACAGTAGGAGGAGGAGGAGGAGGAGGAGGAGGAGGAGGAGGAGGAGGAGGAGGAGGAGGAGGAGGAGGAGGAGGAGGAGAAGGAGAAGGAGAAGGAGAAGGAGGAGAAGAAGAAGAAGAAGAAGAAGGAGAAGGAGAAGGAGGAGAAGAAATAGGAGAATTAAGGAGGAGAAGAAATAGGAAAAGGAGAAGAGGAAAAGGAGTAGAGGAAGGAGAAAGAGGATAAAGAGAAGGAGGAGTAGGAGGAGGAGGATGAGAGGAAGGGATCACGCAGGAAAGGTAATACACACACAAAAAAAAAAAAAAAACCACGAAACTTAAAGATGAAAAAAATGGCGGGTTTGGAAGGGAGAAAGAGATGGATGGAGGAGAAAGGAAAGGAAGGAGAAAGATGAGAGAGGAAGGGAGAAGGGACAGACTGGTGGATAAAAAGGAAGGAAAGACAGGTAAAGGGAAGCAGGGGAGAAGGGAACACATGAGGACTGAAGGGATCATTAATCACTAAACACCTGCGAGTCGTGATGAGGGGTGGAGGAGCCGCTATCTTTGGTGCCACGTGACCCTCGAAGCAGCGTCACGTGACCCCACCCGCAGCAGGGAAGCCTCAGGGGAAATACCTGACACGCGAAGGGCAAAATGGGAGAAGGGCCCGCCTGACTCCTCCTTGATGACTGTCAGGATCACTATGGATAGATATATAGATAGACAGATAGATAGACAGACAGACAGACAGAAAGAGACAGATATAGATAGATAGATAGATAGATATATAAAGAGATAGACAGACAGATAAACAGATATATAGAGATTAATAGATAGATAGATAGATAGATAGAATAAATGTGAGAGAGCAACTCATAATACATTCAAAGGAAGTAAACCCAAAAGAACATCACAAATTGTATATGTACGAACTGAAGAAATTGAGAAAAGATTTAATATCGTAAGACACCGTGGTACAGTGGAATCATGCGCGCTTTGGGGTCCGAGGGTCTCCAAGCGCATGGGTTTGAATCCTGTCCACGGCTCGAGTGTAGGTTGGGCTTCCTCACTCGGGGCAAGGGTTTCCTAGCGGGTGGGCTTTAAGATAGGAGGTACCACAAAAAGTATCTTCTTCAGCCCATAAATTCCCGTGAAAAGCCCACATGGTATAAATAAAAAAAAAAAAAAAAAAAATAACAAATTCTTACGAAGCTCAATTGGGATAGTAAAGTAATAAACGCTAATGAACAATACCTAAGCTAAAAATTATGACATTTGCTAAACATTATTTCCTTCACTTCAGACAACGTGAGGAGCTCCAAGACATGCTTATTTATTTACCTCAATAACTCATGTCTTTGAGAAGCAGGGTGGATCTTCATACTAATGCAGAAAGCAGGGCTATAAATTGCGGTGGCTAAATCACTCAACAAATTTATGAATACAAATCCTTGGAAACAGGAAAAATGTAAAGAAATGCAAATAAAAATAAGACGAGACACATCATTATTGCTTGACAAATTGCGAGCGACTGTCAGCGTTATATTCCTCAACGAGACTACATATAGATGAACAACAGACAGGCGGGTTATTGAAGAGCCAGAGAAGAGAGAGAGGAGACATAGAACACAATATAGAAGACTTGCACACAAAATTAAAGAGACTAACACCATAGGGAGAGAGAGAGAGAGAGAGAGAGAGAGAGAGAGAGAGAGAGAGAGAGAGAGAGAGAGAGAGAGAGATTAAATTAAAAGTGA
>NC_059272.1:15618485-15650985 GCF_017591435.1 Portunus trituberculatus | reverse complement strand
ACCACTCCTCCCAGAGAGAGAGAGAGAGAGAGAGAGAGAGAGAGAGAGAGAGAGAGAGAGAAGAACATTATTACAAGAGATCCTGGGAAAGTGAAATAAAAATAAACGGGTGGGAAGTTAAACGGAGACAAAGAAGAGAAATAGAAGGAAGGCAAAGAATGTTTAGAAAAAAATACAAATGTGTTCTGATCACGACAAAGGCAGAGAAGAAAGAAAGAGAATGGAAGGACAAATAAAAATGATTTAGAGAGCAAAATAACAAAATGTCGAGGTCCACAATAAAGAGAGAGAGAGAGAGAGAGAGAGAGAGAGAGAGAGAGAGAGAGAGAGAGAGAGAGAGAGAGAGGACGTAAACGAGACAGTGAAAGTCAGGCCCTAAATTGTCGAAAGTTCCAAGTTTAACAAAGAGTGATGCTGTGTTTGTATCCTTCACATGGAGCATTTATTCTTGCTCTCCCTGGCCGAGTCGCGCATCCTCTCTGACAAATTATTACTCTTTCTAAACCACTGTATTGTTGTGTTTTTCGAAGAAGCAGAGGAAGATAAGAAGAGGAAGAGAAGAAAGAAGGAATGAAGAGAAAAAAGAAAAGACTGCACAAATAGACTGGCAGAAAGACAAGAAAAAATAAAGGAAGGAAGAGGATCATTGTAGGTGACTCACAGGAGCAAAATTGGTTCAATACAGCATACGTGCAGTGACAAGAAGAGTGATTTAGTCGTATTTTCCTTAAGTTTCGTTGTTCTTTATCTTTGACACACACATAATGGAAATAAATAGATACAGTAAGTGAGTAAATGAAAGGCAACAAAGTTTATTAGTGTCTTAAACATGTGCAACATCCGAATCCTTTACTCACGTTAAGACTAAGGGAAAAATTTGAAAGAATCCCGGGTTTATTCATAAAGGAAGTGACAATGAAAGATGTGTGAATAATCACTGACATTTCAAGTAACACCATGAAATCTGAAACTCTACACAAGGGACAGGAAGGTGAGTGTTACTTCCGTCACTATTAAAAGATGCGTCATTCACTGCTACATTGTCAGTCACTTGTTGCGCCATCTGAAAGTTAATTATAGAGGCAGTGACGTGTGACTTCCATGTGTGACTTCCAGAATCAGTGACTATGTTATTCCCAACACAACTCTAATCCGTTATCTACTGTTTACCGCACCGTCAGCAAAGAACGAACACTGGAATACAGATAAAAAGAGAATAGACACGCTTCCTTCCACCAATTCTAGAAACAGTGACTATGTTATTCCCAACACAACTTCAATCCGTTATTTACTCTTTACCGCATCGTCAGCAAACAACGAACACTGGAATACAGATAAAAACAGGAGAAAAGACACGCCTTCTTCCACCAAACCACACACTCGCTGTAGCGCTGTCGGTCCTCAGTCTCCTTGGTAGTCACGTTCTCACGATAATTCAGGGCACGTATTCTGAATTGTTCTGCTCTCTCACCGCGTCTATTTAAAAGGCCTTAGAGAGAACTAGCCGGGTTCTCAAGAGTGTTTCCTCTGTTAATAACATAGAAATCTTGTTAATATATCACTAGAACGATAAAAACTCCCTTAAAAATCCGTGTAATTTCAACTAGAGCCTCTTTAATGTTGTGGAATTACGACGCAGAGGTGTTTCAAAATGCGTTGCGTTGATATAGGCACAAGTGATGAGCGAGTAGCTGGTACCTATAGTGAGCAAGAGGATAAAATGCGGGCATTGTTTTATGCGTGAAGGTCGCTGCCTTATCCACAGATCACAGGGCATGACGGTAACACCTAGCTGATCATCACGTGCTGGGAGAAGTTTTACACACACACACACACACACACACACACACACACACACTAGATTACGTAATATGGAATCTTTTACCCGGTTCCTTCGTGTTTTAGTTTCGATGTGAGGCCATGGAAAAAATATTAGTGGTGGTGGTGGTGGTTCTAGTGGCGACAACGATAGTAGTGGTTTAGACGAACGGAAAAAGCGTATCCGGCCGATAGCGCATAGAGGTGATAGATGTACACTTCAGAGGTGAGATAGAAGTACCTCTAGTGTAAGAGAGGTTGGTTTGTTAGGTGTTTGCTTAGCGTCGCATCAAAAACATACTATCTATCCCGCACTATAACACCACACGGCTGAAAACAACCCAAGGTGAAGTGGTGTGTGTGTGTGTGTGTGTGTGTGTACGCGAGGGTCCCGATCACAGGAGAACAGAAGGAGGCTCAAGCCCTTGTTTGTTGGCCAGCGATCGATCAATTACCCTGACCTATATTTCCCTCTTCAAACTACCTCATCCCTGCCCCTCCCCCACCACCCTTTTGGAAGCCCCTCGCACCCTACACCCAACACCCTGATGGCTGAAAGGTCTCACGTCCTCTCCTTCTCCTGTTCTTGCTCCTCCTCCTCCTCCTCCTCCTCCTCCTCCGTCTTCTTCGTCCTCTTTCCGACTCAGTTAGACTAGACACCTGCATCTTCCCAAGCCTCAAGAGTGCCTTAGGGAAAGTAGTTGGGTTTTCCATCCTTTGTGTGTGTGTGTGTGTGTGTGTGTGTGTGTGTGTGTGTGTGTGTGTGTGTGTGTGTGTGTGTGTGTGTGTGTGTGTGTGTGTGTGTGTGTGTGTGTGTGTCCTTACTAAATATAGAGTGAGTGACAAACGCACAACATTATTCACCTTACTGAAAGAGATAACACCATTATATAAATGACACCTCTCTCCCCTCCCTACCTCTACTCCTCTACCTTCACTTATCTCTCCCCTTCTCCTCCACCTCTCCCCCTACCCTTGCCCCTCTACCACCACCACCAGAACGACCACCAGCACCACCACCAGCATCACGACAGAGGATGAGTTTCAGCACCAGGTTTGTCGCGACAACTCGACCCCCATGAGGCATCGAGCTCACAAACTCCTTTCCCGATACATCCCTCAAGCAGTTCTTCGTATTCCGCAGCCACGAAGGATGGAGGGAAGCCAGATGAGAAGACGTGGCTTGGGATGATAGAAAAGGGAAAAAAATAAAGGGGTGGAGGAGTGTAACGAAGAAATATATAAAAAAAAGACGTAAACAATAAGACAAATAGCAATTAACTTTCGTGTAAGACTCATTCTCATTTTCATCACGTTTCTAATCCCCTTCAGTACTGGGACGCATTTTTACCATGAGTTTGGGTATGATTAGACGATTCTATTTACATTAGGAAGTGTCTATGGAGGTAGAATATGAATGGCTACAGTCTTCACTATCTCAAACCCCACATGAGTTTCTGGAGCTGTATAAAATCTCCATATAGTAAGCAGAACAAATATGAAAACGTGCCATGGTACTGAAGAGATTAATATAAGATGCATTGAAAAAAAAAAGGTAAAAAAAAAAAATCTTTGATACATTCATGGAAAATCGTCCACATAAACTCATCGAGAGTTCATAAGAGAAGTTAATAAAACGATGATAATAATAACTTCTCATGGCAGGATCAGAGAGAGAGAGAGAGAGAGAGAGAGAGAGAGAGAGAGAGAGAGAGAGAGAGAGAGAGAGAGAGAGAGAGGTTATGTTGATAGATAAGGATATTGTCATAGAGAAAACTGCAGACGACCAGTTAAATAGATAGATAGATAGATAGATAGATAAACAGATAGATAGAGATAGATATAAATAAATAGAGAGAGAGAGAGAGAGAGAGAGAGAGAGAGAGAGAGAGAGAGAGAGAGAGAGAGAGAGAGAGGTGGGGTAGGGGAGGAACGTGTTAAGGAAAGGAGGACTGATAGAGAGCAAGGGACGAGGGGGACGCGCCGCTGTTTGTGCCAACTTGTCACTAAGTATTGGGTCTGGCGGCGGGCTGCTCACTCACCTGTCACCTACTGCGAGTAAACAAGACGCTGTGTGTGTGTGTGTGTGTGTGTGTGTGTGTGTGTGTGTGTGTGTGTGTGTGTGTGTGTGTGTGTGTGTGTGTGTGTGTATTTACATTTTATAGGAATGAATCAAGTACGTAATAGCCTGTCTCATTTTATCATACCTTTCTTTTGAATTTATGCGAGAGAGAGAGAGAGAGAGAGAGAGAGAGAGAGAGAGAGAGAGAGAGAGAGGGAGAGAGCACGCTATCCTTATCAAAATCGTCCCTGCAGTCAATTACATAGCCAAAGTAATCAGCTGCACTTAGCCTCGTCAAGCCGCTACTTGTGATGCAAGGAGGCTTCGCATAACACGTGAGAGGAGTCAACGGCCCATTTACACCTGCCTTCCATTCCTCTCACCTTCCTAACCAATCGCTATTAACCACTTGAGTACCATGACGCGTTTCCCTATTCATCCTGCTTACTATTTGGTGATCCTATACAGCTTTAGAAATCTAAGTAGGGATTAAAATAGTGAAGACTCGCCATGTATCTTCTGACCACCATATACTCTTCCTAATGTCAATAAGATTATTTCACTGTACACAAATCTCAAGGTAAAAAATGTGTCCCGCTATTGAAGGGGTTAACGACAAACACCACCACCACTACTACCATCAAGACCACCACAATCACTGCTTCTATCACCTTCCTATCCTGAGGCAATTCAATTCAACATCCCAGTCTAATAATGTAAAACACCCAAGAAACTCAATGACACAAATAAAGAGAGATATTTCAGAAGACGTAGGAGTAACCTTAAGATTGCCTACCGTCCCCTAAAGCTACACACGCAGAAAGAAAACACAAAGGCAACAGTCGATGCTTCTGCCAAAGTGGTCAGACGTGGAAAGCCGAGACGGAAGGAGAGAAGGAGGAGTGGAAGGTCCTCGACAGATCCAAGGCTGCGTGGTGGATCTTTCTTGTCGCCCCTCGACTTGGTGTGAGCCGATAACGCGAGGAGCGAGGGACTCGTCAGAGAAACTGGGTGAAGGTTTGCTGTTGAGGAGGAGGAGGAGGAGGAGGAGGAGGAGGAGGAGGAGGAGAACGAGGAAAAACATACGGAAAAGATGACTTCTAAAGAGAGAGAGAGAGAGAGAGAGAGAGAGAGAGAGAGAGAGAGAGAGAGAGAGAGTACACACCAGATAAGAAGTAAGACATCGAAAGACCAGACGACGCGTCACCACCACCACCACCACCACCATCCCGCAAAAAAAAAAAAAAAAAAGAGAAGGATAGGGGAAAGAAGAGATAGGTCAGAAATATTGCCATGTTAAGGAAGCTACGAGGTGTTTTAAGAGCGCCTTTAGAACACCATCTTTCACATTTTTCTCCTTCAGCACACACACGCGAGAGTGGCGAGGAGGAGCGGCCACAGTTATTGCACGTGTGACGAGAGAGAGAGAGAGAGAGAGAGAGAGAGAGAGAGAGAGAGAGAGAGAGAGAGAGAGAGAGAGAGAGAGGAGAGAGAGGGAGGGGAGAGAGATAGAGAGGACAGGAAGAGACTTAAGGAAGGGATGACGAGAGGAGAAGATAAAAGGAATGGGAGAGAGAGAGAGAGAGAGAGAGAGAGAGAGAGAGAGAGAGAGAGAGAGAGAGGAGACGGGACAGCAAGGACGTCATAAATTGAGTTCCCTCCAAGATTGCATTTATCTAAGGTAAGAGGGATGGAAACAGCTGCCCCCCCTGAGGTATAATATAACAAGAGAGAGAGAGAGAGAGAGAGAGAGAGAGAGAAATATATAGGCAAGAGAACAGACCGGGAGACAGGAAAGGACTGAGACAAACGAACTGTGCCAGAATAGAACAAATAAACCAACGAACAGACACACAGACAGACAAATATGACTATGATAACAACACCTCAACGCCTTCCCGCCACTTCACCTTCCACTCTACTGGTCCTCATGTCAACAAAACTGTCACCTTCTTCCTCCTCTTCCTCTTCCTTCTCTTACTCCTCTTTCTCATCCGTTGTCCTCGCCAACACTTCGTCTCAAAGCTTTTTAAAAAACGACGTAGTTCTTTTGTTTCCTTGAGTAATGTTTTGTTTAGTTGACATTTTAATGTATAAAATCTAATGCCACTTGATATAATCTCTCTCTCTCTCTCTCTCTCTCTGTGTGTGTGTGTGTGTGTGTGTGTGTGTGTGTGTGTGTGGTGTGCAGGCGGGTGAGGAAAATCACTGCTGCCGCCATTTACGGGGCTTTAACACGAAGGACAACACGCCTCCACGAGGCCACTGCTCGGTACGAAACATAAATCATGCCGTAGAAATGAACGCCATTTCTGAGAGCAGCTCGTTCTCTTGTAACTGGAAGGCGGGAACTGCAAGGCTGGCGGCCTAGATGACGTCACGATCCCTCACACGTCTGGTGGAGGCGGCAGTGTTGTCTGGCGCGGTGACACTAGAAACACTGCACCCGCATGACGGTGTACTTGTCTCATCTTGGCGTGGCCGATGCGATGATGGATGAACGCTTGCAAGAAGGAAAGGTCGGAGTTACACCGAAGGCTAAACTGGTAAATGAAGATATCGACACAATCTTTATCAAACGTTTAGGCAGATGAGTGTCAATTTCAGTAATATAAAACAAATGCTACAAATTGGACCAATAGAAGTAAATCCTAAACTAACTGAGTGATTAATGATAACATTAGCACGTCTTTTAATAAACCAGTAGTCTACATCTGTATTTATATCAGCAATTCAGACAAGTCTTAGCGTTGTCACCAGATACTGTCGGTGTGGTTAATGTCAACAATGAAACCTGAGCCATGACCTGAGGGCGCCAGTGCGCGCCCCGCGACGCGCCGCCAAGACTGCCAGGCTCAAAGGCCGAGAAAATGAGATTATGAATTATCGACCACCTAATAATGAAGGAAGCGCCATCAATGAGGCTCAATTACATAGAAAAGGAAACTAAGGCTGGTTTTATAATGTACTGGAAAAGAGAATACTATGTAATAAGACAACATAACGGTAATAGATGCCGCCGCGTCGCCAATGCCGTCACGGTCTCCTGCAATACACATGCAACATGGCTTCCTACTTGATGAACCAAGGAAACGGTATGTTAAGGAGAAGACGATCAAGATACACATTAGAGGCAGCTTCTGCCAATGACAGGTGCAATGAAATAAGAACAAAAAGAAAAAAAGGAAAACTACTTACGTATAACAATTAATTACAAGATGCAATACACGCATGGACACGTACTCGTATTTTCCAGAACGTTTCTAACCTGCAATGCCGAAACCATTGTAAAACCACACACACACACACACACACACACACACACACACACACACGTTATATGTAAGGAGACTAAACTTCACAAAAAATCTCATACTTTTCACTCTGATACCACATACAGATATATACATTGAAACATACATTCATACATACATAGTACAAACATACATACATGTGTAAAGACAGATTTCAGGAAACTCACGGAAAGAACTACACAAAAGAGCAATATATTCACATTTTCATTTGAGCTGAGGAATTCCGGTAAGAATTTTGAGGAAAACATTCAGTCGATACCGGCAGTGAATCGTGGTGAGACGGCGAGACTGTCTCAATGAAACCCGTGTGTGAGAGACGCAGCGCTCCGTGACAAGCAACGCAGCCTCTCACCAAAACAGGGATTTTCTTCTTATCATGTTTTTATTTGCCATTCAGAGAGAAAAAGACCGCGTGGATTTCCCTTTCC
Organism: Portunus trituberculatus; assembly: GCF_017591435.1. Classification (NCBI taxonomy): domain Eukaryota; kingdom Metazoa; phylum Arthropoda; class Malacostraca; order Decapoda; family Portunidae; genus Portunus; species Portunus trituberculatus. The sequence continues at coordinate 15,643,363 of NC_059272.1, read as the reverse complement.
ATCTCCAGTTTGTTGTTGTTGTTATTGTTGTTGTTGGTGATGATGATGCTGCTGCTGTTTTGTTGCTGTTGTCGTTTGCAAGTGAAGAATACTGGTTAGAAACGTGGACACACACACACACACACACACACACACACACACACACACACACACACACACACACACACACACACACACACACACACACACACACACATACAAAGAAGTAACAGGATCAGCGTGTCTCAGTCATGTCCACGCGTCAAACCTTTCATGACGCAACAAAAACCAAGACACTTTTCACTATTGTTTATATTATATGTCCTTCCTTTCCACAACATTTCTTCCAGAATCACTCAGTCTATGTTTGTGAGGTTTAATTTAGAGTGGTGTTCACGGATACGCTGAAGTACATAAAGTCAGATAAATTAAACTGCAGTATACTATTTTTTTTTTTTTTCCGTCTGCGTCGCTATGCGTTGCGGTTGTGTTGGTTGTATAAACACAGAGGATAAATCATAGCGATGACTTTATATCTCAAGGAAGAGAGAGACATGAAAAGTAAGTTTCTTGGTCTTGAAGATGAATTTTGTGGTGTCATGGAGGAGGAGGAGGAGGAGGAGGAGGAGGAGGAGGAGGAGGAGGAGGAGGAGGAGGTAGTGGCGATGATGGTGGTGGTGGTGGTGTTGAACAGCAAAGATGAAAATAAGAAATAGATGGGGAAGTAGGAATTAAAGAAAATCATGATGAGTGTCAGGGACGTGACACTGAAGCAGGGTTCAAGGAGGAGAGAAGAGATGTGTTGGTGGAGAAATGTGATGGTGAGATTTCATAGACAGTAAACGTGTGAGGTGAGTGTGTGATGTACAAGCAAGTGTGACGCGGGAACTGAGAAACGTGCTAAGAAGAGACTTGTGTCTGTAAAGTACAATGTTTTGAACAAATGTATACATAAGTGATATAGGTGATGTAGAAAGGTGGAAATAGGCAAGAATATATCATACAGGGACTGCTGTGCGTAGGTCTGATGGCTTCTTACATCTTCCTTTATTTTCTTTTGATCTTATGTTCTTAAAAGAGGAACGCATAAACGGGTTACATGGGAGAAAAACATATTTTGACAGGAGTAGAGGAAATAACTTCCAGGTACAGACACGGCAAGATACTTGTGGATGTCGCAGGAGAGCTGTGAGTGCAACAAACGTGAGGGTAACACAGGTGTTGATACCGGGCGTGAGACAGCACAATGTGTCAAAAGTGCGCGTGCGTGCAAGACACATACACACACACACACACACACACACACACACACACACACACACACACACACACACACACACACACACACACACACACACACACACACACACACACACACACACAGTTACATAATATGGAAACAAATATTTGAACATCGGCCAAAGTTACCACTCGTTACAAAAAATACTTAAGTGGAAGGATGAGGATGAACTGGAGAAAAAGATGATGGATGCTGGAGACATGATGTTTAGGCTGGGAGGAGTTGAGCAGAGATGAGACGCTTCGGTGGCAAAAAAAAAAAAAATATAATATTCACTGAAACAATCAGTCCCTACATATTGCAACGTTTGCCAGTGTGATTCAACACTTGCATGGCAGCACACTACACTGCTATATTCCTGGAGACCTGAAGTCACTAGCGTATGACCTCTTTACATACAGTCAGATGCAGAAACAAAAGATATTAGTTTTACCCCTTCAATACTGGTGCACACTTTTCACCTAGAGATTTGTGTACAGTAAGACCATGTTATTGACATTAGCAAGGGTCTACGGAGGTCAGAAGATTAATGGCCTCAATCTTTCATGATTTTAATCCTCCACATGAGTTTCTGAAGCTGCATAAAATCACCAAATAGTAAGCAGAATGAATATGGAAACGCGTCACGGTACTGAAGAGGTTACTGTGGGCTTAAAGAGATACAGATATGAGGAAGACAGTAGCAGCAGCAGTAGCAGTAGCAGATAGGCGAATGGGAACAAATATAAGCAACTTCAGCGAATGTGTCGTCCTTGAAAATACAAATAATATCATCTTAACTCCCTTAGATCTCATGTTGCCTTTTGATATTTTCCTTTTAACCGTTTCACCTCTTCACAGCTTTCCATTAATTTTCATCTCACTAAGTACCTGTTTGTGTGTCTACGTGCACGGCTCCAGGTCTTTGTGTAAGGTTATCTTTGTCTTTCATGGCTATTATTCCATTTGATCAGTCTTCTAATTTCATAAAACTAATATTCTTCTATCATATTTCTAGCAATCTTTTTCTTTGCCTTCCTACTGCTGCTGCTGCTGCTGTTACTACTACTACTACTACTACTACTACTACTACTACTACTACTACTACTTTTAGCCCACTAGTGTTGACGATGCGTAATGGTAAAACTAACTGGCGCCTTTCGTTATTACTATTACTAGCAGTGCCCATCGTTCTGCTTAAGGATTCACAAAGGCGGCTTTAATAGTTCACCGTGCAGCTATGAGACGATGTGAACAAGGGTGGTAGAAGGGAGGTAAAGGGAAGGGGTGGGCGGGTTTACTGAGTTCCAGTGCCCGTGCGTGGCAACCCTGATGCTCCGACACCGCACATGGAGGATCAGCAGGTTCGTGTTTTGTATTCTTCTCCTTATCCTGTGGTCTCGTTTATTGTGTCTATTAGATAACCTCACTGATAGGTCCTGGGATTAGTCTCTTCAGTACCAGGACGCGTTTTCATATTCATTCTGGTTACTATTTGGCGATTTTATACCGCTTCAGAAACATATGCTGGGATTAGACTAGTAGAGACTCACTGGACATTAATCTTCTGACTTCCATAGACCCTTCCTAATGCAAATAAAATCGTTTAATCATACCCAAAAAACAAGATAAACATGCATCTCAGTATTGAAGGCATTAATTTGGGGAATTATTATTGCTGACGACGCTGCAATAACAGCAATACTCTATCTATTAACGGTGCTGGCCAATGAATATGAACGATGAGCTTACTAATGACGTCTTACTGTATCATTAGCAACAAACAACTTACTACTACTATTACTATTACTACTACTACTACTACTACTACTACTACTACTACTACTACAGCATCCATTTCTATATTCAGCACCCACCATTCCTGCCCTGCTTCTGTGTCATTCCAATAGCACCGTCACAATACTCCAGGGGTTTTTGGGGAGGGTTCGTGAGAGGAAGTGAACAGATAACGAGGAGTCAACTACAAAGCCCAGACAAACGCATAATACAAGGATGGAGATAATGTTCCTGCACTTCTTAACCTGAATGAGGTAAAGGAGGCGAGGTTCATTCACAGTGCACACATACACATTGTCCCATTTGATATGCGGAACACATATGTGACTCGCTGTAATATATTGTACTCGATGACATATGTGTGTGTGTGTGTGTGTGTGTGTGTGTGTGTGTGTGTGTGTGTGTGTGTGTGTGTGTGGTTATTTTTAGCTTTGTGCCAAAAATGGTCGTCGGCTACTCATCATCATTCCCTCTTCCTCTCCCTTATCTATTTGCTTTATTTAGTTTCTACGCATCTATAGTGGTGTTCATTCTTCACGCGCCAGAATGCCTTGCCTCCTGTGACGCCACGGTGTTCTCTGCTCACTTCATTAATAAAAAATCTCACAGCTAGTAAATTCGCTCCCTCGCAAAAGTTATATATTACACAAAGGGCTTTAGGTGCTGTTTTACTCTCTCTCTCTCTCTCTCTCTCTCTCTCTCTCTCTCTCTCTCTCTCTCTCTCTCTCTCTCTTTTCCCTTCACACTTCCTCTTCCTCTTGTGTCCCATCTGCGTCCGTAATAACGAGACTTTCTAAAACAACAGCGGTAGCTCAAGATGTGTCGTGATGGGGGAACTTGTGTCATATTCTCTTTATTCACGGGTCGTATCACCCTCTTTCTCACTCCCTCCCTCCCTTCCTCTATTACTCCGTCACTTTACTTCCTCTCATTCCTCCATCCCTTCCCTGCGTACCTCGGCTCATCACCGCTACTCATAGATGGAAATTTTAAACATTCTCGAGATTCCTGCTGGTGTTCATCGGAAGGAAGGAAGGCATAGGGAAGGAGGGAGGGAAGGAAGAGAGACTAAGGAGACGAAAGCGAGCAAAAATATGATGAAGGAGACAGGGAGTGTATACAGAGGATCAAGTTAGCTGGAGTGGAGGGAAAGAGGAGCTGTGTGAGAGAGAGAGAGAGAGAGAGAGAGAGAGAGAGAGAGAGAGAGAGAGAGAGAGAGAGAGAGAGAGAGAGAGAGAGAGAGAGAGGTTGACAAGGGGCGTGGAGTGGAGATGCCTTACTATAAACGCCACAGGAAGGAAAAGGAAGACAATATCGTAGAGAGGAGGGAGGGAAAGGAGGAAAGCTGGGGGTAGAGTGTGTTTAACGACAAATCATAGTGAAGAGATCGGAAACAGGTGAATCTGCTTTGCTTTGCGCCACACAAAGAGACTGAGGCAGGAAGAAAAGACGTCACTTATGCATAATTCTTGTGTTGGGACAGGGCCTGTGGGGGGGGGAGGGTGGAGGCCCGTGGGATGACTACAAAGGAGAAAGAATGGCAAGACTTACAGATTGAGTGATTGATCAGGTGACACATTGAGAGACTGGTTTAGCGCCGAGAAAATCCCATTACATCAAAGAAGAGGGGACGAGGACGACGACGAGGAGGAGGAGGAGGAGGAGGAGGAGGAGGAGAAATAACATCACACATTAAAAACAAATAATGCCCATTAGCTACTTATCTCATCTGACTTAAATTACCTAAATGGTGAAAGAGCTGTAGTAGTAACAGTAGCAGTAGCAGTAGTAGCAGTAGCAGAAGCAGCAACAGCAACAGTAGTAGCAGTAGCAGAATCAGCAGCAGCAGCAGCAACAGTAGTAGTAGTAGTAGTAGTAGTAGTAGTAGTAGTAGTAGTAGTAGTAGTAGTAGTAAGGATAAGGAGGAGGTGTTGACAAGCCTACGAGAATGTCCTTACCTATTCCTTCCTGCGGCGTGAAGAGTCTCTCGTTGCCTTCGAGATGACAACGACAAAAAGCAACTCGCCTTGCAGGACCTCGACGGCCACCAAGGATTTCCAAGGTAAGGATACCGAGGTGAGGGAAAAAATGCTGCTTGATCGCCTTGTAATGGTGTGTGGCGGCGTGGCGGTGGTGTGACTGCGGTGTGGTGAACGTGTGTCATGATTCAAAGGCGTCTTCACCCCTCAACTCTCACCACCTCGGCCACGCCCACACCCCGGCCCTCCACCACCATCACCACTCCCTGTGTGTGTTGCAAGGGATCATCTTCTCCTGGCCAGTGAATTGCAGAGATGCTTTGGCCTTCATCGTCTCACTTACTCCTGATTCACCCTGAGTGCTTATCATTATTACCCAACCGCTACTTGATGCAGTACACTAACCTAGACAGAGAGAGAGAGATAGAGAGAGAGAGAGAGAGAGAGAGAGAGAGAGAGAGAGAGAGAGAGAGAGAGAGAGAGAGAGAGTAGTTAACGAGACAATTTAATCATAGGATGTTGCATCACCGCCGCCACCACCACCACCACCACTACTCTCTCAAGGAGTTGGTTCCGCCCCCTCCCTCCTACATCATCCCCCCCTACCTTAGAGATAACAAGTCTACTCCTCCCTCCCCTCTCTCCTCCATCCCCCGACGCCCCTCCCAAGGCCACGCCACGCATCTTGTACTGAACATTCGCAGCGCCATGACTACCACAGAGCTCTTCTCCTCACCACACCACCACAGGACACGATTCTACCCACCACACCATCACACCACCAGCAGTCACCCCACCACCATAGCACCTCAGCAATCACTACACCACACCACATTAGCAATCACCACACCACCACGCCACCAGTTACCACACCACCACGCCAGCACTCAGCTTCAGGTAACGGTAACACTGAGGCTGACTGACATGTGTAGTTATTTGCATTTTTCTTTCCCTTCCCTTTCCGCAAAGTCTTTTATTTTTGTTCTATGTTTTCCTTTTCTTATTTCATCCTCTTCTTTCTTTCATATACTTCTATTTTTCTTCCTCTTCTTGTTCATATGCATAGTCATTTTTTTCTTTTATTTCATCTTCCTACTTCCCTTCCTTTTATCTTCGTCTTTTTCTTCTTTCTTCGTCCATGTTTTCCCATTCTTTCCTACTTATCTCACTGTGTGCATATTAGCGTAGTCATCAAAACAGCCCCGTTAGAACAAACACTTTCTGCTGCTGTTTCTTTTTTCCTTTTTGTGTCTTTGACTTCACTTTCATTCTCCTCCTCCTCCTCCTTCTGCCTTTGTCCTTTTCTTCATCTCAGCTCGTCTCTTGTCAAAGGTGTTTAAAGGATAAATGACCCTGACACTCGACACCTGACATCTAAGCAGACACAGCGCGTTGTCTTTAAACCTCAATACGTGAACACAGGCACGCACACACACACACACACACACACACACACACACACACACACACACACACACACACACACACACACACTTGCTACGCGACAGTCAAGAGTAATTTTAGTAAACCCGGATATGAGGCGACCAACACCTTGCAACCAGGTGTGGAGGGCCTGGCAGGGAGAGAAGGGCATGTTGGTGGGGAGGGTGCAAGTAAGGAGGGGAAGGAGAAGACAAGGAAGAGGAGGAAGGTGGCACAGGAAACACTTGAGATGAGAAGCAGCCTGTGATTCATCTATTGAAGATTGGCCATACTGATAACTGTTTTTCTTTATTGGAGTGTGTGTGTGTGTGTGTGTGTGTGTGTGTGTGTGTGTGTTTCACTGTTTGTTTAATCTGCTGCAGTCTCTGACGAGACAGCCAGACGTTACCCTACGGAACGAGCTCAGAGCTCATTATTTCCGATCTTCGGATAGGCCTGAGACCAGGCACACACGACACACCGGGACAACAAGGTCACAACTCCTCGATTTACATCCAGTACCTACTCACTGCTAGGTGAACAGGGGTTACACGTGAAAGGAGATACACCCAAATATCTCCACCCGGCCGGGGAATCGAACCCCGGTCCTCTGGCTTGTGTGTGTGTGTGTGTGTGTGTGTGTGTGTGTGTGTGTGTGTGTGTGTGTGTGAGACAGAGAGAGAGAGAGAGAGAGAGAGAGAATGACAAAGCCACTTTGGCCGTTCACTGCCGATGGGAAGATAGCAAAAAGAGAAAGAGAGGGGGGAAGAAAAGGCAAAGGGGAAATAATGAGATTAAGATGAGTGCATTAGCCGGCATGTTGTTGTCCAGGCACGGCGTCTCCTCACTCTCACTACACTACACTGCATTCACAGATGGATTTCACTAACGACTTCTCTACTCCTCCCAGCCTCGTCCTCCAACAACTAACTCTACAGTGGCATGTGTGGCTGGCTGACTCTTGCCTCACTTGCCGCAATGCTGACAAAAACAGACGTGTCTCTAAAGATTTAAACGACAAGAAAGTAATTCCCGCAATCCCATGAAAAGTCGTGACATACACAAAAACACCTTCAAAAATAAGTGTTAGCCGTCTACTATTCCTGGTATATCTTGTAGGCTAAACGTACCAAGAATATGAGAAGCAGACAATCCGTTCTCTTGTACCTTCCTTCCCCTCTCTGCTCCCGAGCGAGTATGAACTATGATTACCATAAATCAATATCAATTTCGCAGGAGTGCTAAGATTAGCTATTAATTCAGGAATATTAATTTCAATCGGATTCAAACACTGTACACTGCCTCAATTCAATATGCAGACCAGACCATGTTCTTTTACTTTCTAGTTGTTGTGTTTTGCCAACCAAGAATAAGAGTCACTCGTCTGTTTCACATCAAAGGTGTCTAGTGATGTGTAGGAAAGAGAAAGTATGAATGCAATATGACACAAAAATATAAGAAATAAATGGAGAGGAAAGGAGAAAGAAGAGGAAAAGGAACAATAGTAGAAGAAGAAAGTAAGAAGCGATGTAAAGCACTGGAGATCACAAGAGAAAAGAGGAAGAATGAATGTAATATGACACAACAACATGAGAAATAAATGGAGAGGAAGGAAGAAAGAAGAGGAAAAAGGAAGAATAGTAGAAGAAGCTCAGAAGCGATGTAAAGCGTTGGGGGATCACAAGAGGAAGAGGAAGAAGAGGTAAGAACACCTGATGGGGAAAGGTCAGGGAGTCGCCGTAGCAAAAGATGAGCATCGAGAAAGACTGGAGGTGGAGAGCAAAGGAACACGAGATCAGGTTTGTGGGAGGCGGTGTGGTGGGAATGGATTTTACGGCTAACCAATAAGTAAATTCATAAAAGAAGTAGATACATGAACAAAAAAAAAAACATAAATAAATAGTGTGTTTCTTACAAGACGTGAGGTTCTGAGTAATGAACACGAGATTACGTATATGTATGTATGTATGTATGTATGTATGTATGTTGGAGGTGGTGAGGAAACTTTCAACGGATAACAAATAGATAAATGGACACATAGACCAAAAAAAGCAAAAAAAAAAAAAAAAAAGAAAGAAAGGAGAGAGAAAGAAAAAAAAAAGAGTCGCCCTCACAAATTCGCACCCAAACACAATACACCAACAAGCTTTAAAGGAGATCTTGTTGAGAATTTAAATCCTCTTATAAGCCAATCCTTAATAAGATCTGAGCAGCGTGCAAAATTCTGGACAAACACTGACCCCGAAAAATCCTTCCTTTGCGCAACCTCTAGAAAACTAAATAAATAAAAAATAGAAGCAAAAAATATTAAAAAGCTTGCAAATGTTTTTTTTTCCACTTGAGACTAAAATTTAACCTATAATGCGAATGGGAGCAGCTATTTTGGGTCCATGAAGAGAGAGAGAGAGAGAGAGAGAGAGAGAGAGAGAGAGAGAGAGAGAGAGAGAGAGAGAGAGAGACAGACAGACAGACAAACACTGAGCCCCCTTCCTTCGCGCAGCCTCTAGAAAAAAAATAAATGAAAAAATAAAAGAAAAAAAATAATAAAAATCTTGTAAATATGTTTTTTCACTTGAGACCAAATTTAACCTGCAATAATACAAATGGGAAGAGTTATTTTGGTCCACGAACACACACACACACACACACACACACACACACACACACACACACACACACACACACACACACACACACAGACAGAGAGAGAGAGAGAGAGAGAGAGAGAGAGAGAGAGGGTAGGTGAGATAATTAAAGGGTTGAGGTAAGGGTGAGGATACCATCAGATATTTGCGCAAGATGATGATGTTACGGGGAACTAAGTTACGTGTGTGTGTATGTGTGTGTGTGTGTGTGTGTGTGTGTGTGTGTGTGTGTGTGTGTGTGTGTGTGTGTGTGTGTGTGTGTGTGTGTGTGTGTGTGTGTGTGTGTGTGTGTATATGTTTGTGGCACGCACGAAGCATGTAAGGGTGTGAGGGAGAGTGACTGTTTGCATGTTGTGTGAGATAAGGTCTATAAATGGATATATAAAAAATGAAATAAAATAAATAAAAGATTTGAGAGAGAGAGAGAGAGAGAGAGAGAGAGAGAGAGAGAGAATGTTACCTAATGCTGAACTGACATTACAGGTACAAACAAGAGAACAGAAGTGATCCAGCCTGAGATGATGAACACAATACGAGGAAACACACACACACACACACACACACACACACACACACACACACACACACACGGTGTGGCCAGCAGCAGCACCACCATCAGAAACAACAGCAGAAGAAAGAACGAGAGCGAGAGAATGCAGGACAAGGGCACAACGAGAGGCTTATACCAACATCGCGTAGTGAGCACACTGTCTGCCATGAAGGACAGCGGACAGAGGGAAGAGACGCACCGACAACACCAGTTACTTCATTAAGTAGTACGCTGGCGAAACCATGCACTTGCGCACGAACACACACACATACTTACACACACACACACACACACACACACACACACACACACACACACACACACACACACACACACACACACACACACACACACACACACACACACACACACACACACACACACACACACACACACACACACACACACTAATTCATTGTCATCAACAATGAGAAATCACTGAAAGGAGACGTATATCCCTAGGAATTAGATCAATGTGGCAGTAGTTTTTGGGGTGAGGCTAATTCATATCATGCAATACGCGCAAACTTTGATGTAAAACTAAATTACGTTTCACAATCGACAGATGTGATGACACCTACGTAGCAAGAAGAAAAACTTACTCATAAGCCAAAGTTTTCAACACAGCGTGGCACCGACGTCCACGAATGTATACACCACGAGGTGTCAGTGGAACGAAACTGTATACAGTCAACAATTACGTAGATAAATTGGCAGATGCAAAGTTTGAGAGTATTGGTAAGTGTTGAGTAATGGAAACGTGACGCGCTTCGTAACACCCGAGGTACCTAATAAGATTGTTCCAGTAATATCCAGTCCTAGTCCTAGTGTACAGTGCAATTAGCCGAAGGATGCCACACACCTTGGGCCGCGACGAGGTGATCGATTCCGCCGCGAGGAGGTAATGGAGAAGGCTGGCGCGGAGCACAGGGCCTGCACTCTCTCCTGCTGCTGCTGCTGCTGCTGCTGGCGGGCTTCCCGCCGAACGCTCCCATCGATGGAAGATTTCCATAATCCTCTGAAGAGGAAATGAACATTCCTGCCATCTCACACCCTGCGTCCTTCAAGCTGCTCTTTCTTATTTTCGGCTGAGGCGGGAACAGTGAATAGACTCATGAAAACAAATTAAGTAAACACGCACAAAAAAAAAAAGATAAAAAATCACCATCACCATCATTGAATGCTCTCATATTTGGTGACTTGAAGCTTTTGAGCTATGGTGCTTCACACTGGGGTACATATCACTGATGCGGAAGGTGAAGATGTGTTGAGGGAGGGTGTGTATGTGGCCTCTCCTCTCCCTGCTCTTCCCCATTCCACAGTATTTCAACCTCCTCTGGTGACGACACTTTACTGCTACTGCCGCCTCTGCCACCACTTATATTCGCACCAATGTTGTTGTTGCTGCTGCTGCTGTTGATACAACTACCAATACGTAATTTGGTTGCTGTTGCTGATGCTTCTCATTAATGATGAAGTCATATTGGGAAATCCAAGACTGGGAAGTGAGTGACGAGAATACTTAAGTAAGTGGCCTTGGTGTGTGTGTGTGTGTGTGTGTGTGTGTGTGTGTGTGTGTGTGTGTGTGTGTGTGTGTGTGTGTGTGTGTGTGTGTGTGTGTGTGTGTGTGAGAGAGAGAGAGAGAGAGAGAGAGAGAGAATTATATAAACTGATCAATAATAATAACAGAACGGTGCAAAAGTAACGGTTAAGGAGTGAAATACTACAGGGAAACAGCACACGACAGAAAACAATCAGTTCTTCATAAATATACACTTTTTTTTTTTTATTTATATCATGTGGGCTTTTCACGGGAAGTTATGGGCTAAAGGGGATACTGTTTAGGGTACCTCCTATCTCAAAGCCCACCCGCTAGGAAACCGTTGCCCCGAATGAGGAAGCCCAGCCTACACTCGGACCGTGGATAGGATTCGAACCCGTGGGCTTGGATACCCTTCGGACCCCACAGCGCGCATGGTTCCACTGTACCACGGCTTTTGAGGAATAGATAAAGGGAAGAAAGGAGGGATGCGGCGTATCAAGGTAGAAAAGGGAGTCAAGTTAAAGTAAAAATGGTGTATGAATGACTCTAGGGTATTAATGTTACTATGAGAGAGAGAGAGAGAGAGAGAGAGAGAGAGAGAGAGAGAGAGAGAGACATCCCCAGACACTGCTCTCTTTACCCTTGATCTCTTCCGTCTGGTCACATCTCTTGTCACGGAGATCATTTTCACCACAAACGTTTCTTCCTCTGATAATTACACAAGCTAAACAACAGAAACAGACACAATCAACACAGGGGAGGACCATATCATGTGCACCTGACTTTCCGAGGCAGGAGATATGCTATTGTGTGTTGTCTATACCAATGTAGATCTGATAAGTAATTCTAATAACCTTTTGATAAGATAGTACATTCGTTAACTCCCTGTTGTTTTCTAACGTGTGCTCTTCCCACGATCGCCTTGGCTTGGTATATCACTCTCAATCAATTTCACAGTATATGTTTCACCTCAACGCCACAGTCAGTGCCTCGCCTCACAGACGCAGACATAGCCATTGCCTTCTCGTCTCCTAATCAATGCCATAGACACTACCAAACTCTCGCCACATCAATGTCAATATGTTCCGCGAGTGTTTCACCACAGTATCTTCCACCACCTTTTCAACAATGGGAAGATGAGCTGTGGCTAAGCTAAGGGCCACGCTAAGGTCGCCTGCCTCCTTGCGTGGACTCTTCAAGGTGGGCAGCACACCGCCATTTCACCTCACGCCACGACTCCAGAACACTCTCGCTTCCAGCACCAACACACAGCGCTCTGACACACTGCCCGCCACCTCATAGCTTCGCTACTCCAAAGTTGATCGTGTTACATTGTTATTGTTTTGGCTAACCTTGTCTATTTGTAAAGGAATTGGCAACGAAGTGGGCTTTTTTTTATTTTCATTTTTTTTTTTTTTTTGCACTTACCAAAAGTTATTATTACCACCAGCAAAGAAATTAACAGCAGGAGTGGTAGCAGTGGTATTGGTGGTGGTATTCGTATCCGTGTTATCATTATTTTTATTATTATTATTATTAGTAGTAGTAATAGTTGTAGTAGTAGTAGAAGTAGTGGTAGTAGTAGGAGTGTTATCGTTATCAGTATGAAAATTTCCCTACCAAACCATGACCTTGTGGTGGTCAACAGTAATTCCCTAATCGGTGACTGACGATCCATGAATGCCGCGCACACACACACACACACACACACACACACACACACACACACACACACGGAAAGGGAAACCTCATTACGTCTTATCAACCCAATATTTTTTGTTTCTATTTAAGTGATAAATACCTTGTGTGTGTGTGTGTGTGTGAGAGAGAGAGAGAGAGAGAGAGAGAGAGAGAGAGAGAGAGAGAGAGAGAGAGAATAATAACTTTGTGAAATGAGGTAACCCAATTCTGCTCTTTCTCTCTACAAGTTCACACACACACACACACACACACACACACACACACACACACACACACACACACACACACACGCATACTAAAGGACAAAAATGCTAGCCTTCTTTCGTGTTGCATTACAAGGTCACAATTGCTGGAGTTATATCAACATTAGTTACGCAGACAAAGGACTGAAGAGATCCGAGAATGTGTAGTTGTAGTAATAGTAGTAGTAGTAGTAGTAGTAGTAGTAGTAGTAGTAGTAGTAGTAGTAGTAGTAGTAGTGTAGTAATAGTAGTAGTCGTAGTAGTAGTAAGGTTAAGCTCTACTACACACACCTTTATTTTTTGTCTATGTATGTCACTGAAGGACGAGAATCATATCACAGGTACGATAACAAGAGAACCAGTACAAGATAACAGTTCGTATGGAAACAACACGCAATTGTTTCCACGTATGCCCAAGAATAGCGACGCTCCGTAAACATGCAGAAGGAAACGCGTGAGGAGGTGAGGAGGAGAGAAGGAAGAAGAGGAGGCCGGGGGGGCACGAAGGCCGAAAGCGTGAAGAAAGTGAACAAAGAACCAAGCAAGTACAAGGGTGAGAAATGTAAACAAAGAGAATGTGCAATGTTCTCTCTCTCTGTATATGTGGCGAGGCAATACTTCCGGTTATCCCCCCCTTCTCTTTCTCCCCCCTCCTATATCACTAGCACCACCACCACCACAACCACCACCGCTACACGTGCAAGCAAAGCCAAGGAACACACTCACTCACCCCTTTATATGTATGTGTGCGTGTGCTGCATGCTCTCTCTCTCTCTCTCTCTCTCTGGTATTTGAATATTAACCTACAGACGTGATCAAGCTCGTCTACTCTCCCCGTGTTTAACTTTCAGGTGCATGTGGCTGGCTGGTCAATGCTTGGCTCGATAGTGTCTGCATGGTTGACCCGGGCCGAGTAAAGCACCCCAATCCGAACACAGCCAGCCCCTCCCTGATTCCTCACTCCTGCACTGCCGGTAAACACGCACACCAATACCTGACATTAATTAAATTCACAAGTGGTTATCTGACATGAGAGGCCCGTGCCGGTGTGTGTGTGTATGTGTGTGTGTGTGTGTGTGTGTGTGTGTGTGTGTGTGTGTGTGTGTGTGTGTGTGTGTGTGTGTGTGTGTGTGTGTGTGTGTGTGTGTGTGTGTGTGTGTGTTATTTAATGGTAAAATTTCGCTGTCCGATTGTCGCTTGTTTCTTGGTATACATGTTTCCCTGTCGCAAGTCTAACTGGTGACGTAAGAGAGAGAGAGAGAGAGAGAGAGAGAGAGAGAGAGAGAGAGAGAGAGAGAGGGTGATGAGGGACGGAAAGAGAGAGGGCAGAATGATGATTTTGGGAGGGAGAGAGGAAAAGTAGGCGAGTGATGAGAGAGGAAAGTAGAGCAATGTGTGAGGGAAAGAGAAAAGACAGACAGTTGACGAGAAAGGGAAAAAAAAGAGTGATAAGAGAGGGAGGATGATAGGAAAAGCTTGTGGTGGGTGATAAGAAATGGCGGGAAAGAGGAAGATGAGACTCGGAACATGAGGGAAGAAGGGAGTACAGGCGTGGAATGTAAGAAGTGAAGGACAGTCTCAAGGTGCCTTTCATCTGACCCGCCATCATCCTTCTTCCTCTTTTTTCATCCTCAAGCTTCATCTTCCTCTATGATTTCCTCCCGTTAACTACTTCTGTCCTCGATAATTATCAACTTCACGTATACTTCGTCCCGTCAATTTCTTCTATTCTCGATATCTATTAGTTTTACCTATTCATTGCTTCTATCCTCGTTATTTACTTTTTACCTACATTTCCTTCATATTTGTTCTCCTCTTCCTCCAGTCTCCTCCGCACGTGGTCCTGCATTACAAAACCTCCGCGCCAAGGTCAGGTAAGGTTAAGTGGGGATCGCCCAACC
This sequence comes from Portunus trituberculatus, assembly GCF_017591435.1. Classification (NCBI taxonomy): domain Eukaryota; kingdom Metazoa; phylum Arthropoda; class Malacostraca; order Decapoda; family Portunidae; genus Portunus; species Portunus trituberculatus. Next base: position 15,628,325 of record NC_059272.1, on the reverse strand, counting down.
CGCCAACAACCCTTCTCATCTCACCTGTGCCCCGTACCCGCTTACCTCTATCTGCATGTCTGTCTGTCTGTCTGCTTCTCTGTATGTCGCCACCAGGTGTGTCTTGCTTCAACTTGTTCTCACCGCTTCACGCTGCAGCTAAATGCGCGCTCACATACGTATACACACACACACACACACACACACACACACACACACACACACTCTGAACAGCAACAGTAACAGCAGCGCAGCCACGCCTTGCACGCGGCGCACTCCATCACCGTGACTGTCGCATTCCAGTCCACCTGATGGCTGGTGGAAAACACACCTTCCGTAATTAGGTCAGTGGGAAGCCAGCAGGTGTTACGCACGTGTATTTTATTTCCCCTTGTATCCCAGAAGAGAGAGAGAGAGAGAGAGAGAGAGAGAGAGAGAGAGAGAGAGAGAGAGAGATAGATAGACAGATAGAGAGAGAGAGAGAGAGAGAGAGAGAGAGAGAGAGAGAGAGAGAGAGAGAGAGATATATATATATATATATATATATATATATATATATATATATATATATATATATATATATATATATATATATATATATATATATATATATATATAGAGAGAGAGAGAGAGAGAGAGAGAGAGAGAGAGAGAGAGAGAGAGAGAGAGAGAGAGAGACTTACAATATGTCCTCGGAGACAGACGGACACTGCAGACAGTCAACAAACGAACAAAATTAAAGAGAAGAAGCAACGACAGATGGGCGTCTCTTGTGCCATTTAACTAAAAGGTGCTCAAGGATGAGTGAACATATAAATATTTATACCCTCTCTCTCTCTCTCTCTCTCTCTCTCTCTCTCTCTCTCTCTCTCTAGTTCCTCATATTTTTTTCGTTAATTTTTTTTCCATTTCCGCTGCTGCCTCAATAGAAGGTCGAAGAGGAGGAGTGACAGCGGGACGTAACACCGCCCTTGCAGTTAAGTTAGCCATTATACTTGAAAGGAGAGTAAATTACCAGCGAAGGTGTTTCGGGAACAACGCCAAAACAGGCTAATGTAATCCCAGGCTGCAGTAACGAAGAGAGAGAGAGAGAGAGAGAGAGAGAGAGAGAGAGAGAGAGAGAGAGAGAGAGAGAGAGAGAGAGAGAGAGGATATATCACTGGTTCACTTTAAACCGCTTTATTCTTATTCACATCCATCTTCCTTCCATCAACACGTGGCATGTAATTATATTCACGTTCATACTCGCGGCTGTTTATACACACACCGCCGCGGCCTCGTCCTAGACTGTCCCTTTATAGAACATCCACGTCGGCCCAAAATGTATTAAATCAGGAGCGCGTACGAGTTAATCCTGTCTGGTTACAGTTAAACCGTAGCAAGGCTCACAAATACGGTACATAAAACATGAAGCTTTCTCCGCACCGTCTGTTATATAAACTATACTCTGAAACACTTCTATGCGTCGCACGTACAGTATACTTTGATCCCTCCAGTACCAAGACGCGTTTTCATTTTTATTCTGCTTACTATTTGGTGATTTTATATAATTTCAGAAACTTACGTGGGGATTAAAATAGTGAAGACTGTGGCTATTATCTTCTAACCTCCATAGACCCTTGCTAATGTCGGAAAGACCGTCTAATCACACCAAAAATTCCTGACAGAAATGCTTTCCAGTACTGAAGGGGTTAAAAAGACTGCATTAGAAGAGGAACGAGTTTATATGGTTGTTTCATACAGTTATTATGGCACATCAACAATGTTTCTGTATAATAAAGAGAAACAATCTTGAGAACCTGGCTCATTATCATCTGTGGCCTTTGAAAACAGTCGTGGTGAGAGAGCAAAGTGTTTCTGAATGCAGGCCTGTATCATACGCAGCAAACCATGATGAAAGGCTTTATATGGCGAGACACAAAGGGATTGTTGCTCATGTTCCTCCCATCGCAGCTCACTGACACACATCGAGAAATTGGTTGAATGAGTGAGCGATGTGTCTGTCCATTATGAACGGCTTGCTGGCTAACTGACTTGTGTATTAAGTGACTGCGGCACTGACTGTCAGACGAAGTGAGTCATCGACTAATGAAAAGGACGCCTGGCTCATCGACCACACACACACACACACACACACACACACACACACACACACACACACACACACCTCCCTACCCATGCCGTGCCGAAGCCAGGAGGCCAAAACGTACCTAAAACTCGTACCCCATTCGACTCTCAAGCGTGCAACAAATTTATGACATCATTCAGTGACAAAAATGACCACTGGGATGGGAGGAAGAAAAAATGGAAAAAAAGGAAAAAAAGAGAAGGGACGGAGTCGCTGAAAAGGAAATGGGAGCAAGGCTGAGGAAACCGGGAACCAGATTACGGAAATGGGAAAGGGGAGAGAAAGAGAACAGAGAGGAGAGTACGAGAGCTTTGTGAAAACGAGGAGTAGCGTGACGAAATATGGATGGAGAGAGAGAGAGAGAGAGAGAGAGAGAGAGAGAGAGAGAGAGAGAGAGAGAGAGAGAGAGAGAGAGAGAGAGAGAGAGAGAGAGAAGCACCCACCATGGAGTTCTCTTAGATTGATTCACGTACATTCTTCCATCAGTCAAAAGTTACCAAGGCAATTTCCTTCTTTGCCTATTACTATTTCTTTTCCTCCTTCCATCCTGCTCTTTCTCAAAGGAGCCAAGATAGTCAAAGGAAGGCGTCTATTACTTGGGAAGAGTGTTAATTAAGCTTTTCTTTCCAGGAACCACCTGCCACAAATAGTTGGTCTCCTTTGAGACTGGAAAAGCATCTTCTTCTAAGACGCGATGGAAGGAAGACGAGCAAGGAGCAGTCTTTGATATATATATATATATATATATATATATATATATATATATATATATATATATATATATATATATATATATCATCGAGAGACTTCCTGGACAGGCGAAGTCTACGATGGAAAAACATGGAGAAAATGAAAGGACGAGGAGAAAATGAGGGAAGGTGGAGGAGCGTGGGAACATGAAGCCATAATCTCCTTTTATATAATATTACACGTGAATAAAGACTTGAGCTGAGCTGACGAGCGTCCTCAGAAACATTAAGTTCAGGAACCCACTGCAGGAAAAAGAACACATGAAGAAGCGTGGAATGAATGAAACCTTACTTTCTTTCATTACTTATGAATTACAACAGAATGATATGCCCACTCCTGCCCTCTGTGACATCAAGTTCAAGAGAACATCAGTCACGTGTCTCTGTGTGATCTGCGGCGGAGAAGCTCTTACCGGGAACAACTCAGTGGTAAAATACATATCTCTTCGCGAAATCATGGTGTCTAACACGCAAACAAAATAAGAAGAAAAAGAAAATACACTTCTTATAATAATATATCCTTCTTTCTCTACTAATTCATTCATTTTTTCCGTCAGTGTATGTGTGTGTGTGTGTGTTTGTATGTGTGTGTATGTTTTATTTATTTTACTTTTTTCATAGTTTTCCCTAAAAGATTCAAGGTAATTCTTCGCTTCAAAAAGTCGCAATGTTTTCTGGTAGCCTTCCCTTCGTCCTTTCGTCGCGACCACTGAGAAGAAAACGACAAGCTCTCTCAGGTGGCTAGGGAGGGGAGGCCTTTAGTTGACCTCGCGGCGAGATAACCACCAGACCGCTGATTCCCTGGAAAGGGACGAAGAAGGCTGTGTGGTCTAGGAACGGGTACAACTTTTCATAATACTTCTCTCCGACCTCTGTAAACAATATGCAGAGGCTCTTTCACTGTCGTATACTACACCATACAAATATAAGAAGTTTTGTAAAAAGAAGTAGTTCATCTTGTTTACCTTTCTTACTTGGTGGTTTAATCACACAGTAAGGGAAAGGCAAGGTTTGTATGCTCTCTAAGTGGGTATCTCATGTTTTGAAAATGCTAAACTGAAGAACGAATGGCAAATAGTAGTCACGTTATTGATCGAGATACTTATCGGAGTCGTCATCATTACCATCATCCATCGTTTCCTTTGTGTCTTCTCTTCCTTCTACTCCGCCATACTTTCTGGACTGTCCTAAATTTACTTGATAGCATATTATTGGATTGAGAGATGAGAAAGAAAAAGTAGGCTGTGTGTGTGTGTGTGTGTGTGTGTGTGTGTGTGTGTGTGTGTGTGTGTGTGTGTCATACTTATAGTGATGAGGCACAGTGCACACCTACATAACCTCAGCCGTCGTGTTAGCTGTTAAGGTGATTACCTCAGCCAACGACAAGCAATGTTCTAACAACGTGTGGGCGTACAGTAAATGTGAGAGGCTTTCCAATCAGATGTGCAGGTGTGAGGTCAGCAATAATGGCGGCGTGTGATTGGTTAAGTGCTCTTGCCGCCGTGTGGGGGAATTCTTAAGGTCGAGGGGGACATCTCTGAGTCCTTGGCGCGTCAGGAGAGCCAGCCTTTAAGAGAGTGTTCCTGCATCGGTAGTCCTTCCTTCAAACTGGAATGCTTTCTTTCATCAAACGAACAAACAACTCTAATTAATTTTTATCCAGATGCTGAACAGTTAAATTCTTTTTGCCAACTTTACCGCATACACAACTGCAACTCCTCATCTAACACTGCTATCACCGGCCGCCACAATCAAGATCGCTGCATGATTCTATTCCCCGCGTACTGCAGCCACCAGACGACTGACGGGACATCGCGTACACATCCATCAATTTAAGTAAGTCCAGACCTGCCAGTTCTATGAGTAAGAACATAAAAACCTAAGAAAGTAAGGGAAGCTACAAGACGCTGCCAGGCCTACACGTGACACTTCCTGTACAACCCCGAGACACTACCGCCGCGAGAACGTGATTTACCGAGGCTCTCAGTGACGCGACGGCCGAGGCTGTGGTGCAAACGTCACGCCCTTCCATCTCGCCGTGGTCGTGGACGTGTTTTCTGTACTAATAATATTTCTAAGGCCTTTTGCTCCGACAGGTGAATCAAGCAGACTGCTTAGTGGTTTCTGCTCGCCTGCTTGCCAATTCCCCTCAGAGAAGAATTCATACTTCTGAATTCTCAATGGCTTCAAGCCGTACCTGAGTAATCTCAACAGTTCTGAAAGACGTGACCTCTGATTCACTGTCCTCTGAACTAAGAAGAAATAAATAAACAAAAAAAATACATATGGATAGTGTGTCCATTGCCAAGGGGAGCACATAGCTTCCGCATAAGCTAGCCTGGTGGTGGTGGTGGAGGCGGCGAGGCACGTATTCCGACCTAAGCCCTAATGAAACATTGCCCACTGCGTTCTACTTGTTCCTGCCATCTACAGCAGGGATTCTCACAGTGGTCAGTATAGACCGCCAGTGGTCGATGAGTGTGCCAAGGCGTCTGTCCATGAATGGCCGGGGATCAAAGGGAATCAATGATGATTCTAGAGGCGATGGGGATCGATACATGATGAAACACTGACTGGGTTTAATCATTGTTGTGGGATTCCTGTAGAGGAGCAGGTCATGTGGCTCCATAGGTGAAATGGATGGAGCCCAGACAATGCCACCTGGAGGCTACCCAAAGCGCAGTCACAAGCAAAGGAAAGCTGTTCTGTGTAGGTGGTTTGTCATACACAACGCTTGTTACAGTAGTGGTTATTGAATAAGTTACAAATGCAAATAAATGTTCGTGGATTATGAATATTCTTAAATGTGATAAAAAGATCAATTAACTAAAGTCTGTTGTAGATCAGGTCACGGAGTTAGAACTTCCGCGTTCAGAGCACTCGATACACACAGGTATTGCACGACACCAACACCACCGCCACCGCCACCACCACCACCACCAACACGAACATACTAGAAGCCTTACAAAGCTGTATCAATGCAGACAAAAAAAAAAGAAGGATGAAATAAGAGAATAACCAGGAACGAAGAAAAACGAAATGAAGAAAACAAACAGCCAGCAATCAAAGCAAACCGTACAATGTTCCACGCAAACAAGAGAAAGGTAGATCAATTTGAAAAACGAGATGAAGTCCGTTCTTAGCGGCAAAGCGCGTGGCGAACCTGCAACGCACCTTGAGGGACACTCAGGCTGCCTCTGAAGGACGGGTGAACATTAAAGCATTCCTTTGATCACTTATACCATCAAGGCGTTTACAGCAGCGAGTAAGAAAGCAACCAACCTTCAGCTGCCGTCTGCCGACACTCACCCTTGCCACTCACACGCCTCGTCGCCTCCACTCTGGCTACTCTGCCGGCAATAAATGCTTACACTTATGCAACTGTGAATATTCGTGGCATCGTCTGGTTATCCTGGCAGAAAAAACTGGACAAAAAACACTCATTCACACACATTAAAAGTAATAATAATCATATTTACTTGTCTAATCTGTCGAAAGCAGCGCTAATATTCATATACCAGAGATTATAAAAAACAGCAATACAAAAGGAAAATGTTCCTACAAGCCGCAGAGGACCTGACCGCTGGTGTATTGTTAGCCTGCGTATCGCCTACAAACACCTCTGCAAATATTCCTTTTCAGTCAACCTTACACTTTTCCGTTATCATAGAAATCATCAGTTCGGAATTATACGTAGTCTCTCCCTCTCTCTCTCTCTCTCTCTCTCTCTCTCTCTCTCTCTCTCTCTCTCTCTTCCTCTGTCCCTCGACCTTGAACACATCGAATTATCCTTTCTACCTTCTATTTACCTCACGGGCCGCCTTGTTGCTCGACACCACACTGACAACCACGCCTTTGTTACTGCCTCGCTAAACACTGAAAGGAAAGGCTCTCTCTCTCTCTCTCTCTCTCTCTCTCTCTCTCTCTCTCTCTCTCTCTCTCTCTCTCTCTATATATATATATATATATATATATATATATATATATATATATATATATATATATATATATATATATATATATATATATATATATATATATATATATATATATATACACACACACACACACACACACACATATATATATATATATATATATATATATATATATATATATATATATATATATATATATATATGTATATGAGGAAGAAAGATATATATATATATATATATATATATATATATATATATATATATATATATATATATATATATATATATATACACACACACACACACACACACACACACACACACATATATATATATATATATATATATATATATATATATATATATATATATATATATATATATATATATATATATGAACAATAGGTGTGCAAGTTGCGGCATTGGTGACGTGGTACAAGCAAGCAAGGTGCAGCGTGGTGCCACCAGTAACTCGAGTGATACAGAATCACTACAAGCGAAAAGAAGAGAAGTGACGGTGGAGGCGGGTATTTGGTGGATTGGTTTTCAATCAGGATGCCTTTCCCGTGCCACACTCGGTGCTTGGAAGGCATGCAAGGTCAAATGGTACGTGAGGACAAGGTGAAGGTAACCCGTACTGTACGTGCCTACAACATAAAGAGCACGGCAGAGTGAGCGGAGGAGCGCTTACTGGTAAGAGTGGGGCGTGATCATTTCAATTACATCTCATTCCCCCACCAGTATTTCAAGAAATACTCTACATATGTATTGAGAGATTCTGACAATATGAAAATCCATCAAACAGAAATGAATCAACAACATCCATAAGCCATTCACTCGCCCGAGAAAGGAAACAACAAAATATCATGTACTCACTAATGCAAACAGCTGTAAGGCGGCAGCAGTCAGTAACCAAGCTTCCCCGAAAGAGCAGCGCACCCTCACTCCACAAGTGCCAAGGAGTGACTGGCGAGTGGCAAAGCTAAGCAACCGAGCGAAGCGAGCCGCGGTGGGTGAACTGAGCAAAGGGAAATGTAACCACTCCCCACACACACACACACGAAACGTCGTACGGCACGTGATAGAGCACTCACTAGGTGAGCACTGACGCTGTGTAATGTTGGCACCTAATCACGAACAATACCACAATACCACCAATGACGTGTTGAAAGAAAACTTCTGCTAGACTTATCAACCCCACGTGAAGTAATAGCAATGGATATTTATTACAACATATCCAGGGACCGATTCTCTCTCTCTCTCTCTCTCTCTCTCTCTCTCTCTCTCTCTCTCTTCAATTGGTTTTCGAGTCGTGGCTGCAGCAGAAGCAGTCATGGCCTTGATCCCCTTATTAATATTCAGTTTTAGAGACAGCAAGGTCTACATATAAAGAGAGTCATGTCTGCTTCAGCATGGTGTTTCAAAGCCCGTTACGTGGTGCATGTTAGCCCCCCCCCCTATCTAGCTATGCACTAGTCTCTCTCTCTCTCTCTCTCTCTCTCTCTCTCTCTCTCTCTCTCTCTCTCTCTTGATCTTTTTCTTTATTTTCTACAGATATGAACCCAATTAAATAGTAAATTAAGTATACAGTAATTGTTCATCCATCGATCAATAATACAAAACAGGTACTTTTACCACAGACCACCCTGCATCCATATCAATCACACCACAGCAGGGAGGCAAGGTTTCCCAGCAGCCACCTGTTGCCACTCTCGAACACGGAGGCCAATCCAGGGAAGTCAGAGGGCCATGTGCACATTTCCTCAAATTAAACCTAAGAGAACTTAATACAACATCAAGCCTATAGTGTTGGGTCCCTTTTACACCATTATGACCCCAGAAACATAAAAGTGCCCTCAAATGTAATCAAATACGTTAAATTACATGAATTTTAAATAAGATGCACACTTCATATTTCTAATATTTGATGTTCATAATCACAACGTAATTCAGTACTGGATATCTGACATGATTCCAAACTTTTTCATACAGTGTACTACAGAAACACACATTATTCAGTCTCCTAATTACTCTTATGTGGTAAATCACTTCATTAAATGCCATATGGAAACTTTCACCTGCTATCGAGACGTGATACGCCTGTAGAGCCGGCCAAGTCAGGGCGAGGGGACCTTCCTCTCAGGCATGAATACGGAAATGAGAGATGTCACCATATTCATACTTTTCTGCCCACTACATTCTCCTCTCTCTCCTCCCCTTGCTTTCCTGGTTTGTGTGTGTTCCTCCGCCCCTTCACCTCGCCACCAGCTCGTCTCGCCACTCCCTGCAACACCCAAGCAGTGCAGTCAAGGTGGTCACTCGCAAGATGACGAGAATGCATAAGAGTATGATTAAACATTGTCATCCCCCCACCCTCTTCTATAAGCTCCATTGCTACACACACACACACACACACACACACACACACACACACACACACACACACACACACACACTTGCTTTGCCAGACGTATGTATACAATCACGCCATCCAATTAAGAGTATCAACGAGAACATCCTGATTTACACTTCTCATTATGAAGGGTCACCATTGCATATGTAAATGGATTCACATATCCATCAAACACAATCCGCTGAAGTAAACCGAGATGACAGTAGGCATAAATACGCCACTGACAAGGCACAATAATAAGTCACGGATACAAAATGAACCAGTTACTGTATTACACCATCAAGTTCCACGAGACCAGGTCATTTACTTCTCACTGGCGGACAAAGAACAGGTATCAACGACAGGAGCTGAGGTGGCGTCAGGTACTCCACGCAACATGCAGAGTGGTATACAGTAGATAGATATACAAGGCGCACCACCACCACATTCAGGACTACTGGGCGCCGTTCACAGTTACAGAACGGTGTGGTATAAAGCCGTCCCGGGACTTTCACTTTTCATCATCCCAGTTTGTATAAAAGCCGGGTATTTTGCTGCTGCGGTGAAATACAACGGCGTGACATCCTTGTTGGTTTAGGGAGGTAGTGAAAGATCTGTTATTTGAGTCATAATTGCTTACCATCCCAAGTCATT
>NC_059272.1:15565985-15613485 GCF_017591435.1 Portunus trituberculatus | reverse complement strand
ACGGCCGTCCATCATAGCGGGGGATAAACAAACATTGATTTCTCCATCTAAGCGTCAATACGGGAGTGGCTCTGAGCATAACAACGAGATGGGAACGAAACCTAACCATTGAGAAACACAGCCAAGCCAACTCTTTTCGTATTCTTTTCCTTTTTCTTCTTTTTCTAATCTGCTAATGATTAAAAGTATGTAGTAGACACTGATCATATATGAATTTCTCTCTCTCTCTCTCTCTCTCTCTCTCTCTCTCTCTCTCTCTCTCGTATCTTGTGTTTCTCTACGTGAAAGGCCACAGAGAATAGACAGCGGTCAGTATCATAAGAACATAAGAAAATAAGAGAAGATGCAAGAAGACACCAGACCTACATGCATGTGGCAGTCCCTACATGAAACACACCTAACTATTTCCACTCTCATCCTCATCCATATATCTGTCTAATCTTCTCTTATAGTTCCCTATTGACTCAGCACTATCAACCTGGTAACTGTGTCCGTTCCATTCATCTACTACTCTATTTGAGAATCAGTTCTCTCCTATCTCATTGTTAACCTCTTCAGTACCATGACACGATTCCATATTCATTCTGTTTACTGTATGCTGATTTTATACAGCTTTAGAAACTTATATGTGGAGTAAAAAATATTAGACTGTGGCCATTAATCTTCTGATCTCCATAGACCCTTCCTAATATCAATAAAATGGTTTAATCGTATACAAATCTAATGGTAAAAATTTTTCCCAGTACTGAAGGGGTTAAACAATTTTTTTTTCAAGCTCGAACCCATTTTTCTGGTTTTATCTTGAAATCAAGCAATCAATCAGTCAATAATCTTCAGCCTTCCTCTCCCCCTCACTTTTGCGAAGAAACGGCATGAAAATTTATTAACTTGTTTTTCATATCCCTTGAGTTATTGCTTATACAACATTAGATTTTCTCTAACACCATTGACCACGTTTGTGATTACCTTGCGTAAGAGCTGACGGTGCACAGCTCTCAATACCCTTTACACATGCCACGGGGCCTATTTTCGTCTGCCGCAAAGAAGCAGGTTATCGGCAGGACAGATGTTACACTTGCATCTGAAGTGGCACCTAGATTTGGCATCCCACGAGAGCCTTTGCTGGTCACGAATTTGACGTATGGAATGTTGCAATAGGAGTAATATGTAAACTACTCACCAAAGAAGCTTTAGTTGCAACCAGCGTGTTTCTATCTTGAAGGCCGCATCACACACACCTCCCTGCTCTATTTTCTACACATGCAGTATGCATTCCAAACTCCCTTCAAGGCTACTTACGCTTCGGCCATCCATTGTTGCTCCTCAACCCTGTCACCTCATAGTCACTTGGAAAGAGAGAAATAATGGTCATGTACGTACGTAGTTACCGATAAACAGAGATCTAATCATTGCGCAGTTACAGAGAGAGAAAGAGAGAGTGGAATATTTGCAGCAAGAATGGAGCAGTGGCTGTGATACGGTTGATGATGCTGCTGGGAGAGCGGTGAGACAGCGTGGAAGCGATGAATTTCACAAAAATAAACTCGCAGAAAAAGAAAATTAGAGAGAAAAAAAAAATTTATACACCAATTTACTTATGACGCCAACGAGATTCTTCCTATAGCTGTACCTTTACACCGCTCCTCCACACCACCTTTTGTTGAATGCTGCGCTGGAGTTAATCTTACTCCAGAAGTTCATTTCAATACACTAGTTATGAAAAATCAGAGTTCATACAAAGAGGATATCGACAATTTATTCAACTCACAAATTTAACACAAAGTTTTCCATGTGAACTCTTGTCCATGAACCTTCGCGTCACCAGCGATAGAGCCACAAACGCGCAGGAAACCGGCGCACGCTGGCCTCAACTGCTATGGGGCCGCCGCGCGTTGCCTCAGTAGTCAGTGCACGTGTGGCAACTAATAAGTATCCACAGGTGTAGCTCCGCATACCGGCGCGCTCCACCACAGAGGACTCGTATTTTTGTTGGATCCCATAACGTTATACCAAGGCTTTGCTTGATCTTTAGTTATATACATTACAAGTGTTTGTACAAACTAGTCTATCTTAAGAAATCTCACACCACGGGGTCAAGGGGTGCTCCTCGACCCAGGCCTCGCCCCAGCATGACCCCGAGACATGACACACGACAAAGAACACAAGATCATGTCGCAAGGTGGGGACACACTTGAAGTCAGCATAATGCTCAGCGGGGAGAGGAGCGTCAGGTTCCTCCTACTGATAATTTTGCTCCTGCAGCACATGAGCGGAACTCAGGCACAAGGTGAGTGTTGGTGGCTGTGGCGCGAGCTGATTCAGTGTTCAGGAGTAAGACTCACACTGAAGATCGGTGTGCTGAGTAAAGACAGAAGAATTAGATGTAATCAAATAAATTATGCTAATGTAATTGATGATAACTGATGACAGAATTTGTACAAATTTTACACCTAAACTTTGTACCATTTGAGACGATTCCAAAAGCTTATCAGGTTAGTCCAGCATGAGGAGTGTTGCCCTTGTCTATAAGCTAAGGTTGCAGCAGCAGTGGTGAACTTCAACGCGTTCATATCAAGCAAACCATTCCAGTAACACCCTTGAGCCGCGTGTCTGGTCTCACACAGCCTCGCCCCGTCGTCGTGGTGGTGGAGGTGATGCCAGCCATGTGTCCTCACCCCATGTATCGTGTACTGTATTTAGATGTGTGTTGGGAAAAAATTTTGAAGACAGTGAAGTAGATAAAGTATTTCTACCATTATGTTCCTCGAATATTTGTCTTCATTCCCTTCACCTAAAACGATTACTAAACAGCGAAAAATATGAAAGATCCGTGGAAATCTTCAGAAAAGAAATACACACATGCACACACACACACACACACACACACACACACACACACACACACACACACACACACACACACACACACACACACACACACACACACACACACACACACACACACACACACCATATAGAGAAAAGATCCCAAAATACACAAAGAACCGAGGCGCCTCCCTTTCCTCATAACAGATTCATGTGAGCGAGCAGGTTTTTCCCCCCAGCTACATCAAGACCTTTTCCACCCACGCCACGCACCTTTATTCCACACCCTCCTCAATCCGTGCCTCACCTTCCCTCAACACCTCATTCAACACATCAACGACTCAACGGCCAAGCATTTCTCGCTCTTGTCCTTCCTGTTCCTCGATGAAAAATTATGTTCGATCTTATAAAACATTAATAGAAAGTGTAATGTGGTGAGAGAGAGAGAGAGAGAGAGAGAGAGAGAGAGAGAGAGAGAGAGAGAGAGAGAGAGAGAGAGAGAGAGAGAGAGAGAGAGAGAGAGAGAGAGAATATATCCTTTGAATTCCCGTGACTCGCTCCTCAAGTAGGTCTCCGCACTACGATATTCACGTCAAGCTGTCACCGGGAGCAGCTGACGCATCTGTGATTCAATTATGATTCACTAAACCAAATCTTAACCAGCGGAATTGAAGGACAGATTTGGACGCAACAGTAATATGACGTGAAATTAAATTAAAGGCACACTATTATGAATTAAAGTATCCTTGTGTGTGTGTGTGTGTGTGTGTGTGTGTTATGGCCTATAGCGCCTGTAAGCATACTTGAAGAGTACATGTGGGATGCGCTGTTCAGCTTCCGCCCATCAAAGGGGCAGGTAATTTTATTTATAGTGGTATCCATATTAGGGCCCATATCACCACCCAAACGTACCTTTGGTGTAACCGCCTAGAAGCTGGGTATCATGGTGACAAATGGCATAGCTTCAAAGAGGTATGTGGTGGGATTCGAACCTTGGCGTGGACGTCTGCGGGATCCCACGCTTACCACCTTATCCACTACGCTACCGCCTCCCTGTGTGTGTGTGTGTGTGTGTGTGTGTGTGTGTGTGTGTGTAGCTTTCCTACTTTAAAATTATATAAGTACTGTAAATAAAAGCAAGCCATTTCGAGCACGTGCAGACACCTATAAATCCATTCCCCTTTCCTCCTCTCCCCCTCCCACACACACACACACACACACACACACACACACACATTATCGCCTCAATTACCAGGCAATCATGTGCCATTTCTTTCACTCTGTAATCACAAATAGAAAAAAGAAGGCTGTGAAATTAATTATAACTCAAGGACTCACACACGCGTACTCATTCACACGCACACACACACACACACACACACACACACACACACACACACACAGTCTTGAACTGAAGCAAATCCTGACTGTTTTTTTTTTTTCAAACACAACAAATTAGGTACAGTACCAAATGAAATCGAACGCCATTATTGTAGTGTGTGTGTGTGTGTGTGTGTGTGTGTGTGTGTGTGTGTGTGTGTGTGTGTGTGTGAGTGTGTGTGCACGCGCGCGCGCAGGCGGTGTGGTGACGGGGGGGAGCAGGGTGGTGAGGATAAACTGCGCACGTGCGTGTCATCTTCATAATCACCGTCACGTCACTGAATACACTCTCCCTTTAAGAACCCGAAGGTCTGAGACAAAAGAAACAAATTACACCTCTTAGCATTTTTCTTCTATAATGAAAATCTTCGTGTCTGTACTTCGCTTCAGTGTGTGTGTGTGTGTGTGTGCGTGTGTGTGTGTGTGTGTGTGTGTGTGTGTGTGTGTGTGTGTGTGTGTGTGTGTGTGTGTGTGTGTGTGTGTGTTACTCGACACGTAACTATGTACTGGTCTAAGACAGCTAAACTAAATGCCTGCACGAACTAAAATACATGGATTGAATGAGGCAGAACCGCGATATTTTTACAGACAGACGGATGGACAGAGATTGGAAATGATTCACTTGAACGAACGTGATCTTTACTTGTATGTAGAGACAAGTCTTTACTTGCATGTAGAGACAAGTAAACAGAGTGATAGAGATAGATAGTTAGATAGAACAATAGATAGACAGACAGACACACATGAAGAAACATTAATAACAGGTGCAGGTAAGGAATGATGGATATGCACACTCAATTATAAAAGAAATGAACTGGATTAATAAATAAGAAGTAAAAATATGAACAAATCAATGTTTCAGGACACAGATAAACGGTCGATACGTGAACCATTTGTCATCGATACAGGCACTTCATTTTCTTTATAACCTGAACACGTGCTCCATAGTTATTCCATGTACTGTACATAATTACCAGCAGATTATTGACTGCCCACGCTCGACTCCACTCTCAAGGGGCAACTTTCATGAGCGAGGAATTTCACAACTAATATACAAAGACTTTAACGTGTGGGTAGGGAGGGATGGGGGGGGCGAGCGACTGTGAAAGCACACACACACACACACACACACACACACAGGTACGCGGCCGCCAACATACTGTATAGAATTACTGGCAATATTACTCAATGCTTCCTCTCATGCAATCACACCACACAGTACGTAATAAACGGTTTGTCGGGCGCGCAGCGATACATTACTCCCACTGAAAAGAAAGGAAAAAAAGAGTCCAGCAAAACAGACCTACAAAAAGAGGAATGAACACATGTAGACTTCTTGCTTACTGCTTGGAATATTCTCCCGCAATTACCCGAAGGAAGGAGAACAGCGGTCCTCGTCAATAAAACACGGGTCGATATGAAGCCTTCGTCTTTTTCTCCGCGTCGCCTTTGAGGTAATTGTGAGTTACGAAAGCTTTGTAGGACGAGGCTGCTACGGTAAATATCCGAACGGTGCTCAATATTTCGCGTGACTGTGCTTTTGATTAGAATGTTGCAGTCAAATATTAGCTTTCTTAGTGGTGTACAGCGCTAGTGAAAGAAGTGAATGCGAATCATGGCAGGGCTTTGATTGGTGAGGTGTGCGACGTAAAGGTTGTGTTTGCAGGTTATGAAGATTGATGCCGTCTCCTACGAGTACTTTAAACAGGAGAAACAAGTGTGAAAGAACAGGTGGTATAAAGAGGGACGGCTAAAGATTGGGCTTAGGGGGTCTAACAGTGAAAGACGTGTCGCAGAAGTGTGGTGGGTGATATTGAGGTTTTTGGGGTCGTGGTGGTGGTGGTGGTGGTGGTGTTGGTGAGGTGTTTGTGTTCACTAATCTTAACTTAAGATCAGAAAATGAATAGGAGCAGAAGTGTATATGAAAGGAAATGACTAAAAAAAAAAAAAAGAAATAATATAAAAAAAGAAGACAGAGGAGATGAGGGAATACACACACACACACACACACACACACACATACCATTCAGTCCAGACGTGTATGTATGTATATTTGTCTGCTGTATGTCTGTATGTCCGTATATATGTATGTAAGCATATACATAAAAAAAACATGAAAAAAAAAATAGCCATGAAGAGCCACGTACTAGTTCTGACCGACACAGGACCACCACACGCATGCATGTCTGCCTCCCATCAGCCTTGACTTGTGTGAATGTTTACTCGTACACAACCAATTATATATGCTTATTTATGTATAGAAGTAAGGAGTAACAACTATTTATGCATTCCACGAATAGCCCGCTTCACCGATACATATTGCAAGTAGGAGTAATCATTTCGCGAATAATGTTGTACGTCTAGATTACTCCCGCGTCTCTAATTAAAATATGAACAAGCGACGCAGCTGTCCACTGTATGATAAATAAATGTAGACGGAGGAAAGAGGAACTATTGAAATTACTGAGTACGAGAGAGTGAGAGAGAGAGAGAGAGAGAGAGAGAGAGAGAGTCAATTAAATAAAATGTCAGTAACAATAGATTCACGGATTACATACTTTTTTTAAAGATCTATTTCAGGTATAATTTATATAAAGATATTGAAAAAAAGTGACAGCGGAAAAAAGAAAAGGAATAAGGGAGGGAGGGAGGAAAATAAAGGAAGGAAGGAAGAAAGAAAGAAAGAAGAAAGAAAAAAGAAAGAAAGGGAGGGAGGGAGGGAGGGAAAAAAGAAAGAAAGAAAGAAAGAAAGAAAGGAAAGAAGGAAGGAAGGAAAGAAGGAAGGAAGGAAGGAAAGAAGGAACGAAGGAAGGAAAGAAGGAAGGAAGGAAGAAGGAAGGAAGGAATAGATGGATGGATGGATGGATAGATGGATAGGTAGATAAATAAATGGATCATAGGATGGAAGGAGGGAATGAAGGATGAAAGGAAGGAAGGAAGGATAGATACTTAACTGAATGAATAGATAGATCATTAAAAGGATGGAGGAAAGAAAAATAAAGAAACTCTTGAGAGAGAGAAAAGAAAAGCTGATAAAAATAAGAAAAAAACAAAGCAAAAAGAAAAAGATAGAAAAAGTGAAGAGACAAGATTGAAAACAAGGTGGGAAGAGAAGGATGTAGGGAAGGCAGCCATGAAAAGGTGATGGATGGAAGAGAGAGAGAGAGAGAGAGAGAGAGAGAGAGAGAGAGAGAGAGAGAGAGAGAGAGAGAGAGAGGGAGAAGACGGCAGATGTTATGGACGGGGTGAGTAATGCAAGGCTCCGGTCACCCATGAATCAGAGGGGGGGAGGGGCGGACACCAGCACACACCCAGGAGGGGACACTTTCCAACTAACTGGTCTGTACGTGACTCAGGTAAGCAAGATTGGGAGATTGGAGGTTGGTGGTGGAGGGAAATTGAACAAAGACATGCATACACTCTCTCTCTCTCTCTCTCTCTCTCTGACCTTTCCAATCCCCTTCCCCTCTATTCTCAATGCTCCCTCCCTCCCTTCTTCCATCAATATATTTTCCTCTCCACCGTCTGATGACCTTTACAAACAGCCCTGTACCCTCCTCCCTTGTACTTTCCTCATCTCCCTTCTCTCTCTCTCTCTCTCTCTCTCTCTCTCTCTCTCTCTCTCTCTCTCTCTCTCTCTCTCTCTCTCTCTCTCTCTCATTTGTTGCCTGGGGTCTTGTATCTACTTAGGCTGCTTGTATTGGGATGACGATGACGACCACTTAGATATAAAAACTTAACGAAAATCTTAGACTCGACTCACTTTTAAAATTTTATCGGCTGAGATTTTGTAGGAAAGGAAACTGTAGCTTGTATTTTGAAAGGAACAGTCGCCAAAGAGGCGACTGTTCCTTTAAATTGTGAGTAGAAAGGAGACTCGTTTTACCTACAAATTTTTCATCCTCAAAGACAGGATACTGAAGCTCCTATTATGAAAGTGGTAAAGGCATCCTTATGAATTGTAAGTAGAGAGGAGACTCATTTAATTTTTAAATTTTCATCTTCAAAGACTTCGTAGGTCGGAAACCTGTAGCTTGTATTTTGAAAGTAGTAGAGGCGATTGTTCTTTGTAGACTGTGAATAGAAAGGAAAGAGACTCGTTTTACATTCAAATTTTCATCCTCTAAGACTTCGTAGGGCAGGAAACTGTAGCTTGTGTTTTGAAAGTAGTAGAGGCAATTTTTCCTTGAATATTGTGAGTGGAAAGGAAAAGCCTACTCTCTATTCCTCTGGCCTACTGCACAGCGTTCACCCCTCATCTCGTTTAGGACCGTATTCTGAAACACTTCGGCGCCACAAGACACAAAGCTACTATGCATTATGTCTTTGAAGTTTTGTTCCTCCAAACCAATTAGACCGTACACACATTACAGACTTCGATGCATAGGGAAGGGATCCGCCACTCCAGACCAACAGCCTGGAGGTATAATGATTACAATGGATTCAATGTTTAAGTCCTTCAATACTGGGATACATTTTTACCATGAGTTTTGTGTATGATAAGATCATTTTATTGACATTAAGAAGAGTCTATGGAGGTCAGAAGATTAATGAACACAGTATTCACTATTCTAATCCCTCACATGAGTTTCTGAAGCTGTAGAAAATCACCAAATAGTAACCAGAATGAATAGGGAAACGCGTCACGGTACTGAAAGGGTTACGAGGAAGATTTCAAGACATTTATCCCTGTCTTTTGGCTAACCCTTTGAATCTGTAAGGTGACGAACAACTGAATGGACTTTTTTTTTTCTTGTTGCCCTTGATCTGTTTTCTCTTCTTACGTTAAAAGAAAAAAAAATAGACGTGCTGGATCGTAAAGGGATTATATAGAATCAATTTGGGCCGTGATGAAGAAAAATGGTGAAGAGCAGTGAGCTAGAGGGAGGTGGCATGACATTCCTCTATGATGTGCTCCATGTGACCTGGTTAATACCACAGCTGGAAGGCCACACCTGTGTTATAGTAATCAGATACAAATGAGGCACAATATTCCCTCCTAATCAACTTATTTCCCACACCACTACAGTAAGAAATGAGTAACAAAAATATACTAACAAATAAAAATATAGAGAGAAGAAGAAGAAGAAGAAAAAAAGAAGAAATAGAAGAAAAAAAGAAGAAAAAGAAGAAGAAGAAAAGGAAGAAAAACATCGGCCATCTTCTACGTGTGTGTGTGTGTGTGTGTGTGTGTGTGTGTGTGTGTGTGTGTGTGTGTGTGTGTGTGTGTGTGTGTGTGTGTGTGTGTGTGTGTGTGTGTGTGTGTGTGTGTGTCATTATTTCGTAATCAATACATCACCAAGATCAATACCCACAAGGCTCAAAGTTCCCATAGGCTGCTTTACACATTACACGCATCCTCTCCCCTCTCCCCTCTTCCCTTCACCCAGCTGTCCCTTCCTTCCGTCCCCTCATCTCGTTTATCTTCACCGCTCCTCCACTACAGTCCCCACCACACAGTAATCACCTTCCCCACCTGGCCCCACCACCAACAAGGCGCCGCTCGTCCAAGGGTTGAGGGATTGGTATGGTGGTAGAGACGAGCTGATTATGTGGCGGAACTTGGTGGTGGTCTGGAAAGCGGGGGCGTGTAGGATATCACCATTATCAACATCAATAAACAACCAATAATAACAATAATTATAATAATAATAGTAATACTAATACCACCAGAATCTATTTACGTACTAGCTTCCTCCTCCCTTCTTCCTCCCTCCCATCCATCCGCCCACCACCCTCCCTTGTCCCATCCGGCTCAGCTCACCCCGACACACGCTACCCTTGTCCGACAAAGTGGTCTCATTCCAGGCGCGTTCCATCGTGACGCAACATTACCTGGAAAGGACAAAGAAGCGCCTTCTCGGAACCAACTATAGCACCGACGAAAACAAGTCAACAGTGCATGTGGGAGGCAACGCGAGGCACAAACTCCTATAAAGCGAACCAGGATCGTTTGTAGGAGGCAACGCAAGGCACAAACACCAGCAAAGCGAACCAGGATCGTTTGTAGGCGGCAACGCGAGGCACAAACTCCAGCAAAGCGAACCAGTATCGTTTGTAGGAGGCGACGAGAAGCACAAACTTCAGTAGGGCAATCAAGGACAGTTTACTGAAGGCAAACCAAATTTTAGTAACACAATCAAGGATCGTTTATTGAAGGCAAAGCGAAGCACATTCCTCGGTATAATACAATCCGGGTGGCTTGTGCTAAGACTTTTAAGCAACAAAAGAGATATTAAACGTGGTTTGTTGTCCTTCCAATACTTCATTCCATCGTCTATCAACCTCCGGCGCTCTCGTGCACCAATCCCTGTCTTCAATATTCGAGCAATTAACATATCTATTTGAGTTACGTGTTTCTTCTTCACTATGATTGAAAAACATGAAAATCGTGATCACGTGCAACAACAGCATTGGAGTCATTCCTCGCAGGAGCAGCAACAACGTTATACAAAGCCAGCAAAATATTATACGTTCTGGAGCAACAACACCATCATGTAACTCGATTTCCATGGGAAGGCACACAGGGCTTCAATATGCCACATAGCTGCTGGGAGTACATTGGGTTCTTGATCAAATATGCCGGAGGAAGATATTGGTTCCCAGGTCTGCATGGTTGCGGTACGTCTGTAATTTCGCCCGCTGGATTATGTCGAGGTTTGCGCTGTGAAGCAGTGGTCAATGGTGACTCGGAGCCCAACCTAAACGTTATCAAATATTTGGGTTCAATTAATTTTGTGTTGGTAAACTCTGGACCATTGCCCAGCGGTTCACACAAATATCAGCAGGATGTCAACCCGTCCATTACCTCGCAATTTTTCCTGGAAGGAACGTCACACACGGCGCCAGACAAATAATGATAAATGTAAAATGTAAAATCCACATTCCAGAAAACTTCACGGAGTGGATGACGTGTGAGAACAAAACAAGGAGGGAGCTTCACGTTCATCTATATATGGGCACGACGGACAATTATGACATGCGTGATGAGAAACAATGTGCACTAGTCATGGTAGTTTTCGACATGAGTGGAGAATTTTTTACTAATGGCACAATACAAGCTAAGATTGAAAATACTTTTCAATCCTTTGACTACTACAGTATGAATTCTTAAGCTTCATGAATTGTATCAGTGCATTTTCAAAATATGATTTCAAAAGGTACCACTGACAACAAAATGACTAGTCGAGTAGCGCAGTCCTCTTCGTGTCTATACTTTTAATTCTCGCTCTCTTAAATCGTTTCAGGCTCCTCAATGTAAGCGGCACTTGTCAACCTGCCATTAACCCCCTTCAGTACCATGACGCGTTTCCACATTCTTACTATTTGGTGATTTTATACAGCTTCAAAAAACTCATGTGGGGATTAAAATAGTGAAGACTGTGACCATTAATTTTCTGACCACCATAGACACTTCCTAGTGCCAATAAAAAGGTCTAATCATACACTAATCTCAAGGTAAAAATGTGTCCCGGTACTGCAGGGTTAACAGTCCATGGGCTACGAACCTTCCTGGATGAAACACACACCACACCATGGGCCTGTCGCGCCTTCCCTCGCCCTCACGCTGAATTGATTTATTCCCGATGAATAATAAATCAGAACCTTCATGTAATGTTGAGCAACTGATGATAATGTGTCCAGATTATATACGCACCCCCCAAAGAACACACACACACACACACACACACACACACACACACACACACACACACACACACACACACACACACACACACACACACACACACACACACACACACACACACACACACACACACACACACACGGCCCGGTAGCTCAGTGGTTAGAGCGCTGGCTTCACAAGCCAGAGGACCGGGGTTCGATTCCCCGGCCGGGTGGAGATATTTGGGTGTGTCTCCTTCACGTGTAGCCCTGTTCACCTAGCAGTGAGAAGGTACGGGATGTAAATCGAGGAGTTGTGACCTTGTTGTCCCGGTGTGTGGTGTGTGCCTGGTCTCAGGCCTATCCGAAGATCGGAAATAATGAGCTCTGAGCTCGTTCCGTAGGGTAACGTCTGGCTGTCTCGTCAGAGACTGCAGCAGATCAAACAGTGAAACACACAAAAAAAAAAACACACACACACACACACAAAACACACACACACACACACACACACACACACACACACACAGAGAGAGAGAGAGAGACCAACATAACCATCAGCCTTACTGCCGGACAAACCGATGTTTGGGTCCCGAGGTGCGAGGTATCTGTCACAAAACCTTGACACACAAGCCACCGTGACCACCGATACTTGAGATGCACAGTAATCAACACCAGGAACTGACTATCCAACAAGTAAACAATTTACTGTCAAACATGAGCAACTACAAAGCTGTGCCTGCGTTTCCTATACTTCAATATCCACCAACAATGAGAGCATACCGGGTGTCCTTAAGAAGAGCCAATAACTAAACACTTACGAGGTAATTTGCCAATACATCTCTCACATACATCATGCTTCATAAGATTTTAAACAATGAAGTCTTGTCAATCAATAATGCAGGTCCTTTTAGCAAGACACGTGAAACATTTATGTAGCAAAACCTTCTAAGAACCACCACTGAAAGAAAACGAATGGCAACTGCCCCGCTAATAAACAGTATATTAAAAGTGAGTAATGACATTGAGTTGTTGCAATGATTTAATTACTAGCCTTTAATAATCATTTCACATCCGACCACAGAATCAGATCCCTGGAACTACCTGCCTGCCTCTGAATTCCTCTTTCCTTTAATCCTTTTAGTACTAGGACGCATTTTAACCTGGGGTTTGGGTGTGATTAGACGATTTCATTGACATTAAGAATGGTCTATGGTGGTTAGAAGATTGATGGCCAGAGTCTTCACTATTTCAATCCCCACATAAGTTTCTGAAACTGTATATAATCACCAAACAGGAAGCAGAATGAATATGAAAACGCGTCATAGCTTTGAAAGGGTTGAAGGAAAGCTTCAAGGCACTTCATTAATTCTGGATATTCCTTTTGTTTAATTCTTTAATGAATGGTACAGTACCTTCAGTGAGTCTTTTCCTTTGCTTCTTGTACCACTCGGCCAGCTCTCAGAGCAGATAAAACAAGTGTGCCATCACCTAGAAAGCGGCCAGATCAACACAGACACCATTGTATTCGTTGGTCGCACTCAATCCAAGGTTACATGAATCATCCTCCCCATGCTATCCACAGACGGCGAAGGCTGATTTACCTTCTCCGTCCTCCGATGGTGAAGGTGTTTTATCTAAGCTACTGTTCAAGAGTATGCATAACAACATTACATAGACTGTATTGATATGCATGAATATGCATGTATACATAAGAACTGTCCTAATTCATTGTCGGAACGTTATAAAAAGAAGTATGATAATGGCTGTAACAGAAAAACAGTATAGCGTGGACGTAGCAACCCAGCCACCTGTAATCACGCTACCTGTCATCAACTATTCTCGCAGGTAACGCGTCATGTGTCTCTACAAAGTCGATGGCGGCAAGACAATAACTGTGTGGTACGTGAAACAATAAGAAAAAAAAAAAAACATGAAAATATAAACAGCGACACGAGAAAAGAAAACTACTGACCACGTGTAGCCGTTATATCAATCTCTCTCTCTCTCTCTCTCTCTCTCTCTCTCTCTCTCTCTCTCTCTCTCCAGGAACCATGCATTATCACCTTTGACTGCGCTACCACCGTCATTTTGCCTGCTAAACAACAGCTGCCGAAGTAAACCATTCTCGGCCGAATTAACATGTGGTTGTGTCAAGTATCGACCACCATATATCTCGTGACCAAACACAAACCGCTTCACTTTACCTTTCTTTCTTTGAGTGTTCTATTTATGACATTCCACGTAACACATGTTGTATTCGAACCATTTGTCGCGCTGTTAACATGTATTTATGTGTGAGTATTGGTGCAGTTTTCAGCAAGAAGGGCTGAGTGTGGGGAGAGGGAAGTTAGGATATGAAATGAGAGAATGGCTCATATTCTGAAACGCATTGCTCTCTCACCATCACTGTTTTCCAAAGGGTCTAGTTAAAGATGCTCGTGTTTTTAAGGGTATTTTCATGGCTTTGGTGATAAATTGGAAAGATTTCTAGTTTATTAAAAGGAGAAACTGTCTTGAAAACCCGGCTAGTTGTCTATGTGGCCTTGGAAAATTGTAGTAGTGAGAGGGGAAAGCGTTTCTCAATAAGCGGTACACCAGAGAGATAGAAAAGGGTAGCAATGAGAGAAGGGAAGGCGGGGGTGTATTGAGTGCGGGAGCGTCGATAATGGACTCGTGGTGTGTCGTGGTGTGCGGGGTGTTGTTAAACCAGACAGAACACTCGTAAAGGAAAGTGTAAGTATTGGGAATAATGCTGTTTTTTCCCCTTTTCGTTCTTGCATCGAGAAATAGAAAACGCACAGGTTCACACACTGTTATTTAAGGTATTATAATTCTAACATTAGCATGGCAACTAGTACTAGCGAAATACTATATGATGTTAAGTCTTATAGATGCAGACACCAGTATCAGTTATATAAACGTGTATAATGGACAACTGAACCACTTAAGTTAAGAATTACAACTGATCAAAGAGGAAATTATGAGCGGTTTTGCTGCAATATGTAAGCATGTGTTGAATAACGTGTGTCCTTAATATTTGAATTGAACTAAAGCAGCACTGTATCACTGTACAGAGTTATGACTATATAAAATGTACACGATTAAGTACCATGTGCAGAATGTGTTACGAATACAAGACGAGAGAGAGAGAGAGAGAGAGAGAGAGAGAGAGAGAGAGAGAGAGAGAGAGAGAGAGAGAGGACACTAACTTAAGAGCTCTTTTCACGAGGAGAGGCAGTAAGGAAGACTAAATGAATCAGGTAATGAACCCACTGCATCAAAGCGAATCAAAACACTAGTAGTGGCGGTGGTAATACTGTAGCCAAATGTCCACCATCACCCCACAACACACACACACACACACACACACACACACACACACACAAAGTAAGGGAAATCACCGTCAATATACACGCGACAAAAGCCACCCTTGTCACTATTAATAATCTCTCTCTCTCTCTCTCTCTCTCTCTCTCTCTCTCTCTCTCTCTCTCTCTGTGTGTGTGTGTGTGTGTGTGTGTGTGTGTGTGTGTGTGTGTATACAGTGTTTACAATTTTAGTTCCTCGTTCCTGCTTGACTAAAAGAACAAGGTTTCCAGCGTACCTAATTATACAGCCAGCCATTACATCCCATTAAATTTGTTGATTCAAGTCCACATGACTACAGTATGTGTTGCTTCCTCTCGTGCTGTGTAGTGATTGGGCAGTCTTGAAGAAGTCCAAAAATGACCTGATGTTGAGGCGTTCGTGCAGTGGCAGGGAAGAAGCGAGGTATTGCTAAATCGATCATGACTTATTGGATCATTGGGTGAGCTCATCTTTGGAGTTCTCTCTAGCCCATAAAGGACTGGAAGCGGCTATAGCTGCTTCACCAAACGAAGGACGTAGGTTGTTATGATCATTTTGCGATTTGTAGGCTAAATTTGGCTACTGTTTGACACAAGTTGGTCGGCGGATAGATGGTAATTGGGTGAGTGGATGTGTGGATGAATGGATGCATCAATGGAAGTCAGTGGTTGGATAGATAGATGGGTAAATATAGGTTTTAGGGTGGTTAATTAAGTGAATGGATGGATATGGTTGAAAAAGTAGATGGATGGTTTGATAAACATTATATCATACAGTGCGTGTCGGATCCACATGCTGCCTAAAACAGAGGTTCTTGAACTTTATTGCTTAGTGGCGCACTTCTAATATATATCGGAGTAGAGCTGGTGCATGCATACGTATCCATAAAAATTACGCGGCGCACTCAGGGGATGGTCGCGAAGCACACATTGACAATCACTGCCATGGTCTACTCTAAAGACATTTTTGGGACCAAATGGTGTGTACTTACATCAAGTGCCTCGAGTAACAAACGTTCTGAGGCCTATTTGTACATGGCCAAAGTGTTTTCCTCTGAATATTATCTGCCCCAGTACCAAGTCCAAGCCATTATAAACTAGCAGCAGCAGCAGCGGCGCCGGTTGTGTCTCCTATATCTGTGGCGAGGTTGCTTCTTTCTATCAACAGACTTCATTTAATAACACTGCCTAAGAGAAGAGAAGGAACTGTGTGGTTTGCTCGTTTTTCTCAACTTTAGGTCATCCTTTCCCTCTCAGTAAAGTGTTGCTTCCTATCAGCCAACAGATGTGACACGCCCGTGGGCCTCCAGGACGGCACTATCCCTGACGCCAACATCACGTAAGTCTCTCTCTCTCTCTCTCTCTCTCTCTCTCATCACACATACATACGTACATAGTACATACACATGGCACAAATATCGGTACATCACCCATATCCTATCACATCCACACTGTCGCCATCCTCATACTTCAGTCACGCCACACAACTCATCACCAGTGTCACTATCTTCACATCTCACCGACACTTCAGAGGCACCGTCACCATCCTCACACGCTAAATTACACCACAGCCGCCACTTCACAAGATAGAAATTCAGTTAGTTGTGAATAGAAAACTTTAAATTATAAATGACGGCAAGAAAGAATGGTTTCTATAGCTCCTCAGTGGCGGGCAGCTTCCCCGAGAGGGTGCGGCTAGGTGGTGATGCAGCGTGGTGTTTCACTGTGAGCGGTGGCGCCGTCATAACCCTCACCGTGGACCTGGGCACGACGAGGCTGGTGTCAGGTGAGGCACCATATCATGTATTCACTTGATCTATGCAAATAATATTCTCCAGTCTAAACTCTTTACTTTTAAAAGAATACCAAGACTTAAGCAACGAAGGTCATGCTGTTCACGTTAGTTGCAACATTTCTCTCCATGATAATAAATGTATACAGTACACGGATAGTGCTTACACCAATTCCTCCAGACCAACAACCGCAACAATTCCAATGAGGAAGTCTGACATGGAAAAAAAATAATAATGAAATATATATATATATATATATATATATATATGTAAGCAATTTATTACTTCGCTGAGTGTGAACAAGTGGTTATTGGTGACAGGAGTGATGGTGCAAGGGCCGCCCGCCTCCCTCTACCCTATCACCTACCATTACGCCATTGGGTTCTGGATTCTGAACAGCACAGTGGACGCCACGGGCCCTTGGGGCATCTGCTGCGGAGACAACGTAATCCTGTGACGCTGACTTAAAAGGCTTGAATCAACAAGCTTTTTCTTTTACCAATGTCTTTATCATCATGAAACGTTTGATTACAATCATATAATATGATTTAATACATCAATATGTTTCTCATGAGTAGGATATTTATCTGTGTAAGTGCAGCGTTCTCGCTGCTTCACCCTGGACGCCCTGATATGTTTATCCCTCGTTGCAGTTCTTTGCCAGGGATGAATATGAGGAGGCGGAAGTTACTCAGGTGCATCCACTGGAGTCTCTGGTCCTGGCGCGGTATCTCCGTCTGCAGTTCAGGACTGATGTCCTCTCCATCGGCAATGACACCAAATGCCTTCGCCTGGAGATACTTGGATGTCCAACAGGTATAAGTATGGACTGTATGGACTGGCGTCCATACAGGAAATAATGAAACAATGTAGCCAATGACGATGTCGCATTAGATCTTTCTCTTGCATTCAGCTTTATCAATTTCTGCCTATCCTCCCCAGACATGGAGCCCGACAGTGGGGTAGGACTGACCGCAGAGAGAAGTGGGTGGGTGGTTATGTCGTGGCGACCGCCGGTGGTACAGCTGCCACAAGTGGATGGTTCCCTTGCGCCCTTCACCCTCACCACAACTGACTATCAGGTCAGTGTTATTTTATCTTTTACCGGACAGATAAAGAAGGACTTCGTTATCATTTCCTTACGCATAGTTCATGTTTGTATCATTCTCATGCCATCCCATCCATTAAGAAAGTCTAACCCTCGTTCTCTTTCCTTGACACCTCCTGTAGGTGAGCGTATCGAGGACCGGAGGCGGAGAGCCGGACATGGCGTGGGAGGCGAATGTGAAGGCTTTGCGCTACGTGTTGCCGTTGCCGTTGTGGGGTGCCACGTAACTATTTTTCCTTCTTTTTGTACATAGGAAGACGCCCATACAATTATGTCACTATTCGTAATCATTAACAAAATATGTCCCGGAACCGCAAGCACACCATTCAGTCCAACACAGTTTCAATGCGTGCACTGATATTTATCATTATAGGTAATTTCTTTGACGTATTTCACCTGATACAACTAAGTTGACCACGTGATGTGAGCAGGTACTCGGCGACGGTGGTGTGCGTGCATCAGGGCCGCCAGATCGGGTGTGGCGCTGCCTCCCTCACCGCCGTCCTCGATTCCTGCGACACGTGCATTGAGGATGAGGGTGAGCATACAAGCGAGACTATGTTGCTGAATATATATTAACTTCTATTCACAACTCGTATTGTTGACCAACTAATTAACTGTTGCTAACTCAGCTCTCTCTTCCTGAAACGCACTAGTGCTGTTCCGGAGACCGACTGTGGCACGTGCTTGTGTGGCGCGAGACGGCGAGGTGGAACTCACGTGGGTCATGGACACCCGGGGCTGGGTGACCCGCCGACTCGATCTTCTGTTGCTTTCACGGGATGGCACGCAGATTGACCAGCGGAGCCTCACCAGCCAGGTGATGCACTGTCACAACTCACAACTATTGCATTCACACTATGCTAATAGACTTTCGTAGTAACAGTCATTTGAGGTGGTGGTGGTGGTGGTGGTGATGATGATGATAAAAATAATCATAAAAATAAAATAATAATATTGATAACAGTAACAATAATAATAATAATAATAATAATAATAATAATAATAATAATTACAAATACCCATTGAACAGGACGTGAGTGGCCGCGTGACTGGAGTGACAGCCGGCAACTCCTACACTGTCAGCTTCTGTCCCATGTCAGATTCACAAAAACTGGCAGAATTTTTTTACGATTTACACACAAGTAAGTTGCATAATTACAGAACAGGTGTAATTCACCACGGACGTCTGCTGGTCACCCAACCAGCCTTCCCCATTACGGAGCGAGCTCAGAGCTCATAGACCGATCTTCGGGTAGGACTGAGACCACAACACACTCCGCACACCGGGAAAGCGAGGCCACAACCCCTCCAGTTACATCACGTACCTATTTACTGCTAGATGAACAGGGGCTACACATTAAAAGGCTTGCCCTTTTGCCTCGCCGCTTCCCGGGACTCGAACCCGGGCCCTCTCGGTTGTGAGCTGAGCGTGCTAACCACTACACTACGCAGTGTGTGTGTGTGTGTGTGTGTGTGTGTGTGTGTGTGTGTGTGTGTGTGTGTGTGTGTGTGTGTGTGTGTGTGTGTGTGTGTGTGTGTGTGTGTAAGTAAGTAAGTAACAGTTTATTGCTATAAATAATACAATTGTACAACTTAAAAAAATAAATTATGAACATAGCTACGGTCCGTCGAGCCAAGGCTCCATGACGGACATATTCAATAGATAGTTTGTGATTGTTACCAGAGTTTTATCAACAAATGCTACTACCTTACATACGTCTTAACATTTCTTATTGTGTCTTGTATAACTATTGCATATATATTTGTACAAGTATACAAGTGTATACAATACCAATAGATAAGGATACTTTATCAACATGAAGAAATCGGTAATAGTGATGATAATAATAATAATAATAATAATAATAACAATAATAATAATAATAATAATAATAACAATGGCAACAATTGTGTGTGTGTGTGTGTGTGTGTGTGTGTGTGTGTGTGTGTTCATTTATTTATCCCTTCACTTTTTAAACAGTTTCATGGGAAAATGTGGAAGGAGCAACACAAACTACAGGTTATGGCGCCTTCCTCGCTGACGTGAGTTTGTCCGCTGACGTGCTGTGGAATGGTACACTGAAGCTCACCTGGCTGTCAGCCCAGGTGTGTGATATGACATCAGAGAGCGCAGCACAGCCTACGATGGCTGCTGTGCCACAACCCACGCAAACTACACAAGTGATTCAAACCACACAGTCCAGCCAGACCAAAGATGTTCCTCAAGCCACAGACACCACTGCAGGTGTCCTCCAAGCCGCAGATACCACCACTACAACCACCAGTATTCCCCAAGCCACAGACACCACCTCCATCACAAGCATTTCCCAAGCCACAGACAGAACAGCAACAACTCAAGCCACCCAGACACCGGAAGGTGCAAACAACAATGGAAGTGCTGCGACTGACGTTCCCTCTTTGACGGACAATGTTTCGCCTTCAGAGGCAGTATTCACACCCCCAACGCGTCAACCCACAACCTTACCACAGCAAACACCGTCACTGGTGCCTGACATCCCGCTCCTGGCGCCAGGATCTCCATCCCCCACAACTGATGCCCCTACACTGCCGCCCCCGACAGGCACAGTTGTTACTGCCGTCACTTACACCCTAAACATCACTTACAACAATGGTAAAATACTTCATAACCTTATTGAATAACTTATGGCTAGCATTGCCAATACTTTGGCCTGATAATAGAGGTTTTATTTTTTCCTTTTTACTTAATAGCGAGCATCTTTTTCCTCCGTGCTC
Source organism: Portunus trituberculatus (assembly GCF_017591435.1). Taxonomy (NCBI): domain Eukaryota; kingdom Metazoa; phylum Arthropoda; class Malacostraca; order Decapoda; family Portunidae; genus Portunus; species Portunus trituberculatus. The sequence continues at coordinate 15,592,645 of NC_059272.1, read as the reverse complement.
CTTTAGAGCAAGCGAGCGAGACAGTGCAGCAGGGTGAGGGCAGCACACCGGGCGAGCAAGTGATGCGCGTGTTCATGACACTTCTGAGCTTCCAAACTCTCTATACAGTCAGCGTCGTGTGCAACTTCGGCAGTATCTCCTTAGAGTGTGGCACAAGGAGCACCTTTACAGGTACATACATTGCATGTCTCCTCATAGATATTGCCTAGATGCATTTCTTTTTGCATGTTGTTTATCATATCTTACTTCTATAACAATAAATTGATATAAATTATATACATCTACTCTCAGTCCTTTGGAATCTCATTACAGATTTACCTCTCCACATCGTGCGAGTGGAAGGGCAGGATGTGGTGCATGTGTTGGCTGATGGCCGTGCAGGATGGGCACAACAAGAGGCGAGGTGCAGGAGAGGAGATGGTAACTTAGTTTCCTTGTCCACAAGGGAAGAGGAAGCTTTGCTGATGAGATCTCTAACTAGAGACCCCAGCCGACAACCCAACAATTTTTGGCTAGGCCTGAACCTATGCCAGACCTACACAGGTAGGCTTAGCTGCTGTACCAGCAGAATACATGTGTGTGACAGCTTTACCTTTGGTTTGAGATTTATCTTATCACTTTTCAAAACATGGTTTGCACAAACTTTCTTGATTATATTTACTTTTACTGAATAATGTGTCACTCATCTCTTCCTCCGAGTCCCTTTTTCTCATGTATCTCATTACATACAAGAAGAAAATTCCTCTCACCTCTAACAGGAACACGATGGAGTGACGGGTCGGTGTGGAGAGACATCTGGAGAGTGTACAATCCCGACAGCCAGTTGTCCAGCACCACGTGCTGCATCAAGGCAGCCTGGACCATGAACCAGTACAGCTGGATCGGGGAGGCGTGTGATGCCCTCCTCCCTGCAGTCTGCGAGTACCGACCAAATGGTGAGCACCGCACTGCCTTCATCTTGACACAGACCACACATATTGCCTAACTTACTTGACGCACCATAATTCCATAATGTCACATTCCTAGATGAGTCCTTCTACTTGTCAACTATCTATTTTATATTTCTATTCCGTCCTCCGCACACACACACACACACACACGCGGGAGCGGCAAAGCAATGGGCAAGCCTCTTAATGTGTAGCCCCTGTTCACTTAGCAGTAAATATGTACGGGATGTAACTCGAGGGGTTGTGGCCTTGGTTCCCTGGTGTGTGGAGTGGTCTCAGTGCTACCCGAAGATCGGTCTATGAGCTCTGAGCTTATGCCATAATGGGGAAGGCTGGCTGGGTGACCAGCAGACGACCGTAGTGAATTACACACACACACACACACACACACACACACACACACACACACACACACACACACACACACACACACACTATGAGCCCTGCTTGAACCCTGTAATATATAACTAGATAAATACAACTGCTTAGGTAAAATACACACAAATATTCAAATACACACCCAAAAAATATAAAAAAAAAAAAGCTATCCATGTCGCCTGCATCTCACTTTCCCTTCCTCGGCAAAGGTCTGATGGGGAGAGTGGCATTGCTGGAGCAGGCCACAGCCAACACCACCCAGGCAGGGGTCACATGGACCTATGAACCCAACTTTTGGACGCCCACTTCTTTCCAGATCTCCTATTGTCCCTTTAGGAACCTTGAGAATGTCGTCACAGATTCCGGAAATGCTTCTGACACGTAAGTTCAGTCATCATTACGTACAAACAACTGTGCTTTAGCTATTGGAAAACTTCATCCACTCTTGCATCTAATACTTCGTAAAGCCAGGTCTTTCAATCAAATTTCCCAATATAAATCTCACCACTACATCATCTTACAGATGCCTGACATCCGACCTCGATGCAGAGGCAAGAGAGCATCAGCAGGATGACTTGGAGCCTTTCACCGAATACCAAGTTACTGTGGCACCTTCCTTTATGCAGCTCAACTATACCAGCGGAGCAGCCATCACCTACATCCGCACTTGTATGCAGGCAAATCAGAGGGAATAAAAGGGAGAGGGAAAAGAAGGATAAAAGATTTCTACACTTATTTTTCTAATGCATAAATTATTTACATATTTTTACATACTGCCGCATTGAAAATCCCTAATCTAGTAATGACTAATTTCCAGTTCCAGAGAATCCCTTGCTGGTGAGGGTGGACAGCGCGGGATTCGTCAATATAATGTATGCCCTAAAGGTAAATGGCTGGGGTGGTGGCAGGACACAAAGCATCTCATCTGCAGCATTTAATGGTGCAAAATTGAAGATTTAAAATTACAAAAAAGCATAAAAGCAAGAGTATTTCTTGGGCTTCCAGAGAAGTAGTACATACATAGCTACATGCATATTTATTCTGCAGGTGTCAGAATTTAGTGGTGAAGAAGAAATCAGTGTGAGACTGGCCATCACCAACCCTTATGCTGTGGTGGCACAGAGGAGAGTGCCTGCCTCGGGTGTACGCTTTGGTGGCATCCAGCTGGGTGTCAACTATACTGTTAGTGTGCGGGAGGTGCAACCTTTGCGACGCAGGGAGGCACTCACACTGCTGGCATGTGAGTGACTAGAAATTTAATTAGGTGATGAAAGGAGAGAGAGAGAGAGAGAAGATTGCTAGTATATAAAAAAAACCATTAGGGAAAAGGTATTTGTTTGAGTGTTTCAACAGACCCTCGGTATGTGTGTGTGTATTTACCTAGTTATATTTACCTAGTGGTATTGTACAGGGTTCGAGCGGGGCCCATAGTATCCGGTCTCCATATCTCTATTTATCTAATTTTTCCTTAAAGTTATGCACATTATGTGCAGTAACAACTTCATTATCCAATGCATTCCATTTTTTCACCGTTCTGTGTGGAAACTGTATTTTCCAATATCCTTCACACACTGCCTCATCCTGATCTTTCTTTCATGTCCTCTTGTCCTTCCATCTTCTTCTGTCAACAGCACCAGGTCTTCTTTGTCTAGCTTTTCAGTATCATTGACTATCTTATACTACATTGTTATTAGGTCCCCATGTTCTCTTCTATCTTGTAAGGTTGGCAGTCCCATTTCCTTCAGTCGTTCTTCATATGTGAGGTCCTTTAATTCCGGCACCATTTTTGTAGCAATCTTTTGTATCCTTTCCAATTTTCTTATATCCTTTTTAGAGCTCAGAGACCATATCACTGCTGCATATTCCAGCCTTGGACATATCATGCTTGTGATGATTTTTTTCATCATATCTTTGTCCATGTAATGAAATGCCTCTCTTATATTTGTCAACATTTTATACGATAGTCCAAATATCTTGCTTATGTGTTTTTCAGGGCTCAGATCTTTTTCCTCTTTAGTCTTCATTATTTGTTCCTCTCCCATCAAATAGTTCCATAACGGTCTTCTGTTACTCTTTCCTAGTTCCATTATGTGATATTTCTTGGCATTAAACTCCAATTTCCACTTCCTGCTCCACTCAGATCTTGTTTATATCTTCCTGCAACTGCAGACAATCCTTTCTGGTTTTGATAACTCTTAGCAGCTTTGCATCATCAAAACAAATAAATTTATTTAACTGTTTATCCCAATGTGAATGTCATTTACATAAATCTCGTGGCACTCCACTAGTTACTGTACTCCAAGTTGAGTATGTATCTCTGATCACAGTTCTCATTTCCCTATCTTTCAAATAATCTCTTGTCTATTCTAGCAAAGTTTCCCGCAGTCCTCCTATATTCTCTAGTTCTAGTCTCTCCATGAGAGACTTTATCAAAAGCCTTTTTAATATCCAGGTATACTGTGTCTACCCATCCATCTCTGTTTTCAAGTCCTGCAATAACTCTCGAGTAGAAGCTTAATAAGTTTGATACACATGACCGCCCTGTCCTGAACCCAAATTGTCTGTTCGATATGACTTGCTCCTCTTCTAGAAATTTAACCCATTTTCTTTGATAATTATTTCACATAACTTCCCAAGACACTTGTAAGTGACACTGGTCTGTAGTTTAGTGGTTCAGTTGCCTTTCCTCCTTTAAATATTGGTATTATGTTGGCTCTCTTCCATTCTAGTGGAACTTTCCCTTCATTTATTGAACTTGTAATTATTTCCCAAATTTGATCCAGTAGTTACTCTTTATATTCTTTTAACACCCAGCCTGATACACCATCTGGCATCATTGCTTTTCTGACATCCAACTTATCCAATAATCTTCCAATATCCTCTTTATGCACTGCAATCTCCTGTAATCCCTGGCAATCCCATGTCCTATTAGGTTCTGTGAAATTATCTTCTGCAGTGAACACTGTTTTGAAGCTCTCATTCATTATTTCACACATTTCCTTTTCTGTTTGGTATGTCTTCCCTTCTTTAATTATTTTTTCAATTATTTCCTTTTTTTTTTTTTTTTTTTTTTTTTGTGTGTGTGTGTGTGTGTGTGTGTGTGTGTGTGTGTGTGTGTGTGTGTGTGTGTATTTACCTAGTTGTAGTTTTACATGGCCTGGGCTTTATGCTCGTGTGGCCCCGTCTCCATATCTACACTTATCCAATTTTTCTTTAAAACTATGCACACTCATTGCTGACACCATTCTTCACTCACACTGTTCCACGTCTCAACATATCTTTATGGGAAACTATACTTTTTTTACATCTCTCAGACATCTTCCCTTTCTCATCTTTTTACTGTGCGATCTTGTGCTTCGAATGTCATATTCTTCTCTCAGGATCAGTTTCTCATTATCCACTTGGTCCTTTCCATTGATCAATTTATAAACTTGCATCTGATCCCATCTCTCCCTTCTCTGTTCCAGGGTTGGTAGATCCATAGCTTTTAGTCTCTCCTCATATGTCATCCCTTCAAATTCTGGAACCATTCTTGTAGCCATTTTTTGTAGTCTCTCCAACTTCCTTATGTGTTTCTTTTTAAGAGGGGTCCACACTACTCCTGTATATTCCAATCTGGGTCTTATTTTAGTACTTATCAATTTCTTCATCATTTCATTGTCCATGTAGTGAAATGCTACTCCAATATTCCTTAGCAAATTATGTCTCTCTGAAAATTCTATCAATATGGCTTGCTGGTTGATTGTTTCTTTTCCATCGTCACTCCTAAGTCCTTTTCCTTTTTTACTTTCTCCAGTTTTAATCCATCTCCCATCTTATAGATTCCCATGGGTCGTCTTTCACTCTTTCCCATTTCCATGACATGGCTTTTGTCCACATTGAATTCCATTTCCCACTTTTTACTCCATTCCCAGATCTTATTTAGGTCTTCCTGCAGTATTTCACAATCCTCTTTTTGCTTTATAACTCTGCACAGTGTGTGTGTGTGTGTGTGTGTGTATTTACCTAGTTGTATTTACCTAGTTGTAGTTTTACAGGGCCTGGGCTTTATGCTCGTGTGGCCCCGTCTCCATATCTACACTTATCCAATTTTTCTTTAAAACTATGCACACTTGTTGCTGACATCACTTCCTCACTCAAACTGTTCCAAGTCTCAACACATCTTTGCAGGAAACTATATTTTTTAACATCTCTCAGACATCTTCCCTTCCTCAGCTTTTTACTATGCGATCTTGTGCTTCGAATGTCATATTCTTCTCTCAGGATCAGTTTCTCATTATCCAATTGGTCCATTCCGTTGATCAATTTATAAACTTGTATCAGATCCTCTCTCTCTCTTCTCTGTTCCAGGGTTGGTAGATCCATAGCCTTTAGTCTCTCCTCATATGTGTGTATTTACCTAGTTATAGTTTTACAGGGCCTGGGCTTTACGCTCGTGTGGCCCCGTCTCCATATCTACACTTACCCAATTTTTCTTTAAAGCTATGCACACTCTTTGCTGACACCACTTCCTCACTCAAACTGTTCCAAGTCTCAACACATCTTTGCGGGAAACTATATTTTTTAACATCTCTCAGACATCTTCCCTTCCTCAGTTTTTTACTATGCGATGTGTGTGTGTGTGTGTATTTACCTATTTGTATTTACCTATTTGTGTATTACAGGGCCCGAGCTAAGCTCTCTGTGTCTGTCTCCTTGTCCATTCCTGTCATATCTCTCTTTCATCTGATTGACACACACCACGTCAACGACATGACTGCTCAGTTTATTCCACTTATCAATGCTACGATGCGGGAAACTGTATTTTCTCACGTCATTTAGACAGATGTCCTTTAGTATTAGCTTTTTTCCATGTCGTGTGTGTGTGTGTGTGTGTGTGTGTGTGTGTGTGTGTGTGTGTGTGTGTGTGTGTGTGTGTGTGTGTGTGTGTGTAATTCACCTCGGTCGCCTGCTGGTCACCCAGGGAGCTCAGAGCTCATAGACCGATTTTCGGGTAGGACTGAGACCACATCAACACACAACACACCGGGAAAGCGAGGCCACAACCCCTCGAGTTACATCTCGTACCTATTTACTACTAGGTGAACAGGTGCCACACATTAAGAGGCTTGCCCACATGCCTCGCCACTTGCCGGGACTCGAACCCGGCTCTCTCGATTGTGAGTCGAGCGTACTAACCACTACACTACGTGATGTGTGTGTGTGTGTGTGTGTGTGTGTGTGTGTGTGTGTGTGTGTGTGTGTGTGTGTGTGTGTGTAATTCACCTTGGTCATCTGCTGGTCACCCAGCCAGTCTTCCCCATTATGGAGCGAGCTCAGAGCTCATAGACCGATCTTCGGGTAGGACTGAGACCACAACACACACTCCACACACCAGGAAAGCGAGGCCACAACCCCTCGAGTTACATCCCGTACCTATTTACTGCTAGGTGAACAGGGGTCACAAATTAAGAGGCTTGCCCATTTGCCTCGTTGCTTCCCAGGACTCAAACTCGCCCCTCTCGATTGTGAATCGAGCATGCTAACCACTACACTACGCGTGTGTGTGTGTGTGTGTGTGTGTGTGTGTGTAGAAATGTCAAGTAGTAGATGGACTGACTATACAAGAGAGTGGATTGTAAATAGTATGTGTTTGGGTGTGTTGACAGACCCTCCATGTGCATGTGAGGGTTGTCAACTTGATGTGTCATGCTTTGTGACCACGGAGACACCAGCAAACACTGAGCAGGCTGTGAGGGACTGCCAGCAGCAGGGAGCATCCATGACCACTATCAACTTGCCCAGAGAGCTACGGCAAGTGTTACAAATGGCCATGGATGTTGGTGATGACCTGTGGGTGCAGCCTTCATCCACCAGAATCAGAGCTGCAGGTGTGTCCACATAACAAAATGACCAAATACTACTACATTCTAGCCACTCTTCCTTGGCAACCCACTAAAATGTACAAATCTCACTCTTACTTTATCCTGACAGGAGACTCACTTCTGGGAATAACACTAAATAACATACAGTGGATTGAAGTAAGGACCAACCAGTCTCAGGAATCCTCAGACTGCTTGGTTGTGTCTCGAGAGGCACGAGGAGTGGTGCAAGAGGACTGCAACATAGTCCATCTTGCTGCCTGCAGCTACACAGCTTTTGGTGAGATCATAAGTTCATCGCCTGTATAAAGGGAGGGAGTGAGGAAGGCCAGAAACTATGAAGCACACAGAAACTCTATACAAACTCATTAGCCTTACTGTTCAATTAAAAAAAAAAATGCTCTCCTCATTAGATATCAGCTTTTCGGGATTTTAACCAAGAACAAAGCAGTAGTGTGGAAGGTGATGTGGTTGTGGTGGCAGTGAAGGCTGCAGCTGATGGGATGGCTTTTGTAGCAGTGTAGCATTGGTGTGTTGACACTTACTGAAGGTAACAGTGGCAGTAATGCTGGTGATAGGGTGGCAACGATGGTAATGATAGTAGTAATGATGGTGGTGTGGTGCCACTAATGTTAGCAGTGGTGGTGGTGGTGGTGGTGGTGTGGTAGAACTGATAGCAACAATAATAGTGATGGTAGTGGTAGTTCCTAACATTAGTTTGATCACCAGTTGCACAACCCTTTGTCAATATCAACACGGAGGTGGGGCCCACTTCAGCGTCAGTGACATGGGATGCCAGCGCTTCTGGCTGGATAACACAGCAGATCTCTGTCACATATAAGAAGACAGATGAGCGCACCCTCAGGTGGATGGCTGCCACTTCACAGCCAGGTCAGTCAGTCAGTCAGAGTCAGTCTCTCTCTCTCTCTCTCTCTCTCTCTCTCTCTCTCTCTCTCTCTCTCTCTCTCTCTCTCTCTCTCTCTCTCTCTCTCTCTCTCTCTCTCTAACATACCAGTGAATATGTTGTTTAATTAATGTTTCTTTCAACTCATTATAAACACCAATACTAATGACAATGTTTTGTAAGATTCAGCATGACACTCTATTCTATCACTTTTCTTATGACAAATGAGCTAACTCACACAGACATCTCACTCCAGTGATGGCAAAGAAATAAAAGCCACATGTAAATTTGCTGACTCTCACTCCTTTCAGTGGTGATTAATGACCTGCAGCCAGACACAGGATACACCCTGGTGCTGGAGGCAGACCTGGGCAGCAATGTCCTGGTCACCTCAGAGGAGTTCACAATATTCACCACCAATGACACCACAGGAAAACTTGTCTCTCCGGTACGTTATTCACAATGACCTGTTATCGCTAAAGTCACCTGCCAGGTCTGAGTTGTTACAGGTACAACATGCAGGCTTTGGACTTCACCATACTTTTCATTCTAACCTTTGATCTAGACATGAGACACAAGAGTGGATGAAACAGAGCTTGCAGTCAGTCTCTACTATTGGCTGATGTGGTTTTAATATCTTTGCTCTGCTGCCAACAGCTGCTTTTGGGCATGTCACCAATGCTGCAGTACCAAGCACTGCAGCTGGTATGTAACTCCCTCCTGGTGGCCGCTTGCATCATTACCATGCTCTTCTTCTTCGCTACAGGGTAGGCTTTGTTTTTATTGGTGGTGCTACTACTATACTGCCTTAGATGAAGCATTGCTAATGTGTATAGAGTTGAAAGTACTCAAGCAGAGACATTGTCTTCTTTCTTCAGCATTCTGGGAATCAATACAACCTCCTGGTCAGATGATCCTAAAGATAGATCAATCTGAGTGCAAATGCACATTAAGATGTTTGGTACTAACTCTCCAAACACATCAGTGATTTGTATTCAATACTGACCATATCAGACAATCAAACATTTGTCAATTTCCATTGAGTTATTGGTCTGTCACTTCTGTAACCTTTACAGGATGTTCTACCAGGACTGTGTGGCTCAGTTGGGATTCGAGTCAGCACTGATGGTAGCCTATCTTGTGTTGATGATCGTCTATCCAACCTCAGCACAGACAAACAGTGAGGTAAGAATACAAGTATATAGACCTTGCATCCTTAGAGAAAGTAAACTCCTTTAATGAAAACATTCCATTAAGTCTTTATAAACCTGGTGTTGTGACACTGCTCTAGCTCCATAAGTATCATGATAGAGGGAACATTTCACTCTTCTCAAGTAGTACTATTATTCCAGCATGTTGTAGTACAGGTACCATGCTTAATAGATTATTCCAGTTCCATAAAATACCATGATGGAGGGATTACTTCTACTTTAATTTAAAAGTTTTCTTGAGTTACTGAAAGGCACTTCCTATTTCCTTTTTAACTTTTTATTCAGAAGTCACTTTTCCATATTTCCATCCTTTTGTGTGCTTTTTCCTTCATCCTCCTCCTCCTTGTTTCACAACAACTCTCTTAGATCAATATCATTCTCACCCCAAAATTTTGGAATTTTATCTTCAACTTTCTCATTCAATTGTTCTTTTTCTCCCTTCAGTTTCCAATCCAGTATCTTCTCACTGCCTGTCTTTTCTTTCATGTCCCCAGTGCTTCCCACACTCCTAATCTTTTCCCTCATTCCACCAGACTGCCTGCATTGGGGTAGCAGTGGCTCTTCACTTCCTCTTCTTGTGTGCCTTCACATTCCTGATGTTGGAAGCACTCACAATTGCCCATCTGTTGGTTATCTACATCAAGAGTCCATTCCAGGTAAGTCAGCCTAGGCATTAGCTGCTGTGTTAACAGAGTAAGAGTTGTTTTTTCTGTCAGTTGGACACCTGTCAGCTTACTGTACAGAAGCACATTAAACTCAGTCTAGCTGCGCTGTATTTCTGTTTCACCCAACATGGCACAGTGAGTGGGATCCAGCAAGTAATACAAATTATCCTGAATGGACTGCCATGGGGTCCTTAGGGAGGAGATGTGAGGGTTGTCACCAGGATGTGACTATGATGTAACAGGTAGCATGTCCACCTGGCAAGTGGAAGGTATCAGGTTCAATCCCCAGGTGGTGCCTGCCATTTTTGGTAAATCTCTTACTCTACCACACTTGTTTTCAAGAGCTGTCTCTAAACTCAGAAAAAAAATCAGTTCAACAGATTCATCATGTAAGTTTTTCATAGATCATAAAAAGTTAGTACCAAACAAAGTTTTGCTCATATATAAAATCAGTCTACCTCACAAGACTGGATTATAAATTCTCATGAGTCCCAGGAGCAAAGCAACAAATGCCATAGAGCTTCACTGGTATCATATGAAAACAGAGTGTTCTCCAGATAATTACACCATGGCATGTGAATGCAAGTATAACACAGTACCACTAGCCCTCACTTCATTTTCTTTCCTCCAACAGAGATCAAACTGGGTGATGGTGGTGGCAGGTGTATCACTGCCTCTCCTGGTGGTAGCCTTCACAGCAGGATTTGGCTCCCAAGAGTACCCTGATTTAAGTGTTGGAAAGTAAGTGGAAAAGAAATGACAAAGATTATGCTACAGAGAAACCAAAAGGCTGCATATAAAGAGACTGAGCATGGACAGCGATCTTGCTACCAAATTGTTCTCAGTGACTCCTTTTGTGGTATTTTTGCTTGAGCCTTGCATAATTTTTCTCATGTTTGCATTCATTTCCTTATTATTTTCTTATATTTGCTACTTTCAATTAATAAAAAATGCTAACATATTTCTTATCAGTGTTCAATAATTATATTTACCTCTGCCAACATCCAGTCAGCACTTTTTAGTAATCCTTTCTAATACTACATCCTTTTATAATCCTTCTCTGCCCCTGTAAGCTGTTGGGTCAACCCTAATGGGAGTGCAATGTGGGGAGAGGTGGTGCCTATCTGCCTCCTGGTGGCAGCCACCATCTTCCTGTTGGGCAACACCTTTTTTACGCAGCAGACACCACCTGAGCTGGCTGAGGAGGACCATCGTGGCAGACAATGGTGATTGCTTACCACCCACCTGCCATCAATCAAATACTTATTCACTTACAGTTAATATGTTATCAAGTCAACACTGCACCCTTATATAATAGACACAAAGTGGATGCTTGATTTGTCGTGCTTTCTGACTGATTGTCATAAGGTTCCTCTTTTTTCTGCCTTGCACAGCGACAGCCACAAGCTGAGATGGGTGGTGCTTGCCCTGTGTGTGGAGCTACTGGTGGCTTGGTCCTTTGGGGTGGCTGCCAACCAGTCAGGAGACCAGGGCACCTACGTGTTTTTCTGTGTCATGACCCTGGTGCTCGCCACCACCATTGTAGGTGCCAGGACCTCCTTTGATGACACGGTGAGGACACCCATCATTGGTTCATGGATATTAACACATGTTTGGTAAAGAGCACAAAACCACAATAGTTTCAATCATTAGAGAAAAAATGCTCCAAAATCAAGGACTTATTAAGACAATTCAAAAGCAATAGGTTAAACTGACTGACTTGCTTGGGTCATCCCACTCACTACTGATGGAATCATATAATTGTTATAACAACAAAGACACCTTCTGTTCAGCTTACATGGCAAGCAAATGCTCTCTCTGTGATATTTGTAATCATTTTAAAAAAGCAAGAAAAAATTGCCACCTTTCCAATGTACACTGCAAAAGTAGACATTATTTTCCATCCCTTCATCAAAGAAACAATGACTAATTCATGTCATCACCTCTCCTTGACCTGTTATCTGTTACTTCCTCTTAGAGACAATAATTCTGCTTCATCCAAATAAAATGTACCCTCTTCCTCCTCCTCCCACAACTCCATTCTTTCTTCTTGGGAGATAAATACAAACCTTTCCTCAGTAGTGAGTCACCTACTCCTCCTCAGCCCACAGTTTAGTCATTTCCTCATCCCACAGTTCCGCAGCAAGATGCATCGCCTGTGCTGTGGCACAGAGCTTACATACAAACGCAGTGAGATTCTGAGCATCAGTGCACGCTCCCGCATCACTCCAACGCGCAAGCCAGAGGACGTGTCCAGGTGAGGGCAGGTGTAGCCAACAAGTGGCAACAAAGTGTGTGACTCAATAAGGTGGTGATCTATTCCTCAAGTGTTGTTTTTTTCCTTTTTTTCATCTTTTAGTGACTAACTGCGTGTCACGTGTGTCTGCGTGGAGCTGTGGATCATCTCGTATGTTATCTAATACATATGTGTGTCTTTACTCAGCAATGCTTTATTCTTGTGTGCTGCTTCCAGATTTAGTTTCCTTTTCTTTACTTTTAAACATAAAACATACTCACATACACATACACACACACACACATTACAGAGTGTGCATTCTGACAACTGGCTGTGTGACACTTGCCTCCAAAACTCATGCCATCTCCCACACAAAGAAAGCAGTAGTGCACTAACACTGCAATCCATATCTGTCATACTTTTGTGAGATCTTTTTTTAATCAGCAACTTTTTAAGCAGTGTCTGGTACACTCCATGGCTCCTCTCAGCATTTCCTATCCCATATTACAGAGATAATGTTGTCCCTCTGTCAAGCAGCCGCAGCGCAGCCAACGCCTCCCTTCTCTCTGTTGTCCACCACTAGCCTAGGTTGTTGGCCATCAGGTATTGGCTCCTCCCATCTTAAAGAAACTTTTCTTTAGTTGAATTACTTCACTCATTACTCCTGTAACAGCCATAGCAGTAGTCCCCTCTTACTGTAAGTTGGCAGACTCCCTAACCCAAGAAAGTGACCTCAAATTCGATATGTACTTTCTTTTTGACCTTATCCTCATGAATATCCCTCAGCATTAGTCATAATAATCCTACACAACCAAAACCTCACTCAAGAGCAATTGTAGGATTGAAAGTACTCCAATGATGAACATACCAAACCAATGCTGTGGTCTGCCAGCTTGGCTCGTGAAAAAGATTACACCTAGACGTAATTCTTCAAGCCTTTCTTGGTCAAGCTCTGCCTGGCCAGCATGTGGGTAATCACATATCAATATCAGCATGGCTACTGAAATGCATATCTGCATAAAAGCTTGCGTGAGTGCATGACACTTTTCTCCAGCCTGCAAACCTCACTCTTAGCAGGGTGTGTCTTCAAGGATGCCATTTTTGCTATAAATTTGCTTCTCTATATGAAACATTGAAAAGTTGAAATGACATATGCAGAATATTGTGATTTTGTCCAAAGAGTGGCAACCAGCAGTGCTCACTCCCTGTCTCCCTCCTGCAGGGTGATCACACCAGTGGGAAGCAAACCAGGCTACAGTAAGCAAGTAAGCAGCAGATCCTCCTCTTCAGCCGACACACACTCATCAAGGTTGGGGCAGATGTCTCCAGCTAATGAAAGAGTCTGTTCCTCCCATGGGCACCTCACCCCCTCAGAGGGCATGTCCACCCCACAACAAGGCAGAGCGATTCCCGCACAGGGTATAACCATCTTCACAATAAAAAGCAACAGGCCCCAGCAGTGTAACATTTCTCAAGCAGATTGAGATCACAGTATTTCACTCCCACATGCTTCAGGCTTCAAAAAGTCTGACAACAAATTTCCATCAGTATCCACAGTTGGATTCCCAACACCATTTACTGAGTCAAGCTCAAAACTTGAGGGAACCTTCAAGATGAAAAATAAAGATAAGTAAAATGGTAAAAGTAAAGCCTTATTATTCCTACCTGGTCATATGTTACCCCATTCCTACTCCAAGCCACATCACAAGGCACCAACCACCTGCCTCTGCTCTGGAACCCAAGGTGGAGGCAAACATTCCATCAAGCAGACCAAAATTGTTCCTCTTTCACCCAACAGCAAAAACTTGCTGTCTTACAGTTCCTGACATAGTTATCAGTACACTGGAGTCTGGTATAGTACTCACCATTGGATATGACCATTAAAACAATGGGTGTCAGAACAGGACATCAACTCCTGTTTAATTGTTGTGGCTATGTGGGATCACTACTGAACTCTGCCACTGGCATAACCATAAGGGAGTCAGCCATTGAGCATAGCAACCTGGACACTGGCATTAAGCATGGCTAATTGGACACTGGCCAAAGTGCTATCTGGCAATGCCACCTGGCTGCTGGTCATTAAGCATGGCTGCTGTAGTGTTGACCACCCATCTGGATCCTGCTTCCTGAACTTCATATCCAAATACTGTAAAGATTAATGGATAAATTTGAAGAAGAACTATGACAATGAAAATAAGAGAAGGAATCAAATTAAGTTTATTCCTAATTAATTAATTATCTTAAAATTAGAGAAAGAACACCATAGGCAGTGTATGGTATGCTACTCTTCTCTTGAGCTCACACTGCAAACTTGAGCATTTATCCAAATTTTTGCTCCCTTGTTGAAGTGCTAACAAACAGGAGGAGACAAAATAAAATAACTCCAACAAACCCAAGAACTCAAGGTGATGGTGAAATGAGGGAAGGTATGGTGTGTTTGAGAAGGCTAAGTGGCAGGACAATATCATGTTACTCAGTAAAACATACTAGGTATTCATCTTTTAGTGTACATAAACATAATTTTCTTTTCTTTGTCTTTCTTGCCATATCTTTTGCAACTAATTCTATACAAAATATATGAGCATTTTTTCTTTAATTTATGAAAGAGGGGAAACCTGGACAAGGGCAATAGAAACTATTAAACAAAAAGGCCCACTGAGATGCCAGTCCCAGAAAAGGGTCAAGAGAGTTTGCCAAGAGAATGAGATAAATGTCCTGAAACTTCCATCTTAAATGAGTTCAAGTCATAGGTAGACAGAAATAGAGAAATAGGTTGGGAGTTCCAGAGTTTAACAGAGGAAGGTATGAATGATTGGAAGTACTGGCCAACTCTTGCATTAGGGAGTTGGACAGAATAAGAGTGAGAGAAAGAAGAAAGGTTTGTGCAGTGAGACTGTAGGAGGAGGAAAGACATACAGTTATTAAGATCAGAAGAGCAGTTGACATGAATATAATGGTATAAGATAGCAAAAGATGCAATATTGCAATGATGAGAAAGAGGCTGAAGACAGTCAGAGGAGAGGAGTTGATGACAAAAAGCTTTTGATTCCAACCTATTCAAGAAAGTGTGAGTGGAACCCCCATACATGTGAAGAATGCTTCATACATGGACGTATAATGTCTCTGTACAGAGTTAACAGTTTAGGGGGGAGAAAAAAAAAATTGCTGAGAAAACTCAAAATGCCTAACTTAATAGAAATTGTTTTAGTAAGAGATGAGGTGTGAAGTTTCCAGTTTGGATTAAAAGTTAAAGGACAGACAAAAGATATTCAATGTAGAAAAAAAATAACATTTGAGTGTCATTGAAGAAGAGGAGATAAATAGACGTCTGGAAGGTTGTGTCGAGTTGATATATGGAGGAACTGAGTTTTTTAGGCATTGAAGTTTTCCAGCCCCAATCAGAAATTCTAGAGAGAGATCAGAAGTCAGCTGGTGTTTTATAGCATCCCTGCATGACCTGTTTACTTCCTGAAGGATTGATCATCTCCACCTCTAAAAGGACATGGGAGAGTGTAGGATGATATCATCAGCATAGGATTGGACAGGGCAACAAGCTTGGTTTGGAAAATCACTAATGAATAGTCTATTATTGCCTGACATTGGTAACAGTTTGGTGTGAACAGATCACCATCAGATTCACATCTTCCCACAGCACCAGCATTACTACTGGCAGCAGCTGGTACACTAGCAGTGAGGAGCGGACAAGCCAGGTCACTGCATCACCAACTACCTCCTTGCCTAACACACCCTCCGAGGAACAGCAGGAGCAAAGGGTCCTTATGAAGCGCACCTACAATTTTACAGATGAAGACTCCAATGATAACTAGGTTTTTTTCACATTTCCTCCACACTGCCCATTTCCACTTATGTCTTCACTCCTCTTTTTCTTGCATCCAACATTCTCTCCTCCATCCCAAATCCCTTGCTTCCTTCAACAAATCTCAAACACACTATGCCTTCCTTCCCTCTGTCTGGCTATATTCTAAAATTTTCAATGCATTTGTGTTCCCTCATTTCTAAATCTATCTTGAACTTTAGAGAACATACATATTATTTCTTAATTTTTATCATAAATAAATGATCTAATGGCTAGGAAATGAGATGGTTACGATTATGAAAGCTTTAAAACTCAAGTCAATGACCTCTTCTCTACACAATAGTCTCAATATAAGTTTACCTCTTCCTAGGTGATCTAATAATCTAATTGCTGTGTAGTGACCACAGGTGTACAAATGCCCCTGAAATACTTGGGACCTAACAGTCATCATGGTACAAACACCTGAGCCACCATTCTGTCCTTTAGGGTTTTGTTCCTCAGCTAAGCCCTCATGTGGGTAAGATTTATCCTGTCATCAGATCAACAATCTCTTATTGTTTCTATGAAGTATCCAAGGGGCATTATGGCTGACCTATGTACTATTTAAAGTTCAAATCATCAAATAAAGCAAGCCACTTTGCAGAGAGCTGCACCCTATTTCTGCATATGCTTATTTGTCCACTCAGTTCTTCCAGCTAAATAATACATTTTTATTGTAAATGGATGCAGAAGTGAGTCACAAGTGATTCACTACCAATTCAATATAACACCTTACTCATTATGTCATATTATATTCTTGGATAAATTTTTTATAGTAGAACCATAATGCATTTCAAATGCAAAACTATGATTTCATTATTTTTTTGTTACAAGCAATTTTAAGCAGAAAACATGTCAGCAATAGCAGTACTTTGGCGTACGAGGTGACACTTGAATCATCCTTTAAGAAATTAAACGTGTCATCCTATACATCATAATGTACAAAACCAATAGGATAATCTTACCAATACCACCTAATGAAGCAGTGAAATACTGACATTTAGTGATGAAGTTGTTTATGCCCAACACCGTTTTTTTTTTTTTTTTTTATTTATTTATTTATTTTTTTTTTTTTTGTGTGTGTGTGTGTGTGTGCGCTTTATTTGGCGGCCTGCCAAAAACTACCTAAGTCTACAATGACGAAGCTTTTTGTCCCACTCACGAGCAAGGAGACTTATGCATGTGTTCAGGTGTTGGTGAGCATGTGGCCACTGAGACCTAGTACAACATTATGTCACGCCTGCCAATCACAAGACGTTAAGTTGTCAAATCACATTAGAGCTGCCAATTAGAGGGCAAAATGTGTGGACCTGGGCACTCCCATTACCTAACCTCTGCAAGGCAGCCAACCAGCTTCATGATCACAATAGTTAATGTGATGGTGGCAAACAGGTGTGAGAATTGCAGTATTGGACTAACTGACTTTTGCTTGCGGTACTGTGGTAAAGCGAAGGATCTCTTTGACTTTTGTTAAGGTCACACACAAGCTTAACTTGAAAGAAAAACAGTGTGAAGTGTATGGAAAGGCACTTGTGCTGGACAGTTACGTTGAGTTAGGGTAAAGATCCTCTGGAGAGGGGCTGGGGGCACAGCCCCCCAGTCAGTTTATTCTATGGGGGGGGTGGTCTGCGGCATGCAGACCCCCTCCCCTGCTTAAAGAAGTTAAGATTAGGTTTGGTTAGGTTAGGGTAAAGAACCTAGGGGGCATCTGGGGATCACAGCTAGTTTAGGATAAGGGGGTCCGTAGACTTTTTAAGAGGCAAATTTTGTTAAATGTCTCGTTCCCCAAAACCCCAGATTCCCTACGTTACCCCAAGCTTGCTGAGGCGGAAGGAGGGTATTTAAAAATACTTATGCAGGTGCTATCGGTAAGATTCACCAATCAATGATCATAAGATTCTTCACAAAATACCATTATAGATAAACAACCCTACAGCAACAAAAAGAAGGAAAGGAACTAAGAGAACACCCACAGCTTCACCTCAAAGAGCTCCCTGTCAGACTGCATCCCACCCATGAGCATTTAAGCTAGCCGTGAGGACCGTGACCTGCCTCTGCCTAGGGTGCCAAGTAGAGGGAAAGGCCTTTGGTGGTTACCTTAGGTTTTTTTGGTGGTCACGCAGCCAGCCTTTCCACTACGGAGAGCTCAAAGCTCATAGCCACGTACTCGTAGTCATACTGACTAATCTTTGGATAGGACTGAGAGTCTGAGAGACTGAGACCACACCACACACACATCATACACACCGGGAGTCCGGGACAGCAAGGCCACAATCCCTCGAGGCTCGAATTACATCTCGTATTTACTTGCAGCAGAGGTTCGTTCATTTGCTTCGCCGCGTCCGAGACTCCAAGCCATCTTGATTGTGAGCAGAGCTACACTGTGGAGTGCCTTTTTGTGTGAGTACTATCAAGAAATCTGACACCTGCCGTAAAAAGTGGGCGAAAAGAACAAAAACAAACGAAATATTGAACTACTTTGACAATAGAGATGTATTACCTCTCGAATAAAGAATCTCTCTCTCTCTCTCAAGAACGTCACCATGGAGGAGGAAGGGAGAAATGAGTCACTAGTTGGGTACTGGGTAAAAAAAAAGACGATGGATGGACGGAGTAGAGAGTAACAAAGGTAATTAAAGTAATAATGTGGATAAAGAAAAATGGTAAGAGCAATGAAATAACAATGATAATGAAATAAATATCGTTGATGATGAATTAGAGAGGCGCAAGCACCGAGCGTGAAGGCGAAGGTCCATCCCAAGGATTCTATAGTATATCTGTATCTTCCTTGGTCCATCCCAACCCCGAACCCAAACCATTACCATACCACCCAACCCTCACTGACGGTTGTGGGCTGACGCGTGTCGTACGTATAGTCGCATACAGGATAGCGGCAAACGCAGTTATAACTCTCTCTCTCTCTCTCTTATACAACCGGTTCACTGATGTATTTGAGTAAAACACTTTTTTTCTTTTTTCTTTGTTTTACTAGTTGTATTGCTAAATTTAAAAAAAAAAATGGTAGCTAAATCTCACAAAAAGTAGTTAAATTTAGTGACTTGATAAATTGGCAATTCTGTGTAACCTTCTCTCCAAGATGGGGTTAATTAAATGAGGTGGTTAATATATATGAGAAGAAGGATGGAAAAGTGGCAGTCATCTGGCACAGCAATGATGCCAAGCCCGTGGGTGTACCACCTATAACATCTTTAACACATTATAGACCCTGACCCTGTACCCCCCCTAGTCTCCTTATCCTAGTTAGGATACAAACCATCCATAATTGTTCACCTTAAATATATGAAAAAAAAAAAAAAAAAAAAAAACATAAACGTAGACACTCATTTCCTCCACGTGGCGTGGTGGTTCTTGACCCTTGTTGCTATAGTTTCGAGCCTCATGAGTGTGTGTAACATCACCACTTGTTAAACTCAATTATTTATTGAACATTTGAAGCCTCCGAGTATCTCCGACTAGCGAGCAGTTCTGCACTATATGGACATACCATCTTGCACTTCATTTTTAAAGTGTAGTGCAGCGTAGAGAAAAACATTTACACTGTCCCAGATAATATTTTAATGAGGAATGTTCGCTATTAACTAATTTATTGGTCAAAGTAGGTTGGCCCTTCCACTCCGTTGCGAGGATGTTGATGTCGATCCAGAAACTTTAAATAGACTGCCGTGTTTCTTAATCATTTGATAACACATAATGGCTGTGGTAACGCATATCCGTAAAATAAGGTCTCCTTCAATTCTAGCTGGAAGAAAAACATGGACTTACCCAGAGTAAACATGTACTAATGTAAAATATGAGGCGCAGTACATATCATACACACACAATAAAAGCACTACAAAGCAAATTTCTTTGGACATTTCAACGGACGTTTTTTTTTTTTTTTTTTTATCTCCGGAAGGGCCAGGAAAAGTTACAAAGATAAGAGGCGTGAATCTGTTTGGGAGTAGGTGTAGTTGACAATAATATTATGTCTCTCTATGCCTCTCACATCGCTCTCACAGTTTTCACCTTTCATCTCTCCCAGGAAACACTACAAGCATGAGGGAGAGCTGCGCCTGACGAGAGGTCCTTCATGAGTGCCCTGCGGTATGTCACGGGGTGCAGGGAGAGGTTATTAAGTAGGAGCTTTCCTTCACAATCTAAAATAAGGAAGGCGCATGTGGTCTTATCACGAGGAGCGAGACTGGGTGCCTGAAGGGGTATACAAGTAGTATTTACACAACAATGGACTAGATACTCACAGTAGACAACGGACACACCTGTGGGACTATATATGAACACACAACAAGGACAAGGGAACCATCAAACGACTAAAACAAAGTGAACTTACATGTGAAGACTGCAACAAGTGACCACAATAACAGACTAAAACAAAGAGTTTCAACAACAGGTTACTGAATACTTACTCAGCAGGATGATAGAACGCAACATACAGGAACTACACCCAATGAAAGTCTGAACCGAAACATTATGCTACACTAAGAAAGGTACGAAATATAACAAATACTATGCACACGATTCACACAGGGTGACTTCAAACAATACCCAAAATACCAATAGTGGTATAGAATCCTGCATACAATCACCTCAGGAAAAAAATCCCTTGTGACCAATTCCTGAAAGAACAAAATCAACATTGAGAAGTAGTAGGTAGCCATATACCTAGACATTTTTAAGTAGAACTGGTGATTAAAGAAAAAAAAAAAACTAATAACAATAAGGATCTGCATGCTGGTGATGAAGGGTTCCTGTTGGCGTCCTGTGGTGCTCCCCGGCATAAAGTGACTTGGTTATCCTGCTTGAGCGACAACAGTAGATATTGGAAATCCTGCATTTCATCCTAAGGCGGTGTGGACAAGTTCAGGAGGGAGAGGTGCGAGAGTTACCAGCTCAGGCGGGGGATCCAGGTGGTGGGGAATAAGTGTGGCTGGGCGTGGCTGTGGGTGTGGGCGTGGGCGTGCGTGAAGGGGTGGAAGGTTGTGTACCAGTCGCAGATCAGGCTCGAAAGCGTTCCTATGTAGCGGGACGCCCGGCTGCCCAATAGCAGCATTCACAGGGTAGAAAAAGGGCGCGTCCTCACAGGCAAAGTTGTACCACCAGTCACATACAAAGTACTTCTGGTTGAATACAGTACCATTGGGACACAGGAAGGAGTCTTGTCGGCCACTACGGTGACAGATGTGGAAAACCTGCACAGGGCCAAGACAACCAATCAGCCAAACAACAATATTTTATGCATACCTTTCATTAACATTGTAAGCAAACAGAGTTGCTACTATTAAGGAAATAGTCATTCACAGCATCAGTGATATGTTTGATAGCTTCATTTCATCTTAAATTTTGTTTGATAAAATAATGGAAAAAGATGAATGAATAAGAAAAGGTATCGTTATAAAAAGTTTCAAAGATAAGTGAAGAGTGCAATAATGGTATAATATTAGCAAGCCTAAGATGTCAATACAGCCAGCCTGCCCTACCTGACAGCCGGCCTCCATGTCAGCATAGTATCCAGGGTAGTCTGCCACCAGATCGCAGCCAAAGGACGTGAGAGGGATATAACTGAGAATGGGATAGTCGCGACCCGCTCGACCTGTGAAGCACAAACAAATGAGTATTGAAAGCAGACACATTCTCAGTACAGATCCAATCCTATATTTTCCTTAATTAGGCAGCTTAACCTCTTCAGTACCATGACGGGTTTTCATGTTTATTCTGCTTACTACTTTGATGATTTTATACAGCTTCAGATACTTATGTGGTGATTTAAATAGTGAATTCTCTGGCCAATAATCTTCTGATCTCCATAAACTCTTCCTAATGTAAATAAAATCGTCTTATCATACCCAAACCTCAAGGTAAAAATGCATTCCAGTACTGAAGAAGTTAATAACAAACATTTATCACCACGTGGAGTACACACTTCTCAAATTTGATTACTGCTTTCTTGAATGTGCTCTGTTGGGACCGCTACCTTCATAAAACGCTTCATATATGCATACATAACTTTCATAGTCATCACAGAAAAAAATAACAAGTCACTGAAAAAATCCTGAATATAAGTTGAGCCGAAGCATGGAAGCGAAGAGCCACTTACCAGGAATGCCGGCGATGTAACCATACTCCAGGATGTCGTTCTCGTGGATGTCGTAGTCGTCTTGGAAGGTGAGTTGGAAAGGAGTTCGTAGAGGTGCTGAGTAGGGGTCATAGTCGTAGTCATCATAGTAATAATAATAGTCGTAGTAATCATCATAGTCATAGTAATAGTCGTCGTCATCATCATAGTAATAGTAGTAGTCATCGTCTTCGTCATCATAGTAGTAATCATCATCATAATAATCCTCAATGAAGGGCCTTGGTGTGAGAGGACGATGGCCAGTGATGTGCTTTGGTAATTCATTATATCCTGGACCGGGGGTTGTGGGATAGTACACTGGGGGGGAGGACGGCCTAGAGGGGGAGGGCCGGACTCTCCCAGGATGGCTAAAGTCTTGCAGCTGCTGTATCTTGGGATCGTGCGAGGGCCTGTAAGTGGTGACGCTCGCTGGAGGATGTCTAGCAGAGGATCCAGGTTTGGGTGCTTTAGGCGGCACGTACTCCGGTTTACGAGAAGTTGGTGGCACGTAATCTGGTTTAGGGGAGGACGGAGGGACGTAATCTGGCTTAGGGGAAGAGGGAGGGACATAATCTGGCTTTGGGGAAGAGGGAGGGACATAATCTGGTTTAGGAGAAGAGGGAGGAACATAATCTGGTTTAGGGGAAGAGGGAGGGACGTAATCTGGTTTAGGGGAAGAGGGAGGGACGTAATCTGGTTTAGGGAAGAGGAGGACGTAATCTGGTTTAGGGGAAGAGGGAGGGACGTAATCTGGTTTAGGGGAGGACGGGGGAACGTACTCCTTCTTTGGAGGTGCTGGAGGAATATAATCTGGTTTGGGAGAGGTTTCAGGAGGCAGGATGATGGTGATGTAGTGAGGTTTAGGCGTGGCCGTAGGGTGAGTGGCGTCAGCGTGTCCAGGTGACTGATAATCTGCATGAGGAGGTAGGTAGTGGGTGGAGGGCCGCTTAGGGACGGGAAGGAAAGCGGGATCAAGAGGTCGGTGGATTGGTGGCGGCGGCGGCGGCGGTCCTGTATAGACTGGTTTGGGAGTGGTGGAGTGAGACAGGGTGGGAGGGAGGTATTCTTTTATGGGAGGTTGATAAGTCCTCACTGGGGGAGTGTACGCAGGTTGGGGTGTTGTTATAGGGGAAGCGTGGTGATCGGCAAACACTTTAAGAGGTGGGGGAAATCTGGAAACGTACACCTCAGGCTGGGCAGGACCTGATGAGGCGTGGTCTGTCTTAATGTTGTGCAGCCAGCCTGGAAGCGTGGTTGTCCCTTGGGGTGGGATGTAACTGTTAGTGGGCGGCTGGTAAGTCCTGACTGGAGGGCCGTAAGTCACAGCTGGAGGACTGTATCCTGAATGAGGCTGCTTGAGAGACGAGGTGGGTGGGGTGGGTAGGTGCGGGGGTACGTAGTTAGAGTGAGGAGTAGGGGTGGTGTAGGAGGGAGCTGCAGTACTGTGGTCAAGGTGAGGCGGCAGGTACGTCCTGGGTGGGATGGTATAAGGTACTGTTACAGTGGTTGCCGTCATGGAGTCAGAATGCAAGGAGTAGTTTTTGGGAGGCAAGTATTCTTTGTCAGGTGTTTCGTATGTTTTCGACGGTTCTTTGGCGGAGTGAGAGTCGCTGTGAGGAGGTAGATACTCCTTATTAGGGGGGATGTATTTCCTACTAGGAGGAGTGGGTCGTTTCCTGTTCTTTCTCCTCCTTTTACCAGGTCGGCGTCTCCGAGACGGAGGTCGTCGACCACCAAGGCCAGTCCCGTCTGGCCCGAAGTTCTTATCAGGAGGAAGATACTTTCTTGGAGGCTCAGGGTATCCTGTCGCAGGAATCTTCTGTTCCGAAGAGGGTCGGTGGGGTCGTCTAGTGACAGTCTTGTAATCCTTATTAGGTGTCAAATAGTGTCTGGATGGCACTTTGGGAGTAGTCTTCTGGGGATTATATTCCTTTGATGGTGCAGGGAAATCTTCCTGATTATCCTGTGGGGGCAAATATTCTTTATTTGGCGGAATGTACTTTCTTGGTGGCTGTGAATGGGGCTGCTCAGAGTGCTCGGTGGATGCCTCATAATCCTTGGCAGGAGTCTGATACGTTGGGGAAGATTCAGTGGAAGGCTTGACATCTGCCGTGGGTTTGGGCGGGAGGTATTCATTCTGTGGCGGAACGTAATGTACTGGAGGTTTGGTGGGTCCTTCTCTGGCAGGAGGTTTGGGTGACGTTCCTCGCGGGGGAATGTATTCCTTGTTTGGGGGAAGATACTTCTGAGAAGGATGAGTGTTTCCCGAGGCTGTGCTGCTGTGGAGAGGTGTGCTTGTGACATGTGTGGACTCATCTCGGTTGGTGACGGTGGAGTGATGAACCCTGGAGGCAGGAGAGGTGGAGCGTGTAGGACCACCAGTATTCGGTGTTCTACTGTATCTGAAAGAGACGGGACGGCGGTAGGGAAGATGGGCCTGGATACTGAGATGTTGAAGGGAGGAAGGAGTGGTAAAATAGTGTGGTTCGGATGGAGATGGACGCCGGAGAAGACCACTTGTGCGTCGTTTCTGGCTGCCAGGAGGGCGCCGCGGTGGCCGGTACACCAGGCCCGAAGGAAGATCAGATGCTGAGACCGGACTGAGAGGAATGTATGTCTGGGTGTTGTCATCAGTAGCTGCATCGTTTGGGATCGACAAAGACTCCAAGGCAACGTGCTGATGTGCTTCTGGCAATACAAACTGACTAAATTTCCTATCTGCTGCAAAGCCAAACTCATTGGAATGGTCGCCTTGAGTGAGACGAGTAGGTGGACGGCGCCTTAATTTTGGGGTGATGGAGACCTCAGTCTCATAGATGTCCGGCACACCGATGTCTTGACGGGAACTGGGCTTCCTGTAAGACAAAATAGTTAGCGCCTTCATACCTGCTTAAAGACCGCTGTGTCATTTTGCTATACGTGCGACATACACCATGCCCATCACTCTCTAAAATGTGTGAAATTCACCAATGTTAACCAAGGCACAATCATATTCTCGCAACCTCTTATATAAAACACACACACACACACACACACACACACACACACACACACACACACACGAGAAGGCAGAAAGACAGGTATTCAAACAACTTACTTGGAGGTGTAAATAGAGGGTTTTTTCTTGAGGCGGTAGCGAATCCTGGAGGGCAGCGGGGCACTGAAGGAAGACTGGAGATCGTGCATGAGGCGACGACGTAGTTCCAGAGTCTCATTAGCAGACTTACAGCCACTCTGGAAAAGGAATTCTTAAGTTAATGCAAAAATGTTGTAGTTATTAAGTTTCGTAGTTATATTGGTTATTCTAGTGTAAACCCACATTGCTGTTTTGAGAGTTAACCGTTCAATTTTGTAACATTTTCTTCTTCATTGCACAACGATAGGTTGGTGAGTCAGTGGAGATAGCAATGTGTGCGTTTCGGACACTGTCTAATCATCCACTTTATTTCCGCCTTCCTACATCGCGTGTCTTTCCGCGCTTCTCCTCAGTTGGAGTCTGTCCGCCACAAGCCTCGAGATTGATGAAGGTGGCTGGACTCTTCTTTGTATACCTGTTACTTTCATCAATATACGGCAGCTTGGCACCTAGTTGTTTACCTGAGCCTTCCACACGTGGCAACCTACTCCCTGGCAACACTCTACCCAACACACTATAAGCACCAGCAAGTAGAGAAGAGATATTTAGACTATAGTACAAGTGATCGTGTTGGCTTACTCGGCGACCGCAGGGTAGTCGATTTGGGCGGCGACCGAAGTGTTTGGGTGGCGCCACTCGCCTCTCCACAACCTGTGGTCAACGATACAAACTATGCATTTCACCAAGGATTCATCATGCAACACAAATGATGTTACTTTAGGATTTCAGGAGTATGCAATGCTTTCTCTGGTCATGGAATTATTAAAAAAGTAATCTTATAAAGTTAGAAAAATAACGTCAGATGCTACACATGCAATTGTTAGTAGTTACAAATCTAAATTATTGAAAAAAAATAAATGTTAATAGGAACAGTGAAGCCTCACCTGGGACCCTGCCTCGCTCTGTCCATCTGAGCCTCCCACGTCATGAGGATGTTTGTTCAGAATTCCAAACTCCTCGTTCCGCCGCCACTGATCCTTCACACTGGCCAGAATCTTGTTGGTGAGGTCCTTCAGACGTGTCTGGTCTTTGAGACGCCAAGTTAGAAGGTCCCTCGTCCTGTTGGTGGTTCCATTGGCAGCGAGGGGAGGGTAAATGTCCTTCCCCACAAACAGCATGCGGCTAGAGGCTGAAGGGGAGGTGGCACTGTGCCTTGAGTCAGCCACGTCAACATTCTCTGTCAGTTCATCGTCAACCACTGAACCTTTTCCATCCGCATCCTTGCTTTCACCTTTGCTGTCCCTCTCTCGAGCATCCACGTTCTGGGAGGAGAGGGAGTGCGAGTGGGAAAGGTCGATGGGTGATGTGGCTGTCACACTCCCTTCAGGTGGCTGTG